>NC_133618.1:153400779-153718279 GCF_048593235.1 Sminthopsis crassicaudata
GTTGAAAATTGTTAGACTTGTTTTGCCAAGTCACAAAGAGTCAGAAATGACTGAATAACAATCTACAATAAAATATAATTTGCTTGCCAAATATAATATTACATTATTGATGTAGGGACAGCTGCTATTGTCCTTATTTCTTGATTTTCTTCTGTATAATTTTTCATTTTTGCCTTGATTTTTCTCCCTAAATGTACTAGACTGTATTGAAAGTTCTAACTTTGCTTTTGGACCTCTCTGGCTTCTCCCAAATCTAGTTGAGAATCATTGTTTCAGGGACAAGACTTTCACTGTTCAGTTTTCCCAGCCTGCCCTTCAAAGTGAAACTTAACTCAAATATCATACTTTCTGGCATTTTGTGATTCCTGAATCTACTAAGCTTCCTACTGTCAAATATCAAATGCATTCTAACTCCACTTACTACTTCCCTTTTTAATATTGTGACTTATACTTTAGGCCTGCTTATACATTCTTCTCTCACTTTCCTTAGGTACTAGGTATTCCAGAAAATATGTATGGGTGTTCTGGAATTTATTTATCTGGGAGAGAATAAAAAATAATAAGAAATAAAATAATAATAATAACATTCATATGTAATTAGAAATGTATATATATATGTATACATGTATATATGTGTATATATATGTATATATATACACACACACACACACACACACATATATATATATATATATATATATATATATGTGTGTGTGTGTGTGTGTGTGTGTATATATATATATATATATATATATATATGCTAAGGCAGTTGGGGTTAAGTATCTTGCCCAGGGTCACACAGCTAGGAAATGTCAAGTGTCTGAGATCTGATTTGAACTCAGGTCCTCCTGACTTCAGGGCTGGAGCTCTATCTACTGTGCCACTTAGCTGTCTCCTGAAATGTATTTTCAAATGAACTCTATATCTCTGCAGAATAGGTACTTTTGACCTTCAAACCTTGATACATCCTGACTCTCTTTTAACCAAATTCTTTCTTGGAGTGCCTACCTCTTTTAGGGACTACAGACAGGAATAACATCTTTTGTCTCAGAACGTACCAAACTACAGGAGGGATTCATTCACTTGAGTTCACTGGATTGAATTTATGTGACTTTTAGATAATGTCAGGCTTATTTTTAGTCATACAGACTTACCTAAGTTTTGGCTTTTTCCTGTTTTGTATATTACCAATTTTGTGCTACTAAATAGATCTTTACGTAGTGAACAATAATAACAACAATAATAATATAATTACCATAATATGTAACATACAGTCCTTTAAACTCTCATATATAAGATAACCCAATCACATTTATTCTGGTAATAGCTATGTATTATTTTTTGAGCTTCTCAATAAAGTTAATCAAATAATCAAAATGAATATTTCCATTTTATAGATAAGGAAACTGAATCCTAGAAGTTAAATGGTATACCCAAAGTCAGAGAGAGAGTAAGCATATGAAAAAGGATTTGAATTTAGATCTTAGATCTTTTCCTGATGCTCAGTAGTTGTCTCCAAATCTACCATTGTGCAGATCATGTATGTATCTCTGTCATATATTACTAATTAAATAATAATATTTAATAATAAATGAATTAAATGCAAACCAAATTAATAAGCAGTGCCCTTCTTTTTCAAAATGTAATCTCTTTCCTTATGTGACAGTAAAATAATATAATCAATAGACGGTTGGATTTAAAGTCCAAAGTTTGATCCTTCTTCTGAAACTTACTAGATGTATGAACCTGGGCAAGTTGCTTTACTCTTCTCAGCCTCAGTTTTCTCATTTATAAAATGGCTAATAGCAACTACCAAAGAGTTTCTGTGAGGAAAAAATTAGACAATATTTGTAAAAATGAAAAAGAAAAACTTTGCAAACCTCAATATGTTACTGTAATTATTTATTTTTTGTACCTTGTACTTGTACACATTAACCTTAATATTAAATCTTAATTTTTAAACCTATATTTTAAATCTTCTAACATGAAATCTTCTTGGTAATCTTTGCATACACAAACTACTGTTTTCTGTTCAATTATCCAACAACAAATGAAAATCTTAATGCCGAGGCTCACCCTGTGGTAATACTAAACTTCAATAAATTTACAAAACCTTAGCTTCCATATTTATAAAATGAAAGATTATACATGAAAGATTATACTAATCTCTAAAGTTCTGTAAAGTTCTCATTCTTTATGAAGTACAATTCAACCCTCCAGTATTTGGAGCTGTCCTGTGCAAAGACAACCACATAATTCTCATGCCAATGTCACCAAAACTAATCATCAGGGACAATTATTCTCAGGGGATGCTCTATTTTCCTGGTGTATTAAATCAAGAGCTGATACCATAATGATCTAGACTACTTTTTCCAAGTTTGTAGATTTAGATTCTGTTAGAAGTACTAAATGTTAATAAATTGCTTCCCTTCTTTTAAGTCTATTGGGTTTGGCAAACCATCACAAAAAAACAAAAAAACAAAACAAACAAAAAAAAAACATTAAGGTTAGTTTGACAAGACTTATTTTCTTTTATTTGTTTATTTATTTTATTAAAGCTTTTTATTTTCAAAACAAATGCATAGATAATTTTCAACATTCACTCTTGCAAAACCTTGTGTTCAAAATGTTTTCCCTCCCTTCCCCACTCTCTCCTCAAAATAGAAAGTAATCTAATACATATTGAACATGTGCAATTCTTCTATATAGATTTTCACAATTATCAAGCTGCACAAGAAAAAAAAAACAGATCATAAAGGAAAAAAAATAAGAAAACAAAATTCAAGCAAACAAGAAGAATGAAAACACTATGTTGTGATCCACACTCAGTTCCCATAATACTCTTTCCAGGTGCAGATAGCTTTCTCCAGCACTGAAAATTAGAACTGGACTGAATCATCTCATTATTGAAAAGAGCCATCAGAATTAATCATCATATAATCTTGTTGCATTATACAATAATCTCCTGGTTCTGCTCATTTCACTTAGCCTCAGTTCATATACATCTCTCCTGATCTCTTTGAACTCATCCTTCTGATCATTTCTTATAGACCAATAATATTACATAACACTCATATACCATAACTTATTCAGCTATTCTCCAACGGATGAGCATCCAATCAGTTTCCAGTTTTTCCACTATAAAAAGGGCTGCTATAAACATTTTTGTACATATATGTCCTTTTCCCTTTTTTATGATTTCTTTGGGATGTAAGCCCAGTAATAACACTGCTGGAACAAAAGGCATACACAGTTTGATTGCTCAGAGTGGTTGCACGCATTCACAATTCCACCAACAATGTAGTAGTGTCCCAGTTTTCCCACATCCCCTCCAACATTTGCCATTATCTTTTTCTGTCATGTCTGCCAATATGAGAGGTATATAGTAGGACCTCTGAGTGGTCTTAATTTGAATTTCTCTGATCAATAGTGATTTAGAGCATTTTTCTTCGGACTATAAATGGTTTAATTTCTTCATCTGAAAAATGTCTGTTCATATCCTTTGACTGTCAATTGGAGAATGACTTGAATTCTTATAAATCTGAGTCAATTCTCTATATATTTTAGAAATGAGACTTTTATCAGGACCCTTAGATGTAATTTTTTTGTCAGTGTATTGCTTCCCTTCTAATGTTGTTGCATTGGTTTTGTTTGTACAAAACCTTTTGAACTTAGTATAATCAAATTACCCACTTTGCATTCCATAATATACTCTAGTTCTTCTTTGGCCACAAATTCTTTCCTTCTTTACAAATCTGAGAGATAGACTATTATTTGTTCTTCTAATGGGTTTATATTTCTTTTGTCTAAATTATGAACCCATTTTTACCTTATCTTAATATAGAAGTTAGGTTTGAGTCAATGTCTAGTTTCTGCTATATACATTTCCAATTTTTCCAATAATTTTTATAAAATACTGAGTTCTTATCACAGAAGCTGAGGTATTTGGGTCTATCAAACACTAAATTACTAGAGTCATTATCTATTGTAGGACTTATTTTCTACAAAGAAATTAAGGTATTCTGAATTCTTTCTAAGTTGTTTTCAATTAATACCTTCTCCTAGCAATGAAGGTCTTAAGTATCAAATCATTCTCCATCTCCCATCAATATGATTGTATACACATATATTTTACATGTATATATATATATATATATATACATCTATTAAGATATGCATATAGGTATGGATTCATTATGTGTGATTACATATAGACATAAATATACTTATATATCTATAGATATATATAATTAACTACATGGGTTTGTGTATACATTGATCTCTCCCCCACTCCAATTTTTATTCATTACTGTCAACTTCCAAGAATTCCCCATGTTAGTTGTTAAAAATTGGCAATTATTTTAGCCAATTTTGTTAGTATCTAAGGCTTCAAATCAATCTGGATTATAAATTTGTATATATTTAGCTTCTTCTGGTAGTCTTTCACCTGGCCTTCACCTATCTTTATGTCTAAATCAACAGCAAAGATCATTTGGGGAGCTTTGCTTTTAGTAGTTGTCAGCACACACCTGCCAACTGATGGCCACTTGTACTCAGCAGGAAGAAGAGTAGGGTGTCCTTGTATATTCAATAATAATCTAGTTAGGCCATTTAGGTAGCTTTCCCCATCTGTTCTAGATGCTGAGGTTATGAATTCAGACTCACAAACTCTTCTTCATCACTTTTCCCTTTCTGCTTGGTCTGAATGGGACCAAACCCATTCCTATCTGATTCAGACATATTTCCTCATGATTGGGCTGAATCTCTAAATACTGATTGTTCCATCTTTGCTTAGATTCTGATTCCTCTCTGTTTTATTTTCACTCATTTGTAAACATTTATTGAGCACCTACCATGTATAAACTAGGAATGCTAGGAAATTAAAACCACTTAAATAAAACCTAATCCTTTAACATCACATACTTTACAATCCATCAAGGACTGCCACAAACATAGATAATTGTAATATATAGTATTATGATAAGAATGTATCTACAAATTGCATAACCAATAGATAATGTGAAGCTTAGGGGTAAATGAATGAAATTGAGATATTAAAAGATCAGGATTGACCTTTAGATCTGGAGCAACTTCATGTAAATAGTGGGTGGAATTTGTATGGAGGTATTGAACATCAATGTTTGGAAAACTCAAAAGGTTATCTAAAACATTAGCTAATATTATTGCTTTCATAATTATTATTACACTTTTGAAGGATGACATTATTAAAATAGAGAGCAATGTGAAACAATCATAACAATAATGACAATGGTCATATCATTCATCTTCCCTAAAATCTACAGTGGCACTGAGGTCCAGTATGTTTGGGGGCAGGACAGGTGAGAAAGGAAAAAGAATAGAATGGGGAAAAGGATGAATGCTTGAATAATATGCATGGAGAGGAAATAAAGAAAGTTGGAAATGGAAGGTATTGCTTTATTATGGATGGTGTAAAAGATAAAACCCAAGCATTCCAACTATTTTTGTGTAGGCAATAATGAGTTATGACAGAGGAATGACATGACTAGATTAAGTATAAGATTCATCTAGAATAAAGAAAGAACATTTAGCCTCAATGCTTTGCTTCATGCTCAGGATAGCAGAAATAATCCCATATAGTTCTCTAGAGTAAATTATAATGATTTAACATGAATTTATATTCACAAAGAAACTCTTTTTATACAATTCTCTGTCAGCTTCAAATGACTCCCGTCCTGACCTGTTTTGTTACCACCACAATTCTGTAACTGACACCTTCTTCTCTCATTTTGCTCAGCTCTCTATCTTCTTTGCCCAGCCCCATAATTATACACGCCATTACCCACGAGGCCCAGAAGCAGAATATAACAGTTATTTTAGGACAAACAACTTTTTAAAAATAAATTTAAAAATCAGAGAGAAGCCATATATAAAGTTTTTCCCCTTAACAATTATATCTGTGTATATGAGTTTTTCAAGGTAATAAAATAAACCTATTTCTCAGAACCAAAAATATCATAGCCACTACGATGATGAAAAAAATATATAAACATAATGAACTTAAAATGCAATACAGGGTCTGACTAAGGAGTGCCTAGTCTTAAAAGATTTACAGTACTCCCTGCTTAATGCAAATCCATCTGGAGGTTTGGTAAGCTTGCTTCCAAAATTCATGAGTGGGGGGGATTTTTCTCTCCCCACTTCAAAGTATGAGCAAGTCCATGTTTCTTTTGAGTTACTGTGCAGTGACAAAAAAAGGTATTTTAATTGGTTGCTGAATTGGAAATGAATATGTATGAAATAAGACTCGAAAAAGTTTGAATTTGAAACTCAAAATTTAAGAAAAAAGATTGTTAGATTTTAGATGTAATTGAGAATTTTTAAAATAAATTTTAAAAAAATGAAAAAAGGTAGTTTGATGAAGGAAGAAGATCTGGATTGTTATAAACCTCCAATTTGGAAGTCATGTAGCAATAGCCACCAAGCCACAGCTGTGAATGAAAGCCACCATGACATCTCTTGTAGCATTGCGTTTATTGTCTTAGAAAAATGAGTAATGGAGATGGAAGAGACCAGATGAGCCTCAAAATGTCAGAATGGCCATAAGAGGTATAGCAAAAGGAGTTGTTAGCAGATTCTGTTGGTAGCTCCCCCAGCAGATAGATATAGATATAGATATAAATATAGATATAGATAGATAGATAGATATTACATATATATATATATATATTATGCTATGAAAATAATTCCATTATGCTATGAAAATAATTCATTAAATATGTTTGCTTTTCTCATTTGGCAGTGAGGTCTATCATATCTACTTTTTCTAAAATTCATCTCATTAATTTCTTTCTTGATTTTTAATGGATAGATTTTCCTAGTTCTAAAAGTTGGGAGTTTGCACTAGTATAATTCTATTATCTATTTTCTCCTGTAATTCATTTAGCTTTTCCTTTAAAAATGTGGATACTATGCCATTTGGTGCATATATACTTAGAATGGTTATTTTTTCATTGTTTATAAGATCTTTTAGCAATGTAGTCTGCTTGCTTGCTTTTCTCTTTAAATTGGTCTATTAGGAAGTGACTAGGTGGCTCAGTGAATACTGCCTAGAGTAAGAAAGATGTTAGTTCACATCTGCTCTCAGGCACTTAGTAATTGTTGATGTGGGAAAACCACTTAACTTCTTTTTATATTAATCCATTGGAGAAGAAAATGGCAAACTACTCAAGTATCTTTGCTAAGAAAACCTCTTGGATAGCACTGGCATGATGATGGTCTCTGGCTTCATGAAGTCAGATATAATTGAATAGGAGCAATTTCTCCTTTTTCTGAAATCGTGATTTCTTCTCATACTTTTTTTAAAACCTCAGCTGAAACATAATAGATTTTTCTCTAGCCTCTTACTTTTACTGTGTCTCCCTGTTTTAAGTATGTTTCTTATAAACAACATATTGCTGGATTCTGGCTTTTAATCTATTCTGCTATAAGCTTCTGTTTTATGGGTGAGTTCATCCAATTCACTTTCAACAGCATATTTTCTTCCATTCTATTTTTCCCTTATTTATTTTTCTCTCTCTTTAATCTTCCTCAAAGATGTGTTTTACTTTTGAGCACTTTCTTCCTTAATTAATTCTTCCTTGTATTATTCCCTTTTTTTCTCTTATCTACTTCTCTCACTACTCTGGAGGATAAGATATATCTAAATCCAACTGAATGTGTAAGTTGTTTCTTCTTTGTATCAATTCTGATGAAAGTGAGGTTCAATATTACCCAGCAGTTTTCCTCTGCTAATTCTAAAAGCTAATCCTTTCAAGTCACTTTTACATGAAATAATTTCTCCTGTCCTTTCTCTCTCCCTTTCTCTCAGTGTATCTTTGTTTCTCACCCCTACTTTAATTTTTTTTTAATTTCTAATCCTATTCAGCCATATGCACTTCTTCCAACTTACCTAATAATGATAAAGTTCTTACAAGTTGTCACTTTTCCATATAGGAATGTAAATATTTTAACCTTATTTGTTCATTTATGATTCCTCTTTCAAATTTATTTTTATCTTTATCTTGAAACTTGTATTGAAAAGACAAGTTTTCTATTCAGCTTTTTTTGTTGTTCAGGAATGCTAGAATTTGGCTACACTATTCCTTGTAGTTTTTCATTTTGGGTTCTCTTTCAGGATTTGATTGGAAGATTCTTTCATTTTCTATCCCCCCCATAGTTTTATCATATCAGGGCAGTTTTCTTTGATAATTTCTTGAAATATGATTTGTAGGATTATTTTTAATAATGTTTTCATTATTATTTATTCATGTTATTTAAGGTAGTCCAATATTCTTCAATTATCATTCCTTAGTCTATTTTCTAAGTCAATTGTTTTTCCATTGAAATAGTTCATATTTTCTTTTATATCTTCATTCTTTTGCTTTTGTTTTATTGTTCCTTAACAGTTCATGAAGTCATTAGTTTTCACTTATTCAATATTGTTAGAAAAAGTTCAGAAACAAATGAAGATGATTTATTGATGCATAGAAAGATCAGGGGAGGCTTACACCAATGAAATCACAGAGTTTTTGGAATATTACTTTATAACCTTCAGGGAAGTTAGGTGGCACAGTAAGTGCTGGATGTAAAGTCAGAAAGATTCATCTTTTTGTATTAAAATCTAGCTTCAAACATTTGCTAGCTGTGTGACTCTGGGCAAATCATTAACCCCTGTTTGCCTCAGTTTCCTCATCTATAAAATCAGCTTGGGGAAGAAATGTCAACCTATTCCACTATATTTGTTAAGAAAACTTCAAATAGGATCCAAAGAGTCAGGCACAATTGAAATTACTGGACAATAATAATAATTATAACACAGTTATTGAAATATGGAGCCCAAACACTTTTTGAATGGCCACAAAGGCTTACATATTTACACCTTCCAGAATAGTATTTTACAATCAAGGCTTAACAACAAAAAATGAAAACTGCACCATATTGCATTTTTAAAAACCTGAAGATGCAATTTTGCTCTTTGGTTCTAGAATAGAATAGAATATCCAAAAATATACTAAAGGTTCCAATTCACACAAGCTAATACACCTACACCCAGAACATTCAAATTTGTGGTAATTGTACCAATGAAATCTTATGCAAGAACGCCCAATGCAATCTCTAAAAAGATCATCTAAGGATTAAAGTATCATGTGTGAAATTCAACTTTCTTTGCTTTGACTTGCATGAGTGAAATAGACCATTGTACTTGTAAAATTAATATATTTTATTTAATTAGAAGTCTGTCAGTTTGGAGAATAGTCTTCAAGAATGAACAACTTGGGAAAGCCAATGGTGAAAATTTCTTCTACTCATGTTCTGTCATTGTCTTATGATGGTGTCATGGTGATATTTGAAGGGAATACTAAACTCTGTAAGGCTCTGAGTGATTTGAAGGACTCTAAATTTGGATTAATGATGACATTGATGTTTGTCATTTGATAAGTAACCTGGATAAATTTAGATAGGATCATTACCTGGTCTACCATGAGGCAATAACATTTTTAGCCATAACAAATGCCAAAAACCTACCAAAAAGTTCATAATGAGCTTTCAATCTACAAATGAGATGGGAAAACTCTCACATGAATGAATCCCATCAATAAAGTCATCAGGAGATTTAGATGACACAAGAACAAGTCTTTAAAAGTAAATAGTGAATTCAGAAAAACTTTAATACATGGTCTCTCCTCTTTTTGTGTTGAAATATTATTTTTAATGGTATTTGAATTTGTGTAGAAATTTAAAACATATTTGCTACCATGATAGAATCCCAATGTCAGAGCTTATACAGGATAGGATGTGGGTAAGTCCCACTAAATGCCAATGTAAATATATATATATATATATATATATATATATATATATATATGTATAAAGCAAGTTGAACTGCTTACTAGAGCTGTTGGAAAGAAAAGGGTTTTTAAATATAAAGTTAAGCCATCATTATAAATAATGCTCTGAAAGGGACTAGGAAAATACCAATAAGTGGAAATTTAAAATTAGATAGGAGGAAAATTTTGAAAACTATACTATTTTTGTTATTCACATAATTGAAAAAAATCATTGTATATATCATAAAAGTCTGCTTTTGATACATACAAATTGTGCAAATATGATCAAGTGGCTTCACCCTTCTGAATTTTATTAAGTTTTATCACCTTTTAAATGGAAATAACATACTTACTTTGGAAACTTGTAGTGAGATTCAAATGAGATAATTTCAGCAAAATACTTTGCAAGCCTGGAAGTGTTATATACATAATCATCATCATCTTCTTCAGCTGACTGAAGCACTTTGGATATCTATATTATTGAAATCAGGAGAGTGGACTAGATAATCTCACTTTTTTTTATCTCATTGTAAAATTCTCTAACAGTTTTTTCATGAAAGTTTTTCTCCTAGTTCTTCTTTTAGTTTCCTCAGTGACATTCTAAGATGCTATCCTGTTTGGAATCTTTAAAATGTTCTTCACCAAGCTACAGTGATTTAACATCCACAGAATAATCTCATAAAACACAAAATATTACAAAATACATTTCAGGTTATTTTTCCAATGGTAGAAAATTTTATGACTCATTTTTCATAACTTACAATAAAATAGTTTTATTTCCTTCTCAACATTTATATCATTTGACTGGAGTGGGGGCAATATAATAAACTGTACTTCAAGAATTTTTGAAGGAGCTGAATTAAGAGGTATCCGTTTTTAATTGTCCTACATTGTGAGGCCAGATTCAACAAACACCACTGTTGAAAATGTTTGTGGTCTTATATTTATTAAAACACAAAATACAAGAAAGTAGAAAGGAAAAAAAAAAAAAAAAAAAAAAGCACTTGCCACATGGTTCGCATTAACCCAGCCAGTTTTGACTCACCTAGACACCCATTACTTAAAATGCAAAACATGCCCACTATCCTACAGCTGCTTTATTTTCAGTAGCTGAGCACTTTAAAGTGACAATGATTGGCATTGCATTGGACTGAAAGGTTGAGATCTTGAAAGAAAATGTTTTCATATTGTATACAGAAACAATTCCAAAGGACTCAGCACTCATGCCCCTGGGGTAATGCAACTGAGTTTCTTCATTGTATAAGTAAATGTAACAAGTTGAACCATTTGTATTGTTTTATTTTTATTTGATCTATGTTTTGGAAGGTTATGTTTGCTTTTCTTATTTATCACAATAATTTCCAAAGATTTACTAAGGTAGACGTAGTATGCAAACCATGAAACTGAAAAGATTACCCATGATAATGATGAAATCACAAATTAGCAACGTGTTACTATTATTGCCCATAGCTATAATACTCTTTGTTACTTGATATTCTATACTAATTTAGTACAGTGCCTGACACATAGGAAACACTGAATAAAGGTGTTTTTTTTTTTGTTTTTTTTTTGGTCTTATCAGTACTTCTTCTGATCCTAATGTATTATTGTGACTGATAATGACTGTATTGTGGCATAAATGCTTTCATTTTTTATGAAAGAAATAACATTATATAAACTAATCTAAGCTTCTTTGGAATAGAAGGTACCATTACTGGGTGTCAGATGATCTCCTTAAAGGTATTCTAGGCTATAATGCTACCATATCCTAACTTTTAAAATGTGATACATATCTAATTTTAGTTATAATGCTAAGATTAGAAGACATCTTTCACATGATACAGACTCAAATCTTTATATAAAACAACTTGAAGTTATTTTCTGAAATGAATGCTTGCAAAAGTCAGTTATATTCATGTTTAATTTTCAGAAATATGTATACAGCTACATGAAACACTAAGTGTATATAAACACCCATACTTTCTTTTCTGGGCCTCCTGCCACTGCTATATTTTAAAATACAGGTGCATGGATAGATTCATTTATATTATAGTATTTATGTTGTTTTAATAAGCTGAATGACCATATGTTCAGTGTTTTAATGTTGTTTCTTTTATTCTCTTATTGGTGATGACAGTGTAGTGTTCCCCAACTAGGCTTCCCCATGTCAAAGTGACACTTCAGAATTAAACACAATAAGAGAAGTCATCATAATAATTCTTTAAAGCCACTAAGTCACCGCATATGGCAATCTTACCAGGGATATACTAAGTCACCATAATGCTTTAAAGCCACTAAGACATCATGTGCAGCAATCTTACTGGGGATAGACTAAGAAAATGGAGGAAATATTAAGTATTTAGGTCTTGTACCTAAGTCCTACCACACAAATGAGGCTTTCTGAATCAATTGCCCAGAGAAATGTGATATTCCTTTATACCATAATCATAATTTTGTCTGCTTCTTAAATGCATGCAACAAATTAGGAAACACTTATTCCTTCCAAGTTACTGCTCACATACTGGTATATTCCCATAGAATGAATTTAAGACATTTTTATCTAAGTAATGTAATACAAAAATCATTAACTCTTCAGATAATTGTTGAATTTATTTACATAATCTCCATTTCCAAGATGAAAATAAAAACGTCCACCTCATAATAAACGTAGAAAACTAAGGCAATAGGCTAAGTTCTTCACATTGGAACAAAATGAATATTTCATTCGGTGAAGTCCCATTAACCCTCAGAACACTATTACATACTTTAAAATAAGTATTTTGACAAAATTGTATAGGTTTTGCTGAAACAGGGTAGGGCAGCTGTAGGGATCACGAACAGTTATTCTCTTATAGACACTGTATTTCTGAAGTGTTCTAAATATTCATATCCCATATTTCTCTTAAAGATCTCATTTATTTTCGATGTCTTAACAAAAAGAGCCAATATTTCCTGACAATGGATCCCAAACATCAAAACAACTTTATAATTAAGTAATTGAAATATCTTCAAAATATTTATCCATATTTAAAATTAAATATCTAAATGAATGGGTCATAAGTTTGCTTATCATAACCCTAACTCTGATTTGTGGCTTCATGCTTGCATTTTTAAATTTATGCCTTTTTTTCAGAATTATATAATTGAGGGATATTCTTAAGAGAAAGGGCAGCTAGGTAGTAAAATGAATAGAATTCCAGGCTGGACATCAGGAAGACTAATCTTCTTGAATTTAAATCTGGCCTCAAAAACTTATAAGCTATGTCACCCTCGGAAAGTGATTTCACTTTATTTGTCTCAGTTTCTCATTTGTATAATGAGCCAGGGAAGGAGACAGCAAACAGTCCCAGTGTCTTTGCCAAGAAAACCCCAAAATTGATCATGAAGAGTTGAACAAAGTGGAAACAAGTGTTTCAACACTTCTGATAATTTCTGAGAAGAGTGGCAGCTACTTTTCAATAATTATTTATATTTATCCATTTAATATATTAAATATCTCATTTCAGGGATGATATCACAATTGTAATGATGCTAGGTCAGAATTTAGTTCAAATAGAATACTTCATATTCAATTAGACAAACTTATTAATATATTTTAATGCAATATAGAGAAACACATGAACCTAAATATATATATATATATGTATATATATATATATATATATATATATATATATATACAATTAAACAAAATGTCATGAAAGGATAATTATGATAAATAGTACATGTAACTTCTACTTTTAAACTTTATCATCAGTGAACAAAAAAATGAATACCTATCATACTTTAGATGTGCTATGTGTCATCAGGTAAAATGAGTAAAATAAAAATCCTCTCTTTGAGGGTTTTTACACAGTGGTGTTACAAACAAGATGATATTGAAGATTATGTATACTATAACAAAGTTTCAAAGAAAGCAATAATGAAATGCCATGTAGAAGAAGGATTAAAATTGCCTAGTTGATCCCAAAAGCTATGAAGAATGGGTGGAATCTGAAGAAAATAGGCATATTCTTAACATTTAAAGTAGTCAAAAGGGAATGGATGATTTGGGAGACTTTCCATCACTAGAAATTGTCAAGAAATTGTTGTTGGGTGTGGGTTTAAGTGGTTCAATGTGTTGAGTACTTGGAGTCAGGAAGACATGAGTTTAAAAACTACCTCACATTATTACTAGTGATGAGATCATAAGAAAATCAATCTTAATTTTCTCATTTGTAAAATGAACATAATGATGGCATATACCTCACAAGTTTGTTTTGAGGAAAATAGAAGTATCACATGTGAAGATATTTGTAAATCTTAAAAAATATAAATGTAAATTATCCTTATGTTGCAGAGACAATTTTTATTTAATTACAGTTTGAAATTCTGATGTTCCTTCTATTTCTTATATTCTATGATTCTTATGCTAGGGGAGGGGATGAAGGAAGGAGAATAAGATAAGAACTCTATCTTGCTATGAAAGGGAAAATATTAATTTGGCCTGAAAAAGCTGAAAGAATTTCCAAAGATGGAGATAAAGGGAAATCATTTTAGAAAAAGAGAAAATGTGAATGAGAGAGAAAGAAAAAAGAAAGACAGAAAAGAGAGAGACAGACAGATGGGGGGCCAGGGAGAGAGAGATAGAGACAGAGACCAAGAGAGACAGGGGGAATGACCACAAAGAATGTGAAATAAATGGCAAATGATCTAGTTTGGCCTCGATATGAAACTCAAAAAAGGACACATATTACAAATGATTTTTATAAAGTTTGGACTTACACTGATAGATAATGAATAAGCTAAAGATTTTTGGAAAGAGAAATAAAAATATCAGAGTTGTTCATTAGAAAGATTTTTCTTGCAATGGGTAGAAGTTTGAGCACATTGGAAGTACAGAGGACAGTTATAATATTATTGCAATAGTTCAGGATAGAGGTGAGAAGGGTCAGAATTAAGTTGATGGGGGTAAACATAGAAAGTATTCAAAGACTTTTCGAAAATAAAATTTTTAGACTTTAGCAACATGTCAAATGATGGAGTCCAAGGGAAGGATACTTAAAGTTTTCTCTGGGATTTTAATGCTTGGTTGCTAAAAAAAATGTTGGTGTCCTTAAAAGAAATTAGCAAGTCAAGAAATGAAATTTGGAAAGGGGTTCAATGATGTTCAAGAATTTTGTGTGTGTATATTAGGCATCTAGATGGTACAATGGATAAAGCAGTGTTGAAAATCACTATGGGGTTAAAAATCCTGGCCCCTACACTTGGTAGCTTTATTACACTTAAATTCTGTCATCCTCAGTTTTTTTTTTTCCCATAAACTTGGATAATAACAGTGAATACCTCCCAAAATTATCATGATGATCAAATGAGATAAGATACATACAAGATTTTGCAAACCTTAAAAATTATGTAAAATTTAGTTTATTATTATGTGTAAGTAATTGGGCTAAATACTGTGGCAATACAATAAATATTATAAGTAGATAGAGTGCTGAACTTAGATTCTGGAAGAAGTGGGTTCAAAATGCCCTGACAATTTCACCATTTATTTTGATGATGATGATGATGGTCATGATTCCCATTATCATTCTCATTTTTCTCATCTTTCAGTCTTTAGAATTTATCACAGTCTTAGGAAAAGTCACTGTCCTGCTATTGTTACTTATGTTTAATTTTTAGCCAAATAATGTTAAACTAAATTTTATTTGTAGTAGAATATAAAATATTAGGTTATAATCTCCTTTTCTGGAAGACTCACTCAAGATATCTTTGAGACAACTCCTGTCGTAGGTAGGATAAGGGATATACTATCTAGTTCTTAATGTTCCTACATGGCTTTGAATATTTTTTTTTGTTTTTTACACTGAGATAAAGAAAAATAAAAGTTTTCCCTCCTGTAGGTACAATATTAATATAGGGAGATAGGATGTATAAACAGACTACTATAACATAAATAATGTTTATAAAGGTTTGCAGAGATCTCACATAAGAAAAGAACAAAATTTTATGTTATTTAAGAAGAGAACTAACTTCCCTATAAAAGGTAAGCATCAGAGGAAGCTTTCATGGAAGGTGTGATATTTAATGAAGACAATCAGTTTGGTTTTTATGACATTGATTTTGATAAGCTAATAGGGCAAGCATATTATTGGAGAGATTTTATTTTTCAAAAGTACACTATTAGAGTTTGAGGGAGAGGTCAAACTTGGAGAAAAATATATGGAAATGATCGTCATCAAAGCTCTAATAGTAGGTAAGGTTTTGATTTTGGTTTGGTTTATAGATAAAGGCTTGGGGGGGAGGGTGGGCAGGAACAAGTCATGTGCTCCATTGGAAAAGACTATAGATTTTCAGTCAGGAAACTCTACTAAAAACTGTGGATCTTGGGTACAATACTTGATTTTACTTCTTTGGGCTACAGTTTCCTCATATATAAAATAAAAAACAAACACAGTATTATTTCTCAGTTCCCTTCTGGGTTCAAATTTCATGATTATAGGATTCCATTCTCACTATTAGTATCCTATAATTCAAAAGTGTCTGATTATGGTTATGTGTTGGCCATTATCAGTGTCCGATTTTATAGCAATTAATTTTTAGAGGTCACCTTTAAATGAGCTTTCTCCATTAGAATGGCAAAATTCATATTGTTTGTGTTTGTATCCCTAATGTAAAACCTGGAACATAATAACTGCTTATTAGTTATTAGTTCTTCCTTCCTTCTCTCTTTTGTGCCTTTCTTCCTACCTTTCTTCCTTCTCTCCTTCCTTCCTCACTCCCTCCTTCTCTCTCTCTCTCTCTCTCTCTCTCTCTCTGTATATATATATATATATATATATATATACACACACACACACACACACACACACACACACACACACACACATATCATATGTCTGAGTGCATGTATCATTTATCTATCTTTAGGAGCTCACTACTTAAAAGTTGGAACCATATTATAATGTGGAACCAAAAAATGAAGACTTAATTATGAAAGCATTTATTGAATGGCATCCAATGAGCAGGAATATGTGTATATATTGGCAGTAGGGTAAACCAAGATTTTGAAATAGAAAAAATCACATAAGAAAAATAGGTATCATAAAATCTGAACTTACTGTTAAATTATAGGTGATCATTAACCATATAAATGTTCTTTAAAGATGGCATTTAAAACAATTATCTTTACTTCTGAAAAAGTGATTGACAACTTTTAAGAATATATCTAACCTATGTAAAAAATGACATCCCTATTTATGAGGGGATAGACAACTTCACTGACTTCATAGAAATTTTAATATATTAGTAATATTTTCAATCTAATAGCAACCATAGTCAAAATTAAATATGTGAAAGCAAAATGACAACTCAGAAGGTATACTGAGAAGATTATTTTATGAACAATTAAGCATTTCCAAATGAATAACTCCAGTTCTCAAAAACAAGTTTGAATATCAGATTCACAAACTTAAGATTTTCTCAGCAAAAAGAGGACCAGGAGAGAGACAGAGGCAGAGACACACAGAGACACAGAGACACAGAGAGAGACAGAGAGACAGACAGAAACAGAGAGACAGAGAGAGAAATGTAGTATTGTGCCACTGTTCTAACAACTCCCTAGGAAGGACTAGGTGGAGAATCTTTCTCATTAGTTTTAAGCCTAGCAAAACACTTTTTAATTGATCTTAATGCTTGTTGGAGAGATTAGTCTCTGATGATTTCTGAATTGGATTTTAATCCCTTTGCAGAGCAAAATGGATTCTTGTTAGTTTTCACTACATTTTTCCTTTTTTTTTCCTCTTGCCTGTCACTTTTTTTTTTTTTTTGGATGCAAATGTCTATGTATCTATCTGCCTCTATCTCTATATATGTTTCTCTCCCTTCCTATCTTTCTCTTTATGTCTCCCTCTTTATTTTCTCTTCTCTCCCCTCCCATACATATTTAAATGTAGGCCTTCTTCTTTACTAATATATGGGATAAGAATTACACTGTTTTCTTTTCTTTGATTTAAATCAGCTTTATTTTAAAAATAAACCATTAGAAAGGATCACATCGCTTCTTTTCCTTCTCCCAACACTGCACTCATCACCTCTCTGAAGAATTTCCAAGTAAAATTAAGAAGAAAAACAAAATCAACCAACATTCAAAACTGCATTTTAAAAGGTTATATAGAGGGTGAACCTATACAGGACAGTCTATTCCACCCATAATAAATCTTCCTGTTAATTTTCTCTCTTTGAAGCATTTAGATATAGCTCTCTGGACACACTATTTTCAGTCTGCTCCAGGAATTTAGCTATAGCTCCTTTCTTCTCCAATGCCTTTTTCTGGTTAACATTCATTGACATATTGCCACCTCTGCAGCTTATTTATGCACCTGCCCTTACAATCAAGCATCAATAGACAATAACCCTTTAGTGGAAATCACATTTGAAGCTCCCAGACCTGTGCAGAGTATCTTATCTAGGAGGGAAAATAAAATAATAAAAGTTGTTGTTTGGTTAATCTCACAGATCAGCAGATTTGCTAAAACCAAGATTGCAGCAATCACCAGTTCACAGGTTCTGACCAAAATATATGCAGAAGAGGTGGATAGCTGCATACTCTTTGATTTGACAACCAGGTTTCAAAGCTAGACTTAGGAGTGATCCCCCCTTCATCCCAACCTCTCCCTCCAAATACACACACACACACACACACACACACACACACACACACACACACACACACCACATGCCCTTATTATGCTTCATTGAAAGTCATCACATTATCTAAGGAATATAACAATAAAGGAGTAGGGATGGGGTGGAAGACATTCATGAAGAAACTTATCCCTATTGCAGTTCAGAAAAGAAAGGAAGAACTTATGATATTTAAACTAACCCGGGTGTAGATTTTCAAGAAAATAACCTGACCAGAGTAAGTCTGGGATAGATCAGCAGAATCTCTCTCTTCACCCTCTCTTCAAGTTTATTCCTGGACATGCTCTAGATTTAAAAGTCCCAATTAAAAGGCACCCTCTACTAACTCAAGATAAACAGAGTAAGAGATTAAGAACTTTTTTTTTTTTCCTTTCCTTTCCTTTTCTTTTCTTTTTTTTTTTTTTAATCGCAGATCTCGATACAGATATATATGAACCCAGGTAGAACCTGGACCGCAGGGGCTGATGCTGTACAGACAAGTGAACGTTCGTTCAAAGAGCCTTTAGTGGTTTGCAGTTCCCAGAAGCTCCTAAGATTAGGACAGCTCCTAACGAGCCTGGCTCCTGGAGCTGCACAAAGGGCAAACTGCCAGTCTGCTCTTCCTGTGGGTAGGAAACAGGACTGATCTGGCAACTGAGAGTCTGGCCCTAGTTAGGTACCAGTTTGGAATTCCCAGTCCTGTTATGCTTCCCCATACTAACTTCTCTGTTGTCCCAGTCTTGTTTTTGCTCTGTCCTGTCCTAGTTCAATCCCACCATTTCTCACCGGGTCTGGTTCAGCACATCTAGCTCTATTCTACTAGCCCCTGTCCCCCTTGATCTTATATCCCGAGCAATCCCAAACTATTCTCCGACCCAGGACCCATTCAAGTACCCTTAACACCCCTCCCCCGAACTAGTCAGCTTCAGACCCATCACTTTCCCTGCAGAACTCCACCTCTCTTTCCATACGTCTGGGTCTGAGCAGATACTCTAGGGGAACAAAATCACCCAGTTCCTAGGGCTCTTCCAGAATGCTTGGTGGGGTGCCAGGCTGCAGCGCTGGGACTTCACTGCCTCCCCCGTCCCTGATTTTGTTTATACGATACTGACATTACCCTTTCTGGGGAATTCGGTAATCCCTGTAGGGGATTGCCCATCACCGAGCCTCCTCACTTTTAAATCACGACAATGTACACTTACCCAGACGCCACAGCCACAGTTCTTTCCTCTCAGACCTGACACGCACAATCCCGGACTCAGCTCAGTGTTACCCCTTCCAGTCCAGTAAAGCTAGTCCAGCCAGTGGGCACGCTTTTTATCCCGCCAGTCAGCGGCTCTCAGGTAGGGAGGAGGGCAGACAAGCTAAGGGGTTGTGTATCCCCCGCCCTCTCTGAGCATATCCCCCTCCATTCCTCCCTTCCACCCGCCCATTTTTGCATCCACCGACCCGTGCGGTAAAGGAAGGAGATGGGAAGAGGGGGGGGGGGGGGCTTACCTACCGGGAACAAGGTGACCCAACAGCTGCACCCCAGGACAACCAGCGGAATAGCAGGCAGAGAGCACAACCTCACTGACACCGCTCCCCTCCAGTAAGCTGGGGAATGCAGGTCAGTGCGACGCCCCGCTCTTCTGGTCTCTCCAGGAGGGCTGCGGTCGTCCCTCTCTAATTTCTTCACCCGCACCCGGAGCCCTGCGCTGCCCCGAGCGCCACAGGGAGCTCCGGGCGCGGGGCAGCGGCTTCACTGGCTCTTGGGAATATAGAGAGGGGCGAAGGAAGAGGCGGGGAAGAAGCTAATGTGGGCTCCTAGAGAGGTGGAGCGAAAAGAACCTCCCTCTCCAAGCTCACAGGGAAAGGAAGGTGGGTTCGGAATCAAGGAGCTTGGAGCCCAGCGGGTGGCAAACGCGAAGGATGGCTGCTGTGTGCGCCTCTCGCCTCAGAGAACATTGCAACGTGTGTGCCTGACAGGACAGCTGCCCGGCTCCTCGAGAGATGAAGGAGGAGAGAAAAGCAAGCAAAAGCAACCCCAGTCCCCGTACGACAAAGGCAGCCAACTTTGCCTCTGTATCTGCCACGGAACTGGGAGGTCTGTTGGGCTGCTGCCGCTGCCGCGGTCTCCCCACCCTGTGGCGCTCCTGACACCCGCTAGCCTCCAGCCCCGGGCTAGAGCTGCAAGGCAGAAATGCAAAGCTGGTGGCTGGAAATATGAGGGCGGCAGAAGCAGGAGGAAAAACAGATCTCAGGCGAGGTTGACAGGAATTTACCGCCCTGCACTGGGAAAGGCGGCTCCTCCTGGTCCTAAAGACGTCCTGTCCTCAGACACTTGGTTCGTAGGTCCCCACCGTGGCTCTATCCATTTCGCCGGTATCTGCTTCCCACTGTTGGCCAAATTAACTTAAAGTTAAACATGAACCCTAATGCTAAAACCTATTCTAAAACAAAAGATGGACTATCTATATATTCCCTGCCTACTGTCCATAAACTCTATTTCTTAGTAATAGGGGGTTTATAAAATCTGGAAGGGACCTGAGAGCCCTTCTACTCATATAAAATACTCATTTCTTCAACATCACTGAAAACTTAGGCATGGCACAGAAAGATAACTGCTTCCTTTACCACAAATTTTCCTCTATAATGCTTGTTCACTTTTTTCACTTTTTTTGTGTTGTTTCTTTTTGTTTTTTTCCCTTTTGATCTTAATGAAAGATCTCTATAAAATCTAGGTAACTGTTACTAGTATATATAGCCACTTGCCTCTTTAGCACCTGCTGAACTTCTAGGGCCAAAGAAAGTGACTATGAACTTCATGGCTATAAGAATGAAATGGGATATGGATATGGGCAGGGATTTGGAAGAATGTTTTCAAAATCAGTCTACCTTTTGTTTTAGTATTTAGCCAGCTACCTTAAAATATAAACTAGCTTACTAAGAGGAAGATGAGAGTGAAAGAAACTGTTTTCTATTTAGAAATGTTTCATCCAGTCTAAACTTCATTAATTGTCTTTTTATGTCTTATTTCTCCCATTAGATTTTTACTTACTTGAGGAAAGGACCCTGTTTTTGTCATCATTTTGGTCCTTCAAAACCTAGCCATATGCCTTAAACACTAAAAAAACCAAAATAAAACAAAACAAAAAAACAAAACAAAACAAAAAACAAAACAGGAATAATAACTCATGTCTAAAATTTTCAGTGTGCTTCCCATATAACCCTGTGAGATATTGCTTGAACTATAAACCACGTGTTAACATAAAAAATTAAGTCAGGAAAAAAATGAATTAACCTGGCTAGAAATTAACCGAGGTTTTAAGTCTGACACAGTTTTTATTAGACAAAGTTCAAAAAAAAACTGATTTAATTAAGGAATTAATTAAGGAATTACCAGGTGAGGAAATTTCTTTCACCAATTCTAGTGGACACCTAGAGTCAATTGCCTGGCACATTTAAAGGTTAAATAACATTTCCAGAGCTACATAACTTATATGTGTCAGAGTTGAAACTTGAATTTAATTTTTTTCTTAGCTGAATAAATAGTTATCTCTCCACTAAACCATGCTGCCCCTTGCTATAAAGATCCACAAATATTTGTTAAAGTCAATGGAATTGACAAACTAGAGGATCTTCATAAAAATAGTTTTAAAAATCTTCCTTGTTCACCTTGGCATTTCATCCCCAAAAGCTCATTACTGCAATGGACCACTATTCCACTTAGTCTTGATCCCACACTTGTATCCCACATCAAGGCCAAAGTAATCCCTATTCCCATCCCATCCAAGGACCCTCACACCCCACCCAATCCTCAGCTAGTTAGTTTCAGATCCACAATGATTAACAACAACATAGGACTCCTTTGTCTCTCCCTCTCCTAGTGTCTGGGTCTTATCAAAATACTTCAGAAGAATAAAATGGGATTAGGATTTCTCTTACAGATATTCTCCAAATGATTATAATACCATTGATGACAGAATGAACATTTATATACTTACTACCAACAAAGCACTGTAGCACATTTACTTAATTCAACAAATCTGTATTTAACAAACATTATTCATTAATGTGCAAGGCACTACTGAACATTTAGATATTTGATATATCTATATATCAACATATATATATATAGATAACATATTTGAATATTTAGATACCATTAATGCTCCCCATCATTTCACTTTTTACAAAGAAGCTGTTTACAGTTAGCCTTGGACAAATTTCCTGTTCCCTGCTCTTAGTTTCAGTTCCTTCCTCTCTAATTTGAGAATTTTGGACTAGATAATCTCAAAGATCTCTACTACTTCTATGGCTTTCCATTCCACTTCCCTGGGTTAAGAGATTATTGAGGGTTTGTATGTAGACTTTAAATATTTTCTGATCGAATTGCCAAAGCCCCTGGGAATTTCCCTGAGCTATTTTTTTTTTTTCAGAATCAATGATGGGATACAGGTAAATTCATGGGTGCTTTATGGAAGGAAGAAGAGAGAGAGAGAGACAGACAGAGACAGACAGGTGAAACCAGAGACAGAGACACAGAAAGAGAGATATAGAGAGATTCAGAATACCTGATGGAGAATTTATTATACAATTAACATGTGCCAGGCGTTATGCTACTTGTTAAGAATACAAATACAGGCAAGAAAGATAAGCCCTGCCCTCAAGGATTTACATTCTAATGAAAGAAGATGAAGTATAAAACGGAGCTAGAAAAGAAGGAGGAAGAGGCATGCTGTGTAAATTGCTATAAAGTTATATGGAGGTTTGATTATAGTCAAGATATAGGAAACTCACCTTTAAGAGTCCCAGGAATAAAGCTCAAGTTTCTAGTAGGGACTGGGTAGGGAAGATGAACCTGATAGCTTGAGTGGAAGCAGCATGGAAGCAGTATAGAGATCATATAAATCTGGATTAGATGATTTCTGAGATCCTTGTTAACTCAAATGTGATTCTGTGTGCTTTTTCTCCCCCCAGATAGGATGAAAAATACGAAAAGGAAAACAGGGATGGCAATATTGGAGAAATAATTGCATTACAATAATGTAAAATCTAATAGGATCGATCATAGATCTAAAGTCATCTTTCTATACATCACTTCATTTTATTCTTAAAATAACTATCTGAATTTTATGTGAAGAGACTCCAGCTCAGAGAGTTTGAGTAACTTTACAAAGGTCACAGAGAGGACTCAGAACTAGAACCAGGTCTATTGATTTCCATTCTAATGTTGTTGCTGTTATACTTTAGTAATTCTTGATTGGAACAGATTTGGGGAGCATGAGCATAGAAATAAATACAGGATTTGGGAAGAGAATTCACTCAGTAATTTGATCATAGATTTTTTCTAAAAGGAGAGATCTATTAACTTTAAGGTAATGAAGAAGAAAGCAAAGCAAAATTTGGAATGAGGGGTTTGTCATGTACTTCTTAGGAAGTTAAAGGAGAGTGACAAGTACTACATTTTTGTAATAGAAAGGTGGGGGAAGATATAGAAGAGTAAAAATAGCTCACTTAATACATTCCTATAACACTTACAGTTTAGGAAGTTCTTTTCTCACATCTAGCATATGAAGTAGGTCATGTAGGTATCATTGACACCATTTTACAGGTAAGGAAACTGAGGCTTAGTTATATAAATAACTGGTCCAAGATAAACTGCTAGTAGTTTTTTTTTTTTTCTAACATAGATCAATGTTCTTTGTGCTGTACTCAATGCCTCTGAAAGAGTTTTAAAGTTTAATTATTACCAACAATGAGTACTTGAATTAATATTGAATCTCAACTAAAGCAAAAGCCTAGCCACGGGTTCCAAGATGTGGGGCCGAGTGAGTCCAGACCTCAGTATCAACTTTCTCCAAATTAAATAGGGTCAGTGGTTGAGATGTGACAAGGTAAGCTCTAAGATCTTCAGTTTGAAAATTCTTTGATTCTGTAATTTTACTATATACAAATCATTGCAGGAGTTTTAGAGAAGGATAATTTATGATTTAATCAGTATAGATAGTCCAGGGTAGATCAGGGTATAATTCAACTGAACATGACAAGACAATGAGAGAGATAGACAGACAGACATAGAGACAGAGACAGAGAGACAGACACATTCACAGAGACACAGAGAGACACACAGAGACAAAGACAGAGATATAGATATCTCTGATACTATAGATATAGTAACAGATACAGAACAACAGAAACAGGGGTAATATCTACTTAATACTATAGAAAATGATTTAGTGGCTTGTTCTCATTTTGTTTAATCTATGAATTAGCCACATTTATATATGTGTATATATATATATATATATATGTATATATATGTAATTCCCTTAGTTTTGCACTTCTATAATGATTTTTGTCATGTTTCATCCAACTTCTCTACCCTTCTCCCTTTCCTTCACCCTTCTCCTTGCCTTTCTCCTTCTCCTCTTCTTTGTTTATAGAGAGAGCTCACCACACACATACACACAAAATCAAGAGATAGTAACAAAATAAAATGCTGTGAAACTTTATGGAAACCAATTCATCTTCACTGTTAAGGATTTCAAGGTATTTGCATGTCACCAACTCCTAGCCTTTCTGAAATACTGTAAAGGCCAATCCAATTAAGGAATGGAAAAAAGTGAAAAAAAAAAAGAAGGAAAACTCTCATATAATTAAAGCAAGTACTTGAGGAATGGTTTACATCCACTGGGAAACAAAGATAATATTTGACTAAATGTTAGGCTGATCTCATTGAGATATTTAAGAAGGGAAATAATGGAATTTACAATGACTTTTCTACTACTATTGTTGATATGACCCTCCACCAATCCTAATTAGAAATACTTTCTACTTCAGGTTTATTATTATAAAAAATGAGGAAAGTGTGTTTGGAAAGGAATCTGGAGGAAAACATGAAGGCAGGTCCAGGCAGGCCCTGAGATTCAGAGTCTCATGCTCTACCAACTGAGCTAGCCAAGCCGTGGGTTCCATCCCCACGTTGGGCACCAATATGTAAAGTTCTGTTGTCTCCAGAAACTGCCCACCGCTGTCTGGGAGATCTGCTGTCTCAACTCAATCTCTCAGCCACCAACTCTGAACTAAAGTAGAGACTTCTCTCTTGCTCAATGGTGTCTTCTTTTATCCTCCCAGAGAATGGGCATGTGAGGACGCAAGGGCTTGTGGGAGAAAATACTTCAACCAATGAACTTGCTCCTCTTAGAATTCCTAAGGTGTAAACTCCCTTTAAAGTCCCAAACCAAAGGTCTAAGCCAGAGAACTGTCAAATCAACCTGAGTTCTTACCTTGTCAGTGTCCAGACAACCTGAGTTCTCACCTTGTAATCCTAACAATGTTATATGTAATAGATATTTGTTGTTGCTTAGTTGTTTTTCTGTCATGTATGACCATGATACCCTTTGGATTTTTGTTTCTTTGTTTTGGGGCAAAGATATTGGAATGGTTCGCCATTTCCTTTCCTGCTCATTTTGTAGATGAAGAAACTGGGGTAAACAAGGTTAATTTATTTGTTCATGGTCACATACCTAGTAAATGAGGCTGAGGCTAAAATTAAGGCTGAATTTGAACTCAGGTCTTCTCAACTCCAATTCCACTATGTCAACCAGACTGAAATTGGCCACTAACCTGTTAATGGCTAGAACCACACAATGTAGGCTAGAGACCAGAGAGTTAGGAATCAAACAGAAGTTTTATTTCAAAGCCAAGAAAATGCTTCCAAGCAGAACCCCCCCCCCCTTACCTCCTCCCTCCCAGAAGGAGTGCTTAACATGTAGAGGTAAAGGTTAGTTTTATGTGTATGCAAAACCATGCATACAAATAAATTTTATTTATTATGTCTTAAATGACAGTTCCCACAGCAAGTTCATGCATGGACAATGCAGACATATCTGGGTCCTTTGGTAACAGTCTCCAATTTGATTGTCTCTAGTCTTAACAGTCATTGAGCTTTATTGTGATCATTCAATAAGGTACAAAAGTAGAATTAGCATGGCAGGAACAAAACAATACCTAGCACAAGTGTCAGGATGGATAGTTTTAGATAGCAACAAGTCAATGCTTCTGACTCCAAGTTCCCTGGAAAATAAGGGATGCTACAATGAATCTAAACAGTTATTGATTAATATGGAAACCATAAATCCCTCAGTGAATACCTGGTGTTGGTCAGAGAATTGCACTTGGCCAGAGGCTAAGATCATCCAGAGCACAAAGGATTATTGTTATGACAAGCTGAGGGCACAACCTGCTTGCTGGACATTAGTTCTGGGAAACAGAGCATCTCCAAATATCTTGACAATTCTATCTCCTGTGCCACCCATCTGCCCTTGTAATGCATATTAAGGAAAAAAAATTGGCTAGATAATAGAATTTGTAAAGTGGGGGTAATTTATAATAAACTTATAAAGATATATTAGAACCAGTTTATAATGCACTTTACAGGAAAACAAGGATAAGTGTGCATACTACCCTTGAGATAACAGGGAATCATTAAAGTATTTTGAGTAGGGAAATAACATGGTTAAACCACTTCTTTAGGAATCTCACTTTGGCACCTTTATAAAGGGCAGTTAAATGGTGTAGTGGATAAAGCAATGGGCTTAGAATTAGGATGACTTATGTTCATGAACTCAAACCTGATAGCTTAAATTTCCTCTTTTGAAAAACATCTAGGGAAGAAAATGGCAAATCACTCTAGTATCTTTGCCAAAAAAATCCCAAATAGTGATGCTATTGTGTTTATTCTCAATAGTATTTTAGTTTTCAGCATTCATTTTTGTAAGATTTTGTGTTAGAAATTTTTCTCCCTCCCTCCTTTATCTATTTCTTCTCTAAGATAGCAAGCAATGTGAAATAGCTTAAACATGTAAAATCCTTCTAAACATATTTCCATATTTGTCATATCAGCCCCAAAGGGGGAAAAAAACTGTAAGAAAGAAAAGCAAACAAAAATAAAGGTGAAAAGCATATACTTCCGACATTCAGTCTTCATAGTTCCCTCTCTAGATGTAGATGGCATTTTACATCCCAAATTTCTTGGAAATTTCTTGAATCCCCACATTGCTGAGAACTAAATCTATCATTGTCAATCATCACATAATCTTGTAGTTACTGTTTACAATACTCTCCTAGTTCCTTCACTTCATTCATTATCCTTAATATGCATTACAAGGGCTGATAGAGTCAGGGAGCGCTCTGGAAGTCCAGTAGATTATGGATGATTTAGAACCTATAGTAGTAGAATGACACATTGTGTTCTACTTGAAGCAAGGGATACTTACAGTAAGAGGAATTTACATATCAATAGTTAGCACCTGTGCAGTGTGATATGATGATGTAATGATTCTACAGTTGGCAGATGCTCACTGCTGTAGTGATGTAACTGTACTAAGGTATTTAAAGGCTGAGAGGATTTGAAATAAACAGACACCATCTTTGACCATTCTCATGAGTCTCCTGCCTTTATCACTTCTGCACTAAGACAAAGGACTCAGGATGTTCCTGAGATCTTCCAAAGAGCTAGTCTGGATGGTATATGTTGGGAACCCAGTGTGGGGGGTCTAGAAAACAATGGTATGTTTTGTCACCCCAACTTGGGGGCTCTAGAGAGCACACTATAGGTACTCTATCCCTTGCTCTACTAATTTGCTTATAGTATCACCCTTTATGTCTAAGCATGAACCCATTTCAACTTTATTTTAGTATTGGGTGTCCAAATAATGGACCAAAAGATCAGATATAATTGAACAAAACAACCCAAAAAGGGGAAGATCAAGAAGAAGATAAATTTGAAATAAGAATATAAGTTAGGAATTATTTGCTCTAA
The DNA here is from genome assembly GCF_048593235.1 of Sminthopsis crassicaudata. Lineage (NCBI taxonomy): Eukaryota > Metazoa > Chordata > Mammalia > Dasyuromorphia > Dasyuridae > Sminthopsis > Sminthopsis crassicaudata. Next base: position 153,429,103 of record NC_133618.1, read on the forward strand.
TTATTTTATCAGTAATAGGATTAAAGCCAAACACCAAATTAGTGCTAACAGGTTTATATATACTTCCACCATATTGTCTAATATGATACAGATAGGACATCTAAAACCTTCTGTAACATAACTAGCAAATATTTGAGCTGAATTGAATCATATGGATATTTTCCCTCAAGAACAAATTGTCCAACAGTGAATTTTAATATCCCTTGCAGAGGGAAGTTGAAATCTTTGTACTTCCACATTTCACCCTGCATTTAAGATCAATTAAAGTTGTGCTTAAATAAATCTTTCATACTACTATTTCAGAAACCTTAAAATTAACCCTATAGAAATTTTGAGTATAAACTCTGGCATATTAGTTTTCTCTAAGTCTGCAGGACACTTATAATTCTTTATAAAAATATCTTGACTAAAAGATGAGGATTTTGATTCCTTCAAAGATTACTAAAGTAAATATAAAGTCTAAAAAGATTTTCCAGAATGGCAGGATCTTAACATAATAGTCTCCAAATAGAGAACATATTTTTATTTAATCTTCACCTAGTACACTAGAACACTACTATCTTTTTTTTTTTTGTCCTGAAATAAAACAAAGCACACTTTGTTTTAGAAAATAACCTAATGTCCAGCTCTGAAGTCAGGAGGACCTGAGTTCAAATTTAGCCTCAGACACTTAAGCCTTCCTAGCTGTGTGAGCCTGGGTAAATCACTTAACCCCAATTTAACCCCAATTGCCTCAGGAAAAAAAAAAAAAGAAGAAAAGAACCTAATGTACTATTGCAGTTATAATATAATGAGAAGATTAGGGGTGCTAAGTATTTAACCACATTATTAATTATTTGCTTGATTTCTGGAATTTTCTTTTAAAAGTTAAGAACTGGTGTTCAGTCCAAGAAAAAATGTGTTTTTTTTTTCCCTGCATTTGATTTTTTTGCTGGGGAAAATAACAAAAATAGTTTTATTTTTAAAAGAATCACATTGAAATTTTGGACATTGTGTAACTGGAGAAGAAACAGAAAGGTAAGCTTTTTGAGTTTTTATTCTTCTCAGTTTAATGTATCATCTTAGGACAAGAATATATCTTAAATATACAGGAAAATACAGTGACAGGTGGCCTGCACCAAAACTGTCCTCTGTCATGTTGCAACATTGCATATATTATACAACAGTCATGCAAATTAGCACTGTCCCATATAGGGAAAGTACTGAAAGATAAAAATCATTCACCCAACTGATAATTAAGAGCTCTGGAAGCCCAGTAGATTGTGGATAATTTAGAACCTATAGTAGTAGAATGACACATTACAGGACAACCATCATCCCAGAAACTTGAAAGTTGGGAGAAACTTCAGAGGATATCTTGATCAAGGTCCTACCTGATCAAGGGTCCCTTAAATTTAATAAAATAAAAAAAATTCATTCCATAACATCCTTTAAAATTGGTCATTCGACCTCTACTTGATGACATCTATCCAGGGCAATTCTTTCCAGGACAACCATTTCCTTTTCTGGATGACTATACTTGTGAGGAGGTTGGGCCTTATATTCTACTGACTTTGGCTTCTCTTCAATGCCTATACACTGCTCATCCTAATTTTTCCTTTTATACCCAAGCAGAAGAATTCTAATCCTTTTTCTAAAAAAAAAATCAGTTCTTCAAACATTTTAAGACTTTTCTGAATTGAAGAAAATAAGATATTAGCAATGAATGCATTATTTTGAATACTGCTTTGAATTGAAGATGTATGACTATTATCTTTAACTATTCCATACTCTGTGAATACTATTCATTAATCACAATCTGCCTAGTCTATGGAGATTCAGACAAATATACACTGGAAGCTCCTATGCTGACTGTCCACCAGGTGCCATACAATAAGTTTTGACTCAGCGACTGACGTTCATTGCCTATCATCCAAAAAGTGACATTTGTTGGTTAGCTTTACATCAAGTTAAATGCTTCTATATCCTGACTTTCCCTACTCTGCCAGCACAAAAATACAGATTGAAGACAGATTAGACAAAATATTAATAAAGAGGAGAAGGCCAGAGATGGAGCCAAGATGGTAGAGAGTACACAGATCTTTGTGCTCTTCCAGACTTCTCTCAGATCAATATCAGATCAAGCCTTTGTATGGGTTTTTGAGTGACAGAATCCACAAATATTTGAAGTAAATATTCTGAATAATTTATGACATATAAATGTTATAGAATGTTATTGTTCTATAAGCATGATTAGAAGGATGATTTCGGAGAGACCCTTTAGAGACTTACATGAACTGATGCTGAGTGAAGTGAGTAGAACCAGGAGAACATTGTACACAGCAATAACAAGATTTTATGATGATCTATTCTGATGGATGTGGTTTTTCAACAGTGAGGTGATTCAAGCTAGTTGCATGGACTTCAGCTAAAGAGAGCCATTTGCACCCAGAAAGAATACTTAGGGGACAATGTAGATTACAACATAGTATTTGCAATTTTTATTGTAGTTTGCTTTCATTTTGTATTTTTTCTCATTTTTTCCCTTTTTGATTTTTTTTGTACAACATGATAATTGTGGAAATATATATAGAAGAGTGCACATTTTTTACATATATTGGATTACTTGCCACCTAGAGGAGGGGTGGGGGCAAAGTGAAAGAGAAAATTTGGTATACAAGGTTTTGCAAGAGAGAATGCTGAAAATTTTCTATGCATATATTTTGAAATTTAAAAAAAATGCTTTAATAAAAACAGAAAAAAGAAAAATACAGAAAATTAAAAGCTTTAAAAGAACCATAAAAAGGGAAGACTATTCTACTATTGCTTTTTTTTCATTTTTGCAATATTTTATCCATCTCATTTTCACTCATGTGATGAGTAATCTAACTCAAATTCTCATAATTTCTTGCTTAAACTATTTTAATAGCTTATTTTTAAGTTTATTGCCTGCATTCTCTTCTCTCTCTAAGCCATTCTGCATCCAGCTGGCTTATATATACTTAAAAGGCTTTGATTAGACTGTCCCTCTCCTCCTCAAGAAACTCTAATAATGTTTTTTTTGGTTCTAGGATAACTTTGGTATTCAAAGCCCTTTACAATAGATTTTTTTAAACTTTATTTTGTTTTATTTTATTTTTGTATTATTTGTTTATTTATTCTTTTTTTTAATTTTTAAAACATATGCAAGGATAATTTTTCTACATTGATCCTTTTCAAAAAGTAAGCCAGGATAATTTCTCAACATGGACAATGAGTTCCAATTTTCCCCCCTTCCCCACGCCCTCCCCTAGATGGCCAGTAGTTTAATATATGTTAAACATGGTAAAATATATATATGTAAATCCAGTATAGGTATACATATGCATATAATTTTTTGCTAAACAAAAATCATATCAAAAAGGAACAAAATGAGAAAGAAAATAAAATTCTAGCAAATGACAACAAAAGAAGTGAAAATTATATGTTGTGATTCACACTCAGTTCCCACAGTCCTCTCTCTGAGTGTAGATCATAACAAGACCATCAGAACTGATTGGTCTGAATGAATCATTTCATTGTTGAGAGGAGCCATATTCAATCAGAACTCATCATGCTATAATGTATAAAATTTGTCATTACCATGTACAATGAAATCCTGTTTCTGCTCATTTCACTTAGCATCAGTTTATGTAAGTCTCTCCAGGGCTCTCTAAAATCACCCTGCTGATTTTTTTTTCTTAAACAATAATATTCTATAACATTCATATACCATAACTTATTCAGACATTCTCCAATTGATGGACATCCACTCAGTTTCCATTTTCTTGCCACAACAAAAATGGCTTTCACAAACATTTTTTCACTTCGGCCCTTTTATACAATAGAAATTTATCATCTCTTTTCAGTATTAATTTTCATTGATATCCCTCACTGAAGACCATTACTTTATAGTTTTTTTTTTTTTGTTGTACTTTCTTTTGTTGTATATATTATTCTCTGATTTGTGTCCATGTCTTTGCAGGACAATATAACAATCATGCTTGAAAAGTCCCCTAATTCTTGATAGCATTAACTCTTTTAAAGGATTAGTTCAAGTTCCAGAGAAGATGTAATGGAGACATTTTTATTTTTCTGATTTTAAGCTTTAAAGCTGCCACAGGCTGTCTGAGACATGTAGCCAACAAGATAGATGATTGGACACTTTCTTTTATCATCATTTCAAAACAACTATATTCAAGATTCTGAAGTACAGTAGTTTTCACATACAAATTTCTCTTTTTAACTATGGTCTTCATAAGCTGCTCAACTTCTTTAAAATAAGAATGTGACACTCAGCAAGGCTATATAGATAAGAAAATTGTGGACTGAGAAGATCACATTTTTGTGCATCTTGTGCTTGAGTTCATTTGCCTTTATCTTCAGCTCCAAGCCCTCAAAATGGGATATGCTGAGTTTGGTCTGTCAGTTAGAGGCTGCATCTCATCCTCCTCCATCCTCTTTATTAAAGATAAAGTAAAATACTAAGAAAAAACCCAAAATTTTAAAGGAAAAGAAATAATTCTAGCTAGATGTCCTCTTTCTAGCTAGATGTAACTTGTCTGGTGGCTCCAATCTCATGTATCCTTCCTAGAAATAATTAAAAGTTGCCCTTATAAAAAGATGGGTAGAAGATATTCAAGTTATCTATATATAGTTTCATTTGAGCTATATCTGGACTCATCTATGTACACACAATACAGACTATATGTAATATACATATATACATACACTTAAATATGTGTATATGTACATATAATATGCATAAATATATATATATATATATGTATATAAATTTATTTAGCCATCAATTACATTAAAACAAATTTCTTCAAAGAAGGGAAACAAAGTAAATACCTGCCAAGTAGAGAATAGTTAATAATTCGTGATATACTGATGCAGTGGGATATTACTGTCTTATAAAAATGATGAGTATGAATGAAGAGAAACATGAACAAATTTACATGCAAATTGAAGCAAAAAAGCTAATAAACAATGCATACAATTAATTATTGCAGTGACATAAATGGAAAAAATAACAATCACAAAATAATTAAAATTGAATTCCATAAAATTATAAAGAACAATCATGGTTCTAAGTTAGGAGATACAAAGAGACAACTGTCTCTTACTCTTTTGTAGAGGAGTCAGGTCTACAGATATGAAGCATTGCATATATTTCAAGAATATTTTTGATTATTGATCAGTTTTGTTATTTTTTCTTTTCTTCTCTCTCTATGTCTCTCTCTCTCTCTCTCTCCCCCCTCTTCTCCCTTGTTCTTTCCTTCCTTCCTGACTGAATTTATTTCCCTATTAGTCACAGTTGTGAAAGAAGAAAGATAAAATAAAAAGAAAACATGAAAAAAATAAAGTGAAAAAGTATTCTTTGATCTATATTGAAAATCCATCAGTTCTTTATATGGGTGCAAGTGACATTTTCCTTTGTACTTTTCTTGCATTATTATGTTTCTAAGAAGAACTGGGTCATCCAAGATTGATCATCACCCAGTGTTACTGCTCTGAGTATATAGTATATATACTTAGTATATAGTTCTCTTGCTTCTGTTTATTTCACTTTGCACCAGTTAATACAAATTTGCTCAGGTTTCTCTAAAATGTGCCTTCTCATTATATTTTTTTTTTGCATAATAGTATTCCATTACATTCATATAAAGTAGCTTATTCAACCATTCCCAATTGCTGAACATACTGTCTATTTCTAATATTTTGTGACAATTAAAAGGCTACTACAAACATTTTTATAGATGTGGGTTCTTATCCCTTTTTAAAAAATATCTCAGGGTACCTAGCTGGCATAGTGGATAGAACACCAGCCATGAAGTCAGGAGGACCTGAGTTCAATTCTGGTCTCAGACACATAGCACTTCCTAGCTGTGTGACCCTGGGCAAGTCATTTAACCCAATTGCCTCAGCAAATAAATAAACAAACAAATAAATAAACAAGCAAACAAACAAACAAACAAACGAATGAATGATGAATGAATAAATAAACAAACAAATAAATACATAGATAGAAAAATATCCCTTTGTGATACAGCCCTAGTAGTGGTATTCCTGGGTCAAAGCATGTGTACAGTTTGGTTCCCTTTGGTATAGTCCTTATTGCTCTTCAGACTTGTTGGATCATTTCACAATCCACCATTAGTGAATTAGTGTCCTAATTTTCCTACATACTCTCAAACATTTATCTTCATCTTCTTTGTTACCATATTAACTTTCTGTGGTCATAATTCTTCTTGTTGTTTTGGGGGAGTTAGTAATGGCTGAAACTGCTGGAGGCCACAGCGATCTGGTGGCTTACTTGGTGCAATGTCAGCATTCTTGGGCTGCTGTCTGGTATGCGCTGAGCCCTGTAGGGTGTTTCTGTGTTTCCCTTTAGCTACACTGAACCATGTGGCTCTCTGGCCCTTGGAGACTGCCCAATTTCCTGAGGCTATAATGAACTGAGTGGAAGTCTGAATTTGCCAGTTTACCCAGTGCTACTCTGAAACAAGTGGTGGTTCTCAGAGTCTTTCCATTTCCTTGGCTATGCTGCAGCATGTGAGGAATTCTGGTGTTGGGATTTGCCTGCTCCATCACACGGGCTCAGGATCTCCCACTGGTTTGCTGAGTTAAGAGTTGATTTTGGTTTACTGACATGCCTGCCTATCCTGGACTATATTTCCTTTTTGCTTAAATAAGACAGATCTTTCTTGATGATGTTTGAAATTTCTTCATCCAAAAGATTGCCCACCTAATCTTTTTGCTGATTCTGCTGTCCCAGAATTTGTCCCAGAATTCATGACACTATTTTATGGTTGTTTGTAGAGAAATGTGGTAGAGTTAAGGCAATTTACTGTTCACTCTTCCATCTTGGCTCCCAGAAGTCAAGACCAATACAAAAATAGTATCTTTGAAGGTAAGGGCTTTCAAATTTTGTTTGTTTCTAGCACAATGCCTGATATGTTGTAGGAACTTAGTAAATAGTTTTTGAGCATAATTAAAGTTTAAAAAAAGCTATCATTCCCATAGTCTTGCTATGTATAACAAAGGTTAGCTACATCAACATGAATTAAAAGCTGTAGAGACCTGAAGACTAATGGCAATGTATTAGTAGAGATGCTACATGCCAATATTGCCATAATTGCATTTCTTATTTCTTTATGTTCTACTTTTCTTGGAAGCTATTTGATAGTTAGGAATATCAGCTTTTCCTGTGCTTCCTTTAAAATATAGCAAGGTAACTCCTACAAGAGACAGTGAATCAATACTTTGAAGGAATTCCCTTCCCATTTCTCCCTTCTCCTCACCACATATCAAAGCAATAGTACCTCTTTAGAGCATTTATGCCAGACTTAACTGAAAAACACTTACCTTCTTTATATCTATGAATATATTCAGTTTTTCAAAATCATATGAAAATATATTTTTAAAAAACCTCAAGTGGCCAATAACAATGATGCATCCTGCTTCTCTATTAGAGTATACTTCTTTAGGCATATAAATGGCAACCAGTAGAAAGGTATATATTCCAAGCAGCACAGAAAATAGAAAAAAAAAACACCATGTATTATAGAAGAAACAAGTCTTTCTTATAAAGCTACTGAAATCATCTTCTGGTTTTCATAAATATGAAAGAATTCAGGACCTGAAAGTCAAGCTGGCTCTATCTGTAGATAGTATTTATAAAAATCTCAAAATTTCTAGGAAGTTTTCACTCTTATTTCCACCTCTTCCTCAAATAAAGAAGAGAGATTTTCTTTGGCAGTACATTTTAGAGTTGTCAAGAAAATATCTCTAGTATGTGCAACAAAACATGGCATTTTCCAAATTAAGAAAGTAATATAAATAAGGAGTACAAAATTAGGTTGCCACCAGGCAAATTTGAATCTGAGAAGAGAGGCAAAAATGTGATTAATTGATTACTTTCCATCCCACTGTTAATGGTATCTTTATATTGTCATTTCTTTTCAGGTTATTTTAGCAGGGTTCTATTCTCCCAAGTTGTATTTTCCTCTAGTTCCCTATTCCCTATCATAATCACCTAATGAACTAGAACTTTTTCCATTACTTGATTATCAATTTTCTTTTATTTTGTCTTATCTTCCCTATTAGAGTGTAAGATTCTTAAGGACAAGGATTCTCTTTGTGCTTGTATTTTTATTTCCAATACTTAGCAGAATATGTGGTACACAATAAGTACTTAATACATACTTGTTGACTGGCTGATTTTTAAGCATTCTCTCTTTTCCAGGAACTCTGTGAGTTATTGCAAACAGGAGAATTAAAGGAGATTTAAAAAAAAATTGTTATCATAAAAGAGTCTCAAATTTTCTTAGTCATAAAAAGTCTGTTCAAGTAGCTGAACTTCCAAGTCACAAGTAAAATTTTGAAGCTAGTATTTCTTATTTTGAGAAAACCAATCACTAAATGCACATACATCTATGTATCATACAAGTAGCATTTTATGCACAGGAAGAAAAGAGGAATTGTTCATATTTTTAAATGTAGGCATAAATTATTTTTCAGTCATGAAAGAACATAGAATTATGGAGGTGACTTTTTAGTTAAGAGAACAAAACAGTCTTTCAACTGAAAATACAATATCATTGAATTTCTAAGATTATTTTTTATATGAACTCCAGAAATAAATTTAAAATGTCTGATCCCCAAAGCTGATTCAAAGATCTAGGATGATATCTTTGGAAATGGAAGCTCCAAAGAAATCAGCTGCGGATTCCCCAGGGATAACCTTGTAGATCATAAGTGCAGTGAGAACAAGTAAAGCATGATAGAAGCTTAGTCTCAGCATGCAAAGTTCTTCCATAGAATTGATCAATGATCACTGAAAGTCCAACTGCTATCTATGACTGTTTTAATGATTAGAGAGCATTTTTACTACTCCATATTTCAGTGCCATTCATTTACTGTGTCCATTTAAGGAGTCAAACTTAGCTAGTTAGGAAATTTATTACATATCTGATGTTTCACATGTTGTTTTCCTACACAATAAGATGGAAGTTCATTTAGAGTAGGAATTGCTTTATTCTTAGCTTTGCATTTTCCAGAATATAATACAGTATTTTGTATACAATAAATAAATACAATAATAAAGGGCTAGAAGGCAATGACTGTTTTCTCTATTTTTTATATATCCCTGGTGATTTGTATAGTGTCTGGTACATATTGCTTAATAAATGCTTGATTGATTTATTGTCTTAGAAAGTCTCCTAGGCCTTGTTTATTCTAGGAACATCCTTAGATGGAAAATAAAGCTAATAGTCAGCATCAGTTCCCATCATACTTCTTTTTTATTAAGGTACAACTTATTTCATATACACAATTTCATATGCATCATAGTGACAGAGAAGGTGAATAACCTTCTCTGGTGAGGATGTTAGGTAGTTTAAAATGTCCTGATCTAAGAATATGCTGTATTGATTTACAGGCCCCTCCATGTTTCATCTCTATTATATTGTCTGATTTTCTACTGTCTCTAAAGAGAGACCCACTGGAATAAAGAGAATATATAATAAAGTGGAGGAGTAGTAGTGAGAAATTTAAGTGGCAAGGGCGAGAGCTATGATTGATGCCTCTTTTTGCTACAGATTTAATGAGTGATGCCTCTCTTAGTGCCTCAGTTTTGCATCCATAAAATGGAAACACATTTCTGTTTCCTAACACCCAGGGGCATTTCAAGAACTAATGAGATGGTACTTTTTCTACATAACACTGTGAACTCAGCAAGAAGAAACATGATATAAAGAAAATATAAATAGTATAAACTGGATTCATGGTGCCAATATCTGGATGCACTGAGTGTTCCCTTAAGATTAGAGCACTGACCCAAAAGACATTCTGTTATAATATGAATAGCAAGCTTTTACATAAAAATGAGTCAGTTCCAGGGAATGGGAACCTTTCCACTTAGCATATGTTGAATTAAAGAAGCATTATAGTTGATAGGAGAATTGTGAGAATGTTCCCAGCTTACTTTGCTATGTTCTCCCTTAAGCTCTGTGAACCTAGTAGTTCTGTAGTACTTGAATATGACACATTTCTCATTTATTGTGGTTTATTCATTTTTTTCAGTCATGTCTGACATTGTGACAATAATACTCAGTGTCTGTGTGTATGTATATATGCATCTATATATTTACATATTTACAAATATACAAATACATATCATATATTTTATCTCTTCATATATATACATATATATGTATGTATGTTCCTATACATACACATACACATAGAGAACTAAAGAAAGAGAAAAAGAGAGATTCTCTATATAATACTCAAATATTAAACAAGAATGGACAACAAACAAGTACTGGTTATACAGAGATAAATAGGAGAACATAGAACATAGAATAATATAGGAATAACTGATATCTTTTAAATAATTTAATGCACATACACATAATTTTGTGCATATACATATGGTGTGTATATATCTACAATATAAGCATGTGCACACGTAAGTTATAATTATTAAGTATCAATTATTAAAATATATTAATTACACACTATTATTAAGAGACTATACTAAGTGCTGTATATATACATACAATATAACATAAATGTGTATTATACACATGTGTATCCATTCAGGAAATCATTTCAGCATGAAATATATACCTAAGCCTTCAGGAAGAGTTGCATTTAATTTTCCAAGATAGATTTACAGTAAAGGTAGCCTTGCAAAATTCTTAGTAACTTATTCTGACATGTAAAATGTCTTTCAGGCAGATTATTCTTTCTTCTCATTAATCTATGCCTTTCTTTCTTCAAATTAGTCCATGTTCTTGTTCTATATTCATTGAAAATGAAGAACTAGTCATCTATGTAATAAGTCTTCAGGTACTTGAAGACAGTTATTAGGTTGCTACTCAGCCTTCCTCTCCACGAGCTAAATAATCCTCATTATTTTAACCTTTACTCTAAGGTTCTATTTTCTAAGCCTTTTATCATTTTCATTTATCTATTCTGGACACCTTCCAGTTTCTCTACAACTCCATTATACTAGGGAGACCAAAACTGTGAATGGTGTTTTAATGAGTTGAGATTTTCTGATATTGTATAAGAATGAGAGATGGCATGGTACCAAAATTCAAAAAAAGGGGGGAAAAAGCTTCTAGTTTTGCAGGCAGAAGCACTCAGTTCAAATCCTGCCCCTATTATATACTGCTTATGTGGCTTTAGGCAAAGCCATTAATCTCTCTGAGTGTCAGTTTCTTCTTTCGATATTATGAAGGGTTTGGACAAAATGGACTCAAGTTATCTTCTTGATGAAACTCTATGATACCATGAAAAGTAAGCATATTCAAAAGACATATTTTAATCAGTTATATCACAGAACTAATTAGCTTTATTAGTTTGGCAACTCACTTCAACTTTTTAGTCCTCAGTTTGGATAAGAGAGCATTTGAAATTCCTTTTATTAGATTTTTAAATGCTTGAGGTACATATGATAAGCAGATATTTCATAATTCCTACTTAATAATTTCTCTATTTTCTTAATCACATTATTTAGATAATTATTTTTAATATGGAGTTTGAGACAAACTTTGATATTTCTTTAGGCTGGTAATAGATGGAGGATCTGCACAATCTGTTCTCAGCTGTTTAACTTTATGTTTCTCTCTTAGCTGTACTTTGTAGTCAGCTCTGGACATACCATTTTTTGTATCCATAGCCTCAACATAGAGTCTGGCATATAATAGGTACTTAATAAATGTTTATAGATTGAATGATTATTTTTGATACCTTCACAATGCATTTATATCTCCGATCTAGTATCATCCACAGTCATTTATAAGAGAAGATGAATGACTTTATAGGCCATATCTAAAATTAGCCCCTATTATCTCTTTTAGTTAAAGGACTTTGAGGGATCTTCCTTTTCTCCTCCTCTTACTTTTATATGGTCTATTTTTCTTACAAGACTAGAGTCATTAAATGTTGGTCTATATTTCATTTGTTTTTAGAAAAGCACACTGTAATAGTATTGTTATGCTGTTCCTGACACTTTGTGACCTTGATAGGGTTTTCTTGGCAAAGATACTGTAGTTGTTTGCCATTTCCTTCTCCAGCGATTAAGGCAACATAGATTAAGTGATTTGTCCAGGTGCTGAGGTGGGTTTGAATTTAGATAATCCAGTTTACAGGCCCAGTGCTCTATCCACTGAGCCACCTAACTGCCTATGTTATATATTTATCTTTCTTAAAACCTTTCCCCCAGGAAACAAAATTAATTCCATTCACAGAACTCATATAAATTAGATAAGTCACAAGAACAACCGCATTTAGATTCTACATCTCTGTACCTGTTGTACTATGTGAAGAAGTGAATACAGAACTTGAGAAAATGAAATCTGGAAAGGCATCAGGCCAAATTTCTACTGTCTGTGGCATAATTTTAAATATTTATAGTGAACTATTCTCAAGACTTATCAGTCTAGTGGAGATTTCAAAATAATGGAAAAAGGTCATTGATAAAAATTTAACAGAAGCAACAACAACAACAAAACTCCACAACTGTGAAAATATCAATCCTACCAATTCATGGCTTGCTTTCTCCTTTCTATAAAATATTTAATGGGAATGATGAATGCATACATTCAAGAGCATGATGAGAATGAATAATCAGACTTTTCATCTGAGTTTGATTCAGTTCAAATTGAATATACAATTTACTGCATGCTAAAGAGATTTTGAAATCCTACTGTTTTCTGTCTTCTGTTGTCTCCCTACTTTTCAAACCAGCTCTCCAGACACTATACAAATAAACAGTTGTGCTCCTCAGCTCCAGCTCCTTTTCTATATCATATTTCTTCATTGAAGCAATTTCTACCATTCCACTCCTCATATGAATCTATATCTTTTCCATATTTCTTCCATCTTTTTGTAGGAATAGAATAAAATTAACAATAATGCTTTAATTATAAATTATGAAGCATTTACTACAAGGGCAGCCAGGTGGCACAATGAATAGAGAACTGGGCCTGAAATCCAAAAGAATCATCTAACTAAATTCAAATTTAGCCTTAGACACTTACTAGTTGTGTAACCAATTAAGGTTATTACCTTAATCCAGATTCCTCATATGAAAAATAAGCTGGAGAAGAAAATGGCAATCCATTTCAGTAACTTTTCCAAGAAAACCTCAAATGGTATCATAATGATTCAGACAGAAATGAAAGGATTGAAAACCTATAACATGTTCCAGGTATGATTCTAAGCAATGGGGCTACAAAGAAAATCAAAAGATAGTCCCTGCTCTCCTGGAAACTCTCCTTCCCTTCCTCTTCTCTTCCTCTCTCCTTCCCTTCCTCTTCTCTTCCTCTCTCCCTCCTTTCGTCTCTCTGAATCTCTTTCCTTCCCTCCCTCTCTCTCTCTCTCTCTCTCTCTCTCTCTCTCTCTCTCTCTCTCTCTCTCTCTCTCTCTCTCTCTCTCTTTTTCTCCCTCCTTTCTTCCCTCCTTCCTCCCCCTGCCTCTTTCCCTCTCCTTTCTCCCTTTCTTCCTCTCTCTCCCTCCCTTTTTTCTCTTACTCTCTCCTAATCCCTCTCTCCCTCTTTCTTTATTTCTGTCTCTCTCTTGTGTTTTCTCTCTCATTAATCTCTCTCTCTCTCTCTCTACACACACACACACACACACACACACACACACACACGCACACTACACGAATGTTAGCTCCTCAATGACAAAAACTGTGTTATTGTATTTGTATCACTAACACGTGGCACAGTGCTTTTATAAAGCAAGTGATAATAAAATAAATAATTTTCTTCATTCATTCAAATAAAAAAAAAAAATTCCAAGCTAGAAAAAATATACTCTTGACTACTTTCCTCACGGGATTTTTTTTTTTTTTAATATATTAGTATATGTGACAATGTATGACAAGTACAATTACACATAAAGCTATCCAATAATGTTCAAAAGGCATTTCAATATTGTCAAAATATGCCTTATGTATAGACTTATTAATGGTGATTTTCTACGTATGTCCTATTTACAGATGACATTCTGTTAAATGCACTTTAAAATTTTTTAAATTAATTTTATAATTATAACTAGTTTTTGACATTACATACACATAGGTAATTTTTTACAACATTATCCCTTGCACTCACTTCTGTTCCGAATTTCCCCCTCCTTCACTCCACCCCCTCCCCTAGATGGCAGGCAATCCCATACATATTAAATATGTTATAGTATATCCTAGATACAATATATATGTGCAGAACCAAATTTTGTTGCACAGGAAGAATTGTATTCAGAAGGTAAAAATAACCTAGGAAGAAAAACAAAAATGCAAACAGTTTACACTCATTTCCCAGTGTTCCATCTCTGGGTATAGGTGATTCTGTCCATCATTGATCAATTGGAACTGAATTAGATCTTCTCTTTTTTGAAGATATCCACTTCCATCAGTATACATCCTCATATAGTATTGTTGTTGAAGTGTATAATGATCTCTTGGTTCTCCTCATTACATGCAGCATCAGTTTATGTAAGTCTCTCCAAGCCTCTCTGTATTCATCCTGCTGGTCATTTCTTATGGAACAATAATATTCCATAACATTCATATATGACAATTTACCTCACCATTCTCCAGTTGAGGGGCATCCATTCATTTTCCAGTTTCTAGCCACTACAAAAAGAGCTGCCACAAACATTTTGGCACATACAGGTCCCTTTTGCTTCTTTAGTATTTCTTTGGGATAAAAGCCCAGTAATAGCACTGCTGGATCAAAGGGTATGGATAGTTTGATAACCTTTGGGGCATAATTCCAGATTGTTCCCCAGAATGGTTGGATTCTTTCACAAGTCCACAAGCAATGTATCAGTGTCCCAGTTTTCCCGCAATCCCTTCCAACATTCATCATTATTTGTTCCTGTCATCTTAGCCAATCTGACAGGTGTGTAGTAGTATCTCAGAGTTGTCTGAATTTGCATATCTTTGATCAATAGTAATTTGGAACACTGTCATATGAATAGAAATAGTTTCAATTTCATCATCTGAAAATTGTCTTCATATTCTTTGGCCATTTATCAATTGGAGAATGGCTTGATTTGTTGTAAATTAGAGTCAGTTCTCTATATATTTTGGAAATGAGGCCTTTATCAGAACCTTTAACTATAAAAATGTTTTCCTAGTTTGTTACTTCCCTTCTAATCTTGTTTGCATTAATTTTGTTTGTACAAAAGCTTTTTAATTTGATGTAATCAAAATTTTCTATTTTGTGATCAATAATGATCTCCTTTGGTCACAAATTCCTTCCTCCTCCACATGTTCTTCTAATTTATTTATTATATATTAATTATATTATTTTTTATCTCATTCTTTATGCCTAACTCATGAAACCCATTTAGATCTTATCTTGGTATATGGTGTTAAGTGTAGGTCCATGCCTAATTTCTGCCATACTAATTTCAAGTTTTCCTAGCAGTTTTTGTCAAATAATGAATTCTTATCCCAAAAGTTGGGATCTTTATTTTTGTCAAACACTAGATCACTATAGTTATTCACTATTTTGTCCTGTGAACCTAACCTCTTCCACTGATCGATTAGTCTCTTTCTTAGCCAATACCAAATAGTTTTGGTGACTGCTACTTTATAATATAGTTTTAGATCAGATACAGCTAGGCTGCCTTCATTTGATTTTTTTTTCATTAATTCCCTTGAAATTCTCGACTTTTTGCTCTTCCATATGAATTTTGTTATTTTTTTTCTAGGTCATTAAAATAGTTTCTTAAGAGTCTGATTGGTATAGCACTAAATAAATATATTAGTTTAGGAAGTATTTTCATCTTTATTATATTCACTTGGCCTATCCAAGAGCATTTAATGTCTTTCCAATTATTTAAATCTGACTTTATTTTTGTGGCAAGTGTTTTGTAATTTTGCTCATATAATTCCTGATTTTTCTTTGGTAGATAGATTCCAAAATATTTTATACTATCCACAGTTATTTTTATCTCTTTTTATCTCTTACTGTTGGATTTTGTTGGTGGTATATAAAATGCTGAGGATTTATGTGGATTTATTTTGTATCCTGCCACTTTGCTAAAGTTGTGAAATATTTCTAATAGCTTTTTAGTAGATTCTCTGGGGTTCTCTAAGTATACCATCATATCATCTGCAAAGAGTGATAGTTTGGTTTCCTCATTACCTACACTACCTTTAATCTCTTTCTCAACTCTTATTGCAGAGGTTAATGTTTCTAATAGGATAGTGAATAGTAATGGTGATAATGAGCAACCTTATTTCACTCCTGATCTTACTGGGAAAGGTTTCAGTTTATTCCCATTACATATGATGTTTACTGATGGTTTTAAATATATGCTCCTTATTATTTTAAGGAAAAGTCCATTTATGTCTATACTCTCAAGTGTTTTTATTAGGAATGGATGTTGGGTTTTTATCAAATGCTTTTCCTACATCTATTGAGATGATCATCTTGTTAACTCCTCTTTATGCTTTTCTCCTTTCCTTCCCCCTTACCTCCCTACCCAGTATTATTTTAAGGAATGGTCTATTAATTCCTATACTCTCAAGTGTTTTTAGTAGGAACGGATGTTGGTTTTTGGTGTATTGTCCTGGGGATGATTTTCTGTAGCCTTTTTGCTAATATCTTATTTAATATTTTAGCATCAATATTCATTAAGGAGATTGGTCTATAGTTTTCTTTCTCAATTTTCAAACTACCTGGTTTAAGTATTAGTACCATATCTGTGTCATAAAAGGAGTTTGGTAGGACTCCTTTATTCCCTGTTTTTTTCAAATAGTTTATATAACACTGGAATTAATTGTTCTTTAAACATTTAGTAGAATTCACATGTAAATCCATCTAGTCCTGGGGATATTTTCTTATGGCGTTGGTTAATAGCTTGTTCTATTTCTTTTTATAAGATGGGACTCTTTAACCAATTTACTTCTTCCTCTATTAATCTTGGAAAGCTATATTTTTAAATTAAATTTCCTTTAAGTTAGCAAATTTATTGGCATAAAGTTGGGCAAAGTAACTTCTAATTATTGTTCTAATTTCCTCTTCATTGGTGGCGAGTTCTCCCTTTTCATTTTTAAGACTAACAATTTGATTTTCCTCTTTCCTTTTTAAAATTCAGATTTACTAAGGGTTTGTATATTTTGTTGGTTTTTTCATAGAACCAACTCTTAGTTTTATTAATTAATTCAATTTTTTTTACTTTCAATTTTATTAATTTCTCCTTTTATTTTTAGAATTTCAAGTTTCATGTTTGTCTGAGTGTTTTTAATTTGTTTCCTTTCTAGTATCTTTAGTTGAAAGCCCAATTCATTGACCTTCTCTTTCTCTATTTTACCTAAGTAGGCCTCTAGAGATATAAAATTTTCCCTTATTACTGCTTTGGCTGCATCCTACACATTTTGATATGATGTCTCATTATTGTAATTTTCTTTGGTAAAGTTATTAATTATGTTTAAGATTTGCTGTTTCACCCAATCATTCTTTAGTATGAGATTATTTAGTTTCCAATTATTTTTTGGTCTATTTTCCCTGGCTTTTTATTGAATGTAATTTTCATTGCATCGTGGTCTGAAAATGATTCATTTACTATTTCTGCTTTACTGCATTTGAGTTTGAGGCTTTTATGTCCTAATATGTGGTCAGTTTTTGCATATGTTCCATGAAATGCTGAGAAGAAAGTGTACTCCTTTTTGTCTCCATTTTGTTTTCTCCAAAGATCTATCACATCTAACTTTTCTAATATTCTATTTACTTTTTTGACTTCTTTCTTTTTTATTTTGTGGTTTGATTTATCTAATTCTGAGAATGCAAGGTTGAGATCTCCCACTATTATAGTTTTGCAGTCTATTTCTTCTTACAGCTCTCTTAATTTCTCTTTTAAGAATTTAAATGCTGCTACACTTGGTGCATATATGTTTAATATTGATACTGCTTCATTATCTATGCTACCCTTTAGCAAGATATAGTGTCCTTCCTTATCTCTTTTAATTGGATCAATTTTTTCTTTTGCTTGATCTGAGATCAGAATGGCTGCCCCTGCTTTTTTGGCTTCCCCTGAAGCATAGTAGATTCGGCTCCAACCTTTTACTTTTATTCTGTATGTATCAACCTGTTTCAGGTGTATTTACTGTATTCAACATATTATAGGAGTCTGACTTTTAATCCAGTCTGCTTTCTCTTTATGGGGGAGTTTACCCCATTCACATTTATGGTTAAAATTACTAATTCTGTATTACTTGCCATCTTGTTAACCCCTGCTTATGCTTTTCTCCTTTCATTTCCCCTTATCCCCCTTCTCAGTATTAAATTTGTGAGCACCACTTGCTTCTCACAGCTCTCCCTTTTTAGTATCCCTTCCCCCACCTTAAAATTTCTCCCCCTATCTTCTTCCTTTTCCTCACAATTTCTGTATTCCCTTCTATTTAGCTTACTCCTTCCCTTTTCACTTTTCCCCTCCTACTTTTCAATGAAGTGGGAGAAGTTTCACCATAAATTGAATATTTCTAATATATTTCTTTTTAAGCCAATTCTGATGAGAGTAAGATACACACTATGTTCATCCCCCTCCATTTTTTTCTCTCAAATATAATAGGTTGCCTTTGCCTCTTCGTGAGATATAGTACTACCACTATACCCTTTTTTCTGTTATAATTTCCTTTACACATCTAGTTTCTAGAATAAATTATACATGTGTTCTTTATATATGTTTATGGCAGAAATATAGTTCTCAAAATTTCTTTTTACCTTTTTAGGAATTTCTTGAGTTCTATATTTGGAGATCAATTTTTTTGTTTAGATCTGTTTTGTTTTGTTTTTGTCAAGAATAGATGGAATTTACTTATTTTGTTGAATGTCCATCTTCTTCCCTAGAAAAAGATGCTCATTTTTGCTGGGTAAATTATTCTTGGCTGCATACCAAGTTCCTTAGCCTTTCGGAATATCATATTCCAAGCTCTTTGATCCTTTAATGTGGACACTGCTAGATCCTAGGTAATCCTTATTGTGGCTCCTCCATATTTGAATTGATTTTTTTTCTAGCAGCTTGCAGTATTTTTTCCTTCGTCTGATGGTTCTGGAATTTGGCCACTATATTTCTTGGTGTTTTGATTTTAAGGTCCCTTTCAGTAGGTGATCAATGAATTCTTTCAATGTCTATTTTACCCTCTGTTTCTAAAAATCTGGCCAGTTCTCTTTGATAATTTCTTGGAAAATAGTGTACAGGCTCTTTTTTTCATCATATTTTTCAGGGATTCCAATTATTCTCAGATTATCTCTCCTGGATCTATTTTCCATGTCTGTTGTTTTCCCAAGAAGGTACTTGAAATTTTTTTTCCATTATTTCATTTTTTTGGTTTTACTTGACTGATTCTTGGTGTCTCCTTGAGTCATTCAATTACATTTGTTCAATTCTGATTTTCAATGGTGTATTTTCTTCACTCACTTTTTTATATCTTTTTCTAATTGTCCAAGTGAGTTTTTAAGTGAGTTGCTTTGTTCTATGGATTTTTTTTTTTCCATTTCGCCAATTTTATTTTTAAAGAGCTATTTTCTTTTTGCACTAATTCTGTTTTTCAAGGATTTGATTTCTTTGTGCACTCTATCTTTAAATGAGTGGGATGACTTAGCCAGACTCTCTTGCCAATCTTCCCTTTCCCTTTCCCATTTCTCTTCTAGCTCTCTTGGGAGAGCCTTTTTAATTTCTTCTATGATTGTTTTGTGTATTGAGGAGCAGATCTTATCTCCCTTTGGGGATTCCTCTGGAGATAATCTATTTTTAATCTCATCAACATTTAAAGTTTATCTATCCATATAGAAGCTATCAATGATTAGAGTCCTTTTACAGTTTTTGCTCATTTTGTCAGAGAAAAATCAAAGAAAACAAACTGACAAGAAAAACAAATTCAGTCTGCTTTTTGTAAGGGGCTGGATGATGTTACTGGACTTCCTCTACAGACTGTAGGTGGCAGCAATGAGGCACTAGCAGGACAGCAATGGCTGTACTGTGTCTGTGCTATGATACTCTGAGGTCTAAGAATGTGCTGAGTCACTCTGGATGGGGGTGGGGGTGGCCAGGTCATGTGAGATGCTAGCTTTCTGGGGTTTTATTCTTTACTTCCTATGTTTACAGCTTCTCTGCTGTTCCTGGCTTGCTGCCAAGACAGAATATCCATACTGTGGTAAAGGCCATTCCACACCCCTCCCCCCTTAGGTCTGCACAGTGTAAGCTGCCTCCAAAGCTCTCTCTGCCTGCCCTCGGCCTGCACCCCATATGTTCGTCCCGGCCCCGAGCAAAAATAGACCTTTTCTGAGGAATTGCAAGGGTGTCTTCTGTTGGTAATTATTTGTGTGTGTATGTTTTTTTTTTTTTTTTTTTCCCAGTCAAGAACTAATTCCGAGGCTTGTCATGATATAAGTTCTGAGAGAAAACTCAGAGTTTAAGCAGATGTGTGCTTCCTCTCTGTCATCTTGGCCAGAAGTCCCCTTAAATGCACTTTTGAACACTACAAAAACCTTTATCTGAGAAATCCCTGGTAATACAAAAATAATTTCTCTACCATTTTCATTGGGGATATAAAATAGTTAATGAAATGTTTACATTACCTCGGTTATACCTGAAATAATTAAAGATTCAATTAAAATGCAACCCATTGCAGATGATATTTCCCAGTCCTCCTTTTGACACTCTACCATTAATGTATCTATAAATGCCTTTCGTTTTAAGGTTACCTTGCATTTACTGTTTATCTTGTGTGTTGTGTGTAAACATGTAGCATTTCATATGAAAATATAAAGACATTGAGGACAGGGAGTCTTTCCACTTTTTTTTTCCTCTGAGGCATTTGGGGTTAAGTGAGTTGCCCAGGGTCATACAGCTAGGAGGTGTTGAATGTCTGAGACCAGATCTAAACTCAGGTACCTCCTGACTTCAGGGCTGGAACTCCAACCAGTGTGCCACCTAGCTGCTCCATTAAGTTTCTTTACATTCTCCCATATTTGACAAATCATTTAAGACATAGTAAATATATAATACTTATTGATTGATTAAAAAGACTATATGAATGAAAGAGCAGAAAAAAAAAAGGATTTCAACAGTGAAAAAAGAAAAAGGAATAAATTCTGGAAAAATAAAAGTGCTTTGTGATCATTTTTAAATTCAAAAAATATAATTTGGGAATGGGCCATTTGAAAGGCCTTGAGGACCCATTAAAGGAGAATAAAAAAAAAAAGTTTTAGCTAATTGCAGAGAAGGACTAAAGTAGAAGGGCTTGATGTTAATAAGTAACTGACTCAAACAGAAAGATCTGAAAAGCTGAAATGTTTATACAATAGACTGAAAAAGTATCTGAAACCATTCATGAACTGTAAGTCACTATGACTTAAAATGTTTAAGGCAGTCAAAAAAAAAAAAATGACATTTTAGGCTTCATGAACAGAGGTTCTCTCTGGTCTTGTGCTTTGATCAGTGTAAATTTCAATGGAAACATCAACACTATATTAAGGAATTTGAAAGGAGAAAATGAGTGGCTGAGAGTAAATTTGTGAAAGAAAAAATTGAAATATCTTTTACCTATATATTTCAGTACTCAATTGGAAAAAAAAAAGGTAAATGTCATCTGGAAGGGTTTTTCCTTTGTTAGTGGTTGTTTAGGAGTAGTCTTCCAGTGGAAAATTAATAAAAAAAGGCCTCTATTCTTTTTCAATTATATTTATATGGCCACTGACCTGCATTATTTATAGAAGACACAGTTCTCTATTTAGGATCAGGGAGAACTGAGTTCAGATATGGCCTCAGATATTATCTTTTGAGTGACCTTAGAGAATTAATTTAACCTTCCTTAAATTTAAATTTAATAATAAAATTGGAACCGTGATCAAATTTGATTCTTAGCTGTTATGAAGATCAAGTAGAGTAAAATATGTAAAGCACTTTGCAAATGAGATAAATACCAGTTAATATCTTCATCATTATTACCATCATCATCCATAAGAAATCAATTCAGTACAAACCTAACTGTAAATATATGTTTCTTTTTTGGAGAGCAGACAAAAAGAGTTCGAACTTAAAGTTTAAAAAAAAAAAAATGAAGACAAATTGCTATGGTCTGGTCTAGCTCCTCTGAAGGGCTCAGAATAAGTTCTTGTCAGGATAAGGAAAAGTCCTTGCCCCATGTTGTGGACGCCAATATGTAAAGTGCTGTTGTCTCCAGAAGCTGCTGATCGCTCTCTGGGAGGAGATCTGCTGTGTCAATTCAAATCTCTTGAACAGATTCTTCTTCCTGTAGAGAACCATTGTCTCCAGACAGTTGCTGTTAACTCTCATCCAGAGAAGTGACTTCCCTTCCTGCAGAGAGCCGAGTCAAGCCTGGTCTAGAGCAGAGACTGACTTTTTTCCTCCAGAGCTGCCCTCTTTATCCTCCCAGAGAATGGGCATAAGATAATGCAAGGGCTTCTGGGAAGAACCACTTCAACCAATGAATTTGCTTCTCCCAAGCATGCAAGCTCTTCCCCAGGAATTCACAAGTCAAACTCCCAGGAAAGGCAGAAACTAGAAAATTGTCAAGTACCGACTTAGCACTTAGTAAGAACCTAATATCTTATTATCTCGTTAGCACTTAGTAAGAACCTAACAACACATAATCAGAAAAATTAGGATCAGGCTATTTTTATCACCTCAAAGTGTCATTGAGTATGGTCTCATGATCTCAAAAGCATGTTCTTTACAGACTTCCAGGATTTAAAACTTAAAGTCATGTAGAACATTTTACAGAAAGTTTACTACTAGAATTTACTATTAGAATAAGAGTTTGTAATATTGAGCCTCTTATTGCTTATGCAATCAGTCAATAGTCAATCAACAAGCATTTATATTATGCCTTCTTTATGCAGGCACAATGCTAAGTGCTCAGGATACAAAAAAAGTGATAAATGCTTTTTAAGAAGCAAGAGCTCAAGGAAAATAAGAACTAAGACAGATTGCCATCACAAAGATGGGAGAGTGTGGAAAACCATTTGTTGGATATGATGCTAAAAAAGTTTCTGTTTATGCATGATTGGGACTAAATGCCCTGAAGATCTCATCCAACGAAGTCTGAGAATCTGTGACAGTAATATATAGCTTCATAATGGGTTCATTGAGCAATTCAATGTGTATTATGCAGTGGGATTCTAATAAGATAAACATCTTAATGTCCCCACTTATGCAGACTAGGCTAGGTTTTATTTCTTTCACTGTAAAGTAGATTGCAATGATTCCTGAGACTCAATTGGCTCACTGGACTAAGCATTCAGGTAACTGAAATAGCATTTCCTGCAAATAATATATTAGTTACAAAATAATTTTAGATTGTTATTTCTTTTAAAAGTTAATGTATAAAATGCTGTTGTTTCTCTATAACTTATATGAATGTCAATCAAACAATATTATAATCTGAAAATAGTTAAATTATAAATATTGCTAAGAAATATAGAAACATCTAGTAGACATAAGTAGGATTTAATAAGTTATCAGCAATAACACCCATCTAGCCCATCATATAAGACTTTTTTTTCTAAGAATTTGTTTGAATGGAAAAGGTTCTATGATATTTCATCACATTAACAAGGTTGAGAGATAAAAATGGGCAACCAGGATGATAAACTGGAACTCTTAAAAGATAGCCAGATAAATATGTCCAGAAAGTTGGGCAAATTCTCCATAAAACATGGTCAATAATACATCCTCAAAAATTGTATAGAATATGAAAATTCTCCATTAGAGAAAATACCTCACAGATGAAAAAAGCAAAGTATCATAAGACAGATTTCAGTAATCATATTACTTAATATACTTTCCATAATATGCTACTCTAAGCCTTCTAATTTTCAGCTAGTTTCTAACAAGATTCAATATTTTTTTCTTATTACTCAATCTTTCTCCTTTCTGTATTATATTAGGGGGAGGATTTTCTGTCTTGCTTTCCTAGATAATTTTTACCTTGACCTCAATTGCTTATGCATTTTCCTTTAAAATATTGTCTTTTTTATGCATTTGCCCCTTTCATCTCTGAGTCTTAGATAGCCATTATAGTTTCTTTTTTAAATTTCTGCTTAGAGAAGGCATATTAAATAGAAGCTGTAGTATAGAATATTTAAAATATTGTTTATTCCAATTATGAGAGGCAAGAAGGATTCTATTAAGTTAGATATAGGTTTACAAAAGAGCAGTTGACATCTTATTAATTGTCAGCACTTAACAGCAGATTAACAAGTTTGGCAGCTAAAGAGTTGGTGGGATTAAATAGGTTAAAGACAGAATTTGTCCAGAGTCCTAGGAAACAGATATGGCTAGGAGATTTCTATGAGAGTAAAGCATTGTAGCTAAAAAAAGATTAAAACCATCAGGAGATCTAAGAAGTGCACTAAGAAAATTCAACAAACTGAAGACTATGGGCAATGTTTCTTTTACAAATTGAGGTCTTCAACTGAAAATGACTTTGGTATTCTCAATAGTACAATGATCCATGTCTACTCTGAAGTATTTATAATGAATAATCTTATCCATACCCAGAAAAGGAACTAATTGTGTCTGAATACAGATTGAAGCATTCTCTCTCTCTTTCTCTATCTCTCTCTCTCTCTCTTTCTCTCTCTCTC
The DNA here is from genome assembly GCF_048593235.1 of Sminthopsis crassicaudata. Classification (NCBI taxonomy): domain Eukaryota; kingdom Metazoa; phylum Chordata; class Mammalia; order Dasyuromorphia; family Dasyuridae; genus Sminthopsis; species Sminthopsis crassicaudata. The sequence continues at coordinate 153,453,750 of NC_133618.1, forward strand.
TCTCTTTCTCTTTCTCTCTCTCTCTCTTCCTCTCTTTCTCTTTCTCTCTCTCTCTAATTTCTCTTTCTCTTATTCTCTCTCTCTAATATTTTAACTTTATTATTCTTGAGAGTTTTTATTTTCATTAGGGATGGAAATCTATGTTTTCTTTCATAGCATGACTTTTATAGAAATGTTTTACACAACTTCATTTATGGTTTCCTTATTGTGGGTGGGGAGAAGGGAGAACAGCTAGAACTCAAAATTTAAAAAAAAAAAAAGTAAAATTTTGTTGTAAATGCAACTGGGGAAAATATGAAATAAATAAATGAAATGTTATTTGAGGCCTTTAACAATTGTGATTTAGTCTACAGTATGCATTTTTTTCTTCTTTCTCCCATCTATTGAAATCTGAATTGTATGAAGTCTGAATGAAGTTTATAATAATCACCACATATTTATGCAAATCAACATGTACATGTATGTGTGCATATGTGTGTGAGAGACAAAAAAGACAATGAGTGAGAGATAGAGAGTGAGTGTGAGTGAAAAACAGAGAAAGAGAGTGTGTGAAAGAGAGAGAGAGAGAGAGAGAGAGAGAGAGAGAGAGAGAGAGAGAGAAAGAGAGAAGAGAGAGAGAGAGAGAGAGAGAGAGAGAGAGAGAGAGAGAGAGAGAGAGAGAGAGAGAGAGAGAGAGAGAGATTGCCCCAAGGATTTAATTTGCACCTAGGTAGGTACTTTCACTGCAATTTATCATCAAAATGTATTTGCCTAGGGTACAAATAAGTTAATCAATTTTACCAGGATCCCAAAGCTAATAATAATAATACAATTTTAAGCCAGGTTTTCCATACTTTGAGGCCAGTCCTCTATCCATTACACTACATTTAAAGTTATTTCAGGAGGGCAGCCTCTATTTGTGGACTGCCTATATTTGGAACTGTGTACTGTATCTGCTACAAGTACAAGCTGATCTCTCTTTCAGAGGAAAAGGTGAAAGACATTGAGGATCACTGTTCCACATTCTAATTTCTTAAAGAATGAAGCATTCTTAAATAAGATAAAAATAAATCACAAGGTAATCCAGAAATAAAATGATTGCATTTTTCTAAAAAGAAAAAGAAATGTAAAATATCGGGCAAACAGACAGTGCAGAAAGAAGAAGTAAATTTTTGCTGACTGGAGTTATAAAGCAAATACAATATATTTTCATGAAGTATAATGCTAGATATCCTGAAGAATGATTCCATATTTCATGAACATCTAATGAGTAATTCTAAGCAGTATTTCCAATTGATTCATTCAGCAATAAGTTATTTTATGCACAATAATCTAAAGTATTTTTTTTTAATTTGGTAAGGAAAGAGCAGAATTAAGAACAGAACCTATGCCATTCTCCAATTGATAAATGACCATATCAAAGGATATGAACAGACAATTTTCAGATGATGAAATTGAAACTATTTCCACTCATATGAAAGTGTTCCAAATCACTATTGTTCAGAGAAATGCAAATTAAGACAACTCTGAGATACCACTACACACCTGTCAGAATGGCTAAGATGACAGGAAAAAAATAATTATGAATGTTGGAGGGTATGTGGGAACACTAGGATATTGATGCATTGTTGGTGGAGTTAAGAATGAATCCAAACATTCTGGAGAACAATCTGGAATTATGCCCAAAAGTTATCAAACTGTGCATACCCTTTGACCCAGTAGTGCTACTACTAAGCTTATATCCCAAAGAAATACTAAAGAAGGGAAAGAGACCTGTATGTGCCAAAATGTTTGTGGCAGCCCTTTTTGTAGTGGCTAGAAACTGGAAAATGAATGGATGCCCATCAAATGGAGAATGGTTGGGTAAATTATGGTATATGAATGTCATGGAATATTATTGTTCTGTAAGAAATGACCAGCAGGATGAATACAAAGAGGCTTAGAGAGACTTACATCAACTGAACCAGCTGCAACCAGCAAAAGAACTCTAGGGGATGACTATGAACCACTACATAGAATTTGCAATCTCTCTAATTTTATCTGCCTACATTTTTTATTTCTTTCACAGGCTAATTGTACACTATTTCAAAGTCTGATTCTTTTTGTACAGCAAAACAACTGTTTGGATATGTATACATATATTATATTTAATTTATACTTTAACATATTTTATTTATCTATTTATTTTTTTTTTTGCTGAGGCAGTTGGGGTTAAGTGACTTGCCCAGGGTCACACAGCTGGGAAGTGTTAAGTGTCTGAGACCAGATTTGAAATCAGGTCCTTCTGAATTTAGGGGTGGTGCTCTATCCACTGCACCATCTAGCTGCCCCAATGGTTTCCTTAATATTGAACCAGCCCTGCAACACTGGTGTAAACCTCATCTGATCATAGTTTATGATACTTGGGATGGATTGTAATGATTTTTTGCTAACATGTTATTTACATTTTTACCTCAGTGTTTATTGGGGAAATTGATTTATACTTCTCTGTCTCTGTTTTGGCTCTTTTTGTTTTAGGTATGTGAAATCCTACATCTATTGTTTCTAATGGTTTATAAAGCATTGGGATTACTTGTTTTTATGTTTTTGTTTTTTTGGTTTTTTTTGCATGAGTAATTTTTTTTATAACATTATCTCTTGTATTCATTTTTTCCAAATTTATCCCTCCCTCCCTCTACTCCCTCCCCTAGGTAACAGGCAATCCCATACATTTTACATATGTTACATTATAACCTAGATACAATATATGTGTATAAATCCAATTTTCTTGTTGCACGTTAAGTATTAGATTCCGAAGGTATAAGTAACCTGGATAGATAGACAGTAGTGCCAACAATTTACATTCACTTCCCATTGTTCCTTCTCTGGGTGTAGTTGTTTCTGTCCATCATTGATCAACTGGAAGTGAGTTGGATCTTCTTTATGTTGAAGATATCGACTTCCATCAGAATACATCTTCATACAGCATTGTCGTTGAAGTGTACAGCGATCTTCTGGTTCTGTTCATTTCACTCAGCATCAGTTCATGTAAGTCTCTCCAAACCTCTCTGTATTCGTCCTGCTGGTCATTTCTTACCGAGCAATAATATTCCATAACCTTCATATACCATAATTTACCCAACCATTCTCCAATTGATGGACATCCATTCATCTTCCAGTTTCTAGCTACTACAAAAAGAGCTGCCACAAACATTTTGGCACATACAGGTCCCTTTCTCCTCTTTAGTATTTCTTTGGGATACAAGCCCAATAGCAGCAATAGTGGACCAAAGCATATGCACAGTTTGATAACTTTTTGGGCATAGCTCCAAATTGCTCTCCAGAATGGCTGGATTCTTTCACAGCTCCACCAACAATGTATCAGAGTCCCAGTTTTCCCACATCCCCTCCAACATTCATCATTATTTGTTACTGTCATCTTAGCCAATCTGACAGGTGTGTAGTGGTATTTCAGAGTTGTCTTAATTTGCATTTCTCTGATCAGTAATGATTTGGAACACTCTTTCATATGAGTGGATATAATTTCAATTTCATCATGTGAGAATTGTCTGTTCATATCCTTTGACCATTTATCAATTGGAGAATGGATTGATTTCTTATAAATTAGGGTCAGTTCCTATATATTTTGGAAATGAGACCTTTATCAGAACCTTTAACTGTAAAAATATTTTCCCAATTTGTTACTTCCCTTTTAATCTTGTTTGCATTAGTATTGTTTGTACAGAAACTTTTTAGTTTGATGTAATCAAAATCTTCTATTTTGTGATTGATAATGATCTCTAGTTCTCCTCTGGTCATAAATTTCTTCCTACATCACAGGTCTGAGAGGTAGACTATTCTCTGTTCCTCTAATCTATTTATGATTTCATTCTTTATGCCTAAATCATGGACCCAATTTGATCTTATCTTGGTATATTGTGTTAAGTGTGGATCCATATCTAATTTCTGCCATACTAATTTCCAGTTTTCCCAACAGTTTTTTTCAAATAATGAATTTTTATCCCAAATATTAATATCTTTGGGTTTGTCAAACACTAGATTGCTATAGATGTACCCTTTTTTGTCCTTTGTACCTAATCTGTTCAACTGATCGACTGGTCTATTTCTTAGCCAATACCAAATGGTTTTGGTGACTGCTGCTATATAATATAGCTTTAGAACAGGTACACCTAGACCACCTTCATCTGACTTTTTTTTTTCATTAGTTCCTTTGCAATTCTCGACCTTTTATTCTTCCATATGAATTTTGTTGTTATTTTTTCTAGGTCATTAAAATAGTTTCTTGGGAGTCTTATTGGTATAGCACTAAATAAATAGATTAGTTTGGGGAGTATTGTCATCTTTATTATATTCGTTCGGCCTATCCAATAGCACTTAATGTCTTTCCAATTATTTAAATCTGACTTTATTTTTGTGGCAATTGTTTTGTAATTTTGCTCATATAATTCCTGACTTTTCTTTGGTAGATGGATTCCTAAATATTTTATACTCTCAACATTTGTTTGGAATGGAATTTCTCTTTATATCTCTTGCTGTTGCATTTTGTTGGTTATGTATAAAAATGCTGAGGATTTATGTGGATTTATTTTGTATCCTGCAACTTTGCTAAAATTCTGAATTATTTCTACTAACTTTTTATTAGAATCTCTGCGGTTCTCTAAGTATACCATCATATCATCTACAAAGAGTGATAGTTTGATTTCCTCATTACCTACTCTAATTCTTTTAATCTCTTTTTCGACTCTTATTGCCAAGGCTAGCATATCTAATGCAATATTGAATAGTAATGGTGATAGTGGGCAATCTTGTTTCACTCCTGATCTTACTGGGAAAGGTTCCGATTTATCTCCATTGCATATTATGCTTACTGACAGTTGTAAATATATACTCCTGATTATTCTAAGGAATAGTCCATTTATTTCTATGCTCTCAAGTGTTTTTAGTAGGAATGGATGTTGGATTTTATCAAATGATTTTTCTGCATCTATTGAGATGATCATATGCTTTTTATTAATTTGATTATTAATATGGTTAATTATACTAATAGTTTTCCTAATATTAAACCAGCCCTGCATTCCTGGTATAAATCCAACTTGATCATAGTATATTATCCTGGGGATGATTTTCTGAAGTCTTTTTGCTAATATCTTATTTAAGATTTTAGCATCAATATTCATTAAGGAAATTGGTCTATAGTTTTCTTTCTCAGTTTTCGATCTACCTAGTTTAGGTATCAGTACCATGTCTGTGTCATAAAAGGAGTTTGGTGGAACTCCTTCATCCCCTATTTTTTCAAATAGTTTATATAACATTGGGGCTAATTGTTCTTTAAATGTTTGGTAGAATTCACATGTAAATCCATCTGGTTCTAGGGATTCTTTTCTTGGGGAGTTGATTAATAAATTGTTCTATTTCTTTTTCTGAAATGGGACTATTTAAGCAGTTTACCTCCTCCTCTGTTAATCTAGGAAGCCTATATTTTTGGAGGTAGTCATCCATTTCACTTAATTTATCAAATTTATTGGCATAAAGTTGGACAAAGTAACTTCTTATTATTTCTCTAATTTCCTCTTCATTGGTGGAAAGATCCCCCTTTCATTTGTAAGACTAACAATTTGATTTTCCTCTTTCTTTTTTCTGATCAGATTTACCAAAGTTTTATCTATTTTATTGGCTTTTTCATAAAACTAACTCTTGGTTTTATTTATTAATTTTTTTTTTTTACTTTCAATATTACTGATTTCTCCTTTTAATTTTAGTATTTCAAGTTTGATTTTTGGTTGGGGGTTTTTAATTTGGTCTTTTTCTAGCTTTTTAAGTTGCAGGCCCAATTCATTAATCTTCTCTTTCTCTATTTTGTTCAAATAAGCCTCTAAAGATATAAAATTTCCCCTTATTACTGCCTTAGCTGCATCCCACAGATTTTGTTATGATGTCTCATCATTGTCATTATCTTGGGTGAAATTATTGATTGTTTCTATAAATTGCTGTTTCACCCAGTCATTCTTTAAGATGAAATTATTCAGTTTCCAATTACTTTTTGGTCTATTTACCCTTAACTTCTTATTGAATGTAATTTTTATTGCATTGTGATCTGAGAAGAAGGCATTTATTATGTCTGGTTTCCTGCATTTAATTTTGAGATCTTTATGTTCTAATAGATGGTCAATTTTTGTATAGATTTGTATAGATTCCATGAACTGCTGAGAAGAAAGTATATTCCTTTCTATCACCATTCAGTTTTCTCCAAAGGTCTATCATACCTAGTTTTTCTAATGTTCTATTTACTTTTTAAATTTCTTTCTTATTTGTTTTGTGGTTTGATTTGTTTAAATCTGAGAGTGCAAGGTTGAGATCTCCCACTATTATAGTTTTATTGTCTATTTCTTCTTGCAACTCTCTTAACTTTTCCTTTAGATAGTTAGATGCTATACCACTTGGTGCATATATGTTTAGTATTGATATGGCTTCATTGTTTATGCTACGTTTTAGCAGGATATAGTTTCCTTCCTTATCTCTTTTAATTAGATCAATTTCTGCTTTTGCTTGATCTGAGATAAGGATGGCTACCCCTGCTTTTTTGGCTTTACCTGAAGCATAATAGATTCTGCTCGAACCTTTTACCTTTACTCTGCATGTATCTCCCTGCTTTAAGTGTGTTTCCTGTAAACAACATATTGTAGGGTTCTGACTTTTGATCCAGTCTGCTATCCATCTCCGTTTGATGGGAGAGTTCATCCCCATGCACATTTACAATTAAAATTACTAATTCTGTATTTTTTGCCATCATATTATCCCTAGATTTTGCTTTTTTCCCTTGACCCCCCTGAACCCCTTCCCTTATATTTAATTTATAGACCCTACTTGTGATACCAGCCCTCCCTTTTTACTACCCTCCCCCCTCCTTCCAAGTCCCTTTCCTTTTCTTGTGCCCTTCCCTTTTCTTGTGCCCTTCCCTTATTCCCCTTTTCCTTTTTCTTTTTCTTCCCCCCCCTTTTAATGAGGTGAGAGAGACTTCTCTGAAAAACAAATATGTCAATTATTTACTTTTTGAGCCTACTGTGATGAGTAAGATTCACACAATGTTTCTCCCCCTCTCTAAATTCCCTCAGATGTGGTAGATTTTCCATGCCTCTTCCTGGGATGTAGTTTCCCTCTTTTTATCACTCCTCCCCTTTTTTTGATACTACCCCCTTCCCTTTACTACTCCCACTTTTTTTATATTAGTACAATCAAATTATCCATGTGGACTTTCTATATATCCACAACAGAGATACAGTTCTCAAGAGTTCTTTTTACCTTTTTCTGTTTCTCTTCAGTCTTGTGGATGTAGATCAAATTTTTTGTTTCAGTCTGGTTTTTTTCTTAGAAACAAATGGAATTCCTCTGTTTCATTAAATGACCATCTTCTTCCATGGAAGAAAATGCTAAACTTAGCTGGGTAGTTTATTCTTGGTTGCAATCCTTGATCTTTGCCTTTCAGAATATCAGGTTCCAGGCCCTTCAATCTTTTAATGTGGAGGCAGCCAGATCTTGAGTGACCCTTATTGTGGCACCTTGGTACTTAAATTGTTTTTTTTTTTTCTAGCTGCTTGCAACATTTTTTTCTTTGTTTGGTAGTTCTGCAGCTTAGCCACAATGTTCAGTGGAGTTCTTTTTTAGGGTCTTTTTCAGAAGGTGTTCAATGAATTCTTTCAACACTTATTTTCCCTCCTATTTTCTCGGGGTTGGATAACTGCTCTTTCTCTGTGTAGAAGGAATAAATCATTCTCTTCAGCTTTTTACTCATTGTTAAAAATCTGTTGGGGTCTCCCCTTGGGGTAAGAAGTTTATTTATTTATTTATTTACCACTTCCTCCCAGGCCAGATGGATGCAGTGGCTCCTGTGCCTGAACTAAGAGAGAGCTCTGGGAGAGAATTTCCCTCCCCTTCCCTGGAAGTGCCTCAGAGGTGATTAGTATGGCTGCAATGTGAGGGTTGCCCAGTGAAGGACCCTGCTGTGTGTCTTAGCAACTGCCCTGAGGTTTAAGACTGAACAGTAAAAGTGACACAATGCCCAGCCAATGTGTCCTGTGGGGTGTGGATATCAGCAGCTGATGTGAAAAGCCCCTGTGCTCAAACTGAGAGTGTCTACTGGGGAACCGTGGTCCCTATTTCAAAGGTTCTGCTTCTCTGGGAATTCCAGAGTTCCACAACCTCAGGCTAAGTCTGGCACTATGTGTATTAGATGTTGCCTCAGGCTGTGTCCCCACTGTTCAGGCTCTTAACTACCCCAAGGTGAAGCCTGGGACAGCAGAAAATGGCTGCACAGCCGTGCTGAGATCTGTTTGGTCACTTCCGGATTGGGGTGGTTCTAAGATCTGGCTTTATATTTTAAAGTGGCTTGATTTCTCTTCTGAACTGCTGTTTTATAAGCAGAGAAGAGCTAACAGCCTGTGGCAGATTCCTCAATCTCAGTGGCTTCTCTGATCCCAGAGTTCTCCCCAGCCTGATCGCACAGTGTGCTAGTACCTAACCATCTGTGCTGGCCTTTTTTCTTCCTCCCCTCAACCTTTTCTGTTGAAACTCCAGATTCTCTTCAGCTGATAGGTTCTGCTTCTAATCCTTGTGGTTTCTATCATTGTAGCTTTATTTTTGAGGCTGATTTAGCTAATTGGTAATGAGGGAAGAAGGGTCATCTTGGCTCTGCCTCCCGATTACTTGTTTTTTAATTGGTAAAATTAACTTATGGATCCATTGTTTTTCTTAGGAATTGTATTGATGGTTGGTCAATTTATTTTTCTAAGACTAGGTTTTTAAGCATTTTATTTCTTCTTTTGTCAAACCAGAAAAAAAATTGTATTTTTCTAGATATTTGTCCGTTTCATTTGTATCAACAACTTTATGTGCATATAATTGGACAAAATAGTTCCTGACAATTGTAATTTCCTCTTCATTGGTTGTTTGGCGCCCAATTAAATTCACCACGCCAGCTTACAAAAGAAGCACAAAAGGCTTTGAGAGAAGTTGAACTGGCTTTATCCAATGTGGTTGAAAGAGTCACTCAAAAACCCTTGGAAATATCAGTTTTTGCTACAAAAGAGGCACCCACAGCAGTCCTTCATCAAAGAGACAGAGTGATTGAGTGGGTGAACCTCCCAGCACAACCAGAACAAAGCCTTACACCTTACCCAGTGCTTGTGGCTAGGATTTTATTAAAGGCTATTAAGAGAGTAACACAATTATCTGGGATAAGTCCTGAAAAAATATACACATTCTATACTAACGCACAGATTAATGTATGCTGTGAGACCATCCCAGAATGGCAAATTTTATTGGCCACCGCTCCAAATTTTGCACATGGATCTCCATTAAAGATTACCCGGCTACTACATAATTGGCGATGGATTTTTGAAGAAAAGGTTTCTAAGGTTCCTCTTAAAGGACCAACAATCTTTACAGATGCCTCCAAAGAAAATGTTTGTGCCATATACTCTCATGATTTAACCATAAAGAGAGTAATCAGGACTCCTTTTCAATCCACTCAACAGAATGAATTATTTGCTATCATGCTAGCTCTCACTTATTACCCAGGAGACGTAAATATAATTACTGATTCAGCCTATTCAGTAGGTGTAGTACAAAGAATTGCCACAGCCCAAATAAAATTTGCAGCCTCCAATATTTATCAGCTCTTTAAGGAACTTCAAGAGCAAGTGAGAAAACATCCAGGCAAGATTTATATCTTGCATGTCCACTCACATAGTGGACTTCCAGGTCCCATTTTTGATGGAAATTCAAAGGCAGATAGCCTTCTAACCATGTTAGCCAGTAGTCCTTTATTTCAGGAAGCACAAGAATCTCATTCTAAATATCATCAGGCTGCTCGAGCTTTACGTTTACAATTTGGAATCACAAGAGAGGAAGCTAGGAGCATAGTAAAAAGCTGTACAGCTTGTCTTCCTTTCCATGCTCCTACACTCCCTCCAGGGAAGAATCCTCGTGGTTTGAGACCCAATGAAATCTGGCAAATGGATGTGACCCATTATAAATCTTTTGGTCGTCTATCTTTTATTCATGTCGTGGTAGACACCTTTTCAGGATTCACATTTGCAATGCCAGCAGCAAAAGAGACAGCCCGAGTGGTCACTGAATTCCTTATACAAGCTTTTGCAATTATGGGTGTGCCACAAGCAATAAAAACAGACAATGGACCTGCATATACGTCCAAACATTTTACACACTTTTGTGCACAGTATAAGATTTTACATACCACGGGCATACCCTTTAATCCTCAAGGGCAGGCAATAGTAGAGAGAAGAAACAGAGATATTAAGACACTCCTCCAAAAACAAAAGAAAGGGGGAGCCACAGGTAGCCCTAGGGAACTTCTAAATTTAGTTCTCTATACCATTAATTTTCTAATTTTTGACAAAGATGCACTGGCTCCAGCAGACAGGTTTTATAACCCACCAGAAGGGCAGTGTCCAGTGAGAGCATCTCCACTGTCCTTAGATAATCGCCAGGTGATGTGGAGAGATCCAGAAAGTGGTGAATGGAAGGGACCAGATAGGTTAACTGCCTGGGGGAGAGGGTTTGCTTGTATTTCTTCAGCAGGAGAAGGAATCAGATGGGTGCCAACAAGTCATATTCGCCTTGTCCATCAGAGAGAGACAGAAAAAGAGAAAGACCTCAAAATAAAGGAGAAGATCTAAGAAACATCTGACACTGAAAGAGCATGGATAATAAGAAGACTGTTAAAGAACTTTAAAAACCAGCAGGAATCATTGGACTTCCTCACACAAGATGAGACTAATGGACAATGGACTTATGGACATTTATAAATTTTCAATTTATGATTATTTGATTGTTATATACTTCTAGCATGTGTTATATTACTATGTTACTATGTGCTTATGTAATTTATGTAATTATCTGTAATACTTCCCATATTGATGGATTTATGTTTCAAGGTCATTTATGTAATTATCTGTAATACTTCCCATATTGATGGATTTGTGTTTCAAGGTCATGACTGTCCTATGTTCTAAATCAAAAGAAAGGGGGAGATGTTAGGATTACTAGGTGAGAACTCAGGTTGTCTGGATGGTGACAAGGTGAGAATTCAGGTTTTCTGGACAATTACAAGGTGAGAACTCAGGTTGACTTGATAGAGGGGGCAAGCTCATTGGCTGGGGTGGTTCTTCCCAGAAGCCCTTGCATTATCCCACGCCCATTCTCTGGGAGGATAAAAAGAGACAGCACTGGGCGCAGAGGGCAGATCGGCCTGAAGAAGGATAAGAGTTGGAGGAGATTCAGAGCCAGGATTCAAGAGGAAGACTCTCTGCATTACATCAGGCCTGACGGGGCTCTCTGCAGGAAGGGAAGTCACTTCTAAGGACAAGAGTTAACAGCAACTGCCTGGAGACAACGGTTCACTACAGGAAGAAGAATCTGTCTGAGAGATTTGAGTAGACACAGCAGATCTCTTCCCAGAGAGCGATCCAGCAGCTTCTGGAGACGACAGCTCGTTACAGGTTGTGAATTCATCTTTTTTGTTTTGATACTAGCAATTTAGTTTTCTTTTTTGCTTTTTGTAAAATAAAATTAGCCAATGGTTTATTTATTTTATTGTGTTTTTTCCATAAGATCAGTTTCAGTTTTATTAGTATAATGGTTTTCTTAGTTCTAATTTTATTTTAAAGATTTTAAATTTGGAATTAGGGATTATTCTGTTTTTTACTTTTTTTAGTTGCATGCCAAATTAATTAATTTGCGTTCTCATTATTTTGTTTATGTAAGCAATTAATGCCCATGCCACTTTGGCTGCAACCTCAAAATTTTGTTGTTGTCTCATTGTGATCATTTTCTTTAAAGAAATCATTAATTGTTTCTCTGATTTATTATTTAATGTACTTGCATTTTAGAATAAGATTATTTTATTGTCAATTTTGTTCTCTCATCATCCATTATTGAATGAAAGTTTTGTTATATTATGATGTGAAGAGGTTGTATTTACCATTTCTACTTTTATGTGTTTGATTGTGAGATTTTTTGCTTTAATACTTGATCAGTTTTTGTGTAGATGCCATGCACTGCTGAGAACATGATACCTTCCTTTTTATATACTTTCAGTTTTCTCCACAGATCTCTCCTATCTAACTTTTCCAGAATTTTATTTACTTCCTTAACTTTCTCTTTGATTTTTTGGTTAAATTTATGTAGTTCTGAGATGAGAAAATTAAGGCCCCCTCCAGGATAGTTTTATTAATTATTTTCCCCTCTAACTTATTTGAATACTCCTTCAAAAATTTAGATGCCATGCCATTTGGTACTATTTAGTACTGGTATAACTTCATTGTCTATGGTATCTTTCAACAAAATAATGGTTTTCATCTGTCTTTTAATTAGATCTATTCTTGCTTTTGTCTGACGTTAGGATTGCTATCCCTGTTTTGTTTTGCTTTTTCACTTCAATGGAAGTATGATAGATTGCCTTCTTAATATCTCCCTGCTTCAAATATTTCTTGTAAAGAACATACAATAGGATTCTGTTTTTAATTCATTTTGCTATACACTTCTATTTTATGGGCAAATTCATTCAATTCATCTTTCGAGTTATGATAATTAACTGTGTATTTCCATCCATGCTATTTTTTTTTCATTTTTTTGCCCCCTCTTTCTCTTATCTCTCTTTTTTCTCTCCTCACAACTGTTTTCCTTCTGATTACAACCTTCCCCAATATGCTCTCTGTTTTATCAGTTCCTCTTCCCTCTTCTATTATCTCCATTCTTTTTTTACTTCCTTATAGAGTGAGATATATTTATATATCTATTGAGTGTGTATGTTTTTATTTTTTTTTTAACACTGAGTCAGTTTTGATGAGAGTAAAGTTTAAGCTTTGCCTCCCTCCCTTAATATTTCCCTGTATTGTAATAGCTCTTTCATGAATCTTTTATGTGGAATTATTTACCTCATTCACTCTGTCCTCTTCTTTTTCTTACAGTACAATTTTCTTTTTCACAAATTTATTTTGTTTTGGGGCATATCATTCCTTCAAAGTCATTAAAGTGTCTTTGGGATATCCACAGTCTCTGTCTACATATATTCCTAATTGCTCTTATAGTAACAAAGCTATTAAGAGTCATAATTATTATCTTGCTACATAAAATATACAAAGTTTAACCTTGTTGAATTATGTTTTCTCTTTCTTGTTTCTGTTTTACCTTTTTATGTTTATCCTTAGTCTTCTATTTGGAAGTCAAAAATTTTATTCTGGTCTTTTAATTAGAAATTCTTGGTGGAGGGGTGTGGAATGAAGCCAGGAAGTTGCTTGATCTAAGCAACATGAAACCAAGGCTCTGAATAAAATCTATAACAATTTAGGCTATGAAAAGAAGAAATAAAACTTTTTTAGCTCAAGACTGCTTGGAAGGACTTTGAAAAAGGTCAGTCTTACTGGGATGAAAGGGGATGCACAGCACAGCTTAGATGGTGTCTGGGAAAGCCAGTTAGAGGGTATTAATCACACAGAACAATAATTGAGATCCTCAGTTTTGGCTCAATAGATCAGTAACATAGTAGACCATTGGGGCAGCCCCAAGTCCCAGGACAGAAGAAAAATTGCCAGCCTGGGAAACCAGGCAGCAACAATTGTGAATAGATTGAGTTAACCTCAATTATGTGAATAAGTAACAAAAAAATGTCTCAAAGCCAAAGCTCACAGCTGCACAAAAAGCTTGGGAAAGTGCCTCCTATGCTCCAGAAACAGAGCTAAGCATTAAAAGTCAGCAAGTCTGAGGAGAAAAAAAAAAGAAAGAAAATGACCAAAAACAACAAATAACATTTATCATAGAAAACTTTTCTGTGACAGAGAAGACCAAAACACCAATTCAAACGATGACAAAATACCTCCTCATGCAACTCCTCAAAGATAGAGGTGAATTGGTCTCTAGCCCAAATAATCTTCTTGGAAGAGCTCATAAAGAATTTTAAAAATTGGGGGCAGTTAGATGTCACAATGGATAGAGTGACATTGAAGTCAGGAAGACCTGAGTTCAAATGCAGCCTTAAACATTTAATATGTGCTAGTTGTGTGACCCTGGGTAAAGTCACTTAACCCCAATTGCTTCAGCAAAAATAAATAAATAAATAAAAGTCAAATAAGAAAGATAGAAGACAAATTGGGGAAAGAAATGATAGCTATGTGAAAAGTCAACAGCTTGGAAAAGGAAAACAATTCCTTAAAGAATACAATTGGCAAAATGTAAAAAAAAATAAAATAAAATAAAAATAAATAATATGTTCAAGAAACCATCTTTAAAAGGAGAATTAATCAAATGGAAAAGGAGACACAGAAGATAACTAAAGAAAAGCATACATTTAAAACTAAAATTGGGCAAATGAAAGCTAATGACTCTATGAGACATCAAGAATCAGTCAAACTAAAAGGAATGAAAACAATAAAAAAATGTAAAATACTTTATTGGAAAAACAACTGACCTTGAAAATATATCTCAAAGAGACAGTTTAAAAATTATTGGATGATCTGGAAGTCATGATCAAGAAAAGAATCTGAACAGCATTCTTCAAGAAATTGTCAAAGAAAATTGTCCTGATATACTGGAATCAGACAACAAAATAGTCATTGAAAGAATCTATTCATCACCTCCTGAAAGACATATTATAAGGAAAATTCCAAGAAACATTATGCCTAAATTCCACAACTAAAAGGTTAAGGGAAAAGAACAAAAAAATTATAAGTTGCCAAAAAGAAACATGACAGATATCAAGCTACCACAGTCAGGATCACTCAGCATTTGACACCTTATACAATAAAGGCTTGAATGATCTGGAATACCATATTCCAGAGGGCAAAGAATATTTTATTACAACCAAGAATTAGTTACCTAGCAATACTGAGCATAATTTTCAGGAGAGGTGATGGAGCTTCAATGAAGTAGGTTATGGTTCAATCATTTCTAATAAAAAAATGAAAACTAAACAGAAAATTTGATTTTCAAGAAAAACATAAAAAGATGAACAGGAAAAAAATTATTTAAAGTTTATTAATATTCCTACATAGAAAGATATACTTGTAACTTTTTAAAATTATATATTTTGTTAGGGCAGTTAGAGTAATTATATAGGATGTGAGTGTAAATTGATTCTGATGTGATGATATTTTTAAAAAATATATTGAGGGGTGGGAAAAGGATTTTACTGGGAGAAGAGGAAAGGGGAGGTAAAATGGAATAAATTAGATTACATGAAGAGGTACAAAAGAACTATTACAGTAGGGGGGAAGAAAGGAGGGGGGTGAGTTTAATGAAGCTTAATCTCAGTTATTAGATCTAATTAAGACAATTCTTAGATACAGCTATCAGATTAACTCAGATTACAGGAAAAGATAATGATAAATGTTGAAGGGGATGTGGGAAAAATTGGACACTAATGCATTGCTGGTGCAGTTATGTACTGACCAAACCATTCTAGAAAGCAATTTGGAACTATTTTCAAAGGGCTATCAAACTGTGTATATCCTTTGATCCAGAAGTGCCTCTCCTGGGTCTATGTCTCAATGAGATCATAAAAGAGGAGGAAAAGACCCATATGTGCAAAAGACTTATCATGTTTTTTCATCACATAAAGTGATAATGAGTGAAGTGAGCAGAAACAAGAAAATGTTGTATGCAGCAACCCCAAAATTGGCTGATGATCCACTATGATAGACTTAGCTCTTCTCTGCAATTCAGTGATTCAAGGCAATTTCAGTAAACTTTGGGATGGAAAATGCCATTCATATACAGAGAAACTATGAAGAATGAATGTGTATCTAAGCACGCTATATTCTTTTAAAGCACTTTCAAAAATTCTTTTTGGGTCTGAACTATAATCTTCTCTGAGCATTCACATGAAATAATTTTAACATTATTTTCCTCTTTTAATTTTATGCTTTCATCTTTTCTATCTTTCTATAATTGAGTAAAATAATAAAGTCTTCTCAGGATTAAATAGATGTTTATTCTGGGAAACTATATCTCATTGAAAGGGCCCAGAATATCCTGTCTCTTGCCTTCTAAAATAGCTAATGTATATCCTTACCATGGAGTCATACTTTCTCTAGTCAAAACTAAAAAGTTATTGAAACCTCCAGACTATAAGGGAAGGGGTCATTGCCTCACCAAATGGTGAAACATGTTATGAAAAACATCATTTTCTTTGCTTTTGTGCAGGGGTATATTTCTTTTTTTTTTTTAAGCTGTGATTTTTGTTTTATTTTGTTTTTTATTAATTTTTATAATTATAACATTTTCTTTGACAGTACATATGCATAGGTAATTTTTTTTTTTAACAACATTATCCCTTGTACTCCCTTCTGTTCCGAGTTTTTCCCCTCCTTCCCTCCACCCCCTCCCCTAGATGGTAGGCATTCCCATACATATTAAATATCTTATAGCATATCCTAGGTAAAATATATATGTGCAGAACCGAATTTTATTGTTGTTGTTGTTGCAAAGGAAGGATTGTATTTGGAAGGTAAAAATAATCTGGGAAGAGAAACAAAACAAAACAAAACAAAACAAAAAATAATGCTCACAGTTTACACTCATTTCCCAGTGTTCCTTTTCTGGATGTAGCTGATTCTGTCCATCATTGATCAATTGGAATTGGATTAGCTCTTCTCTTTGTTGAAGATATCCACTTCCATCAGAATACATCCTCATACAGTATTATTGTTGAAGTGCATAAAGATCCCCTAGTTCTGCTCGTTTCTCTCAGCATCAGTTGATGTAAGTCTCTCAAGCCTCTCTGTATTCTTCCTGTTGGTCATTTCTTACAGAACAATAATATTCCATAACATTCATATACCATAATTTACCCAACCATTCTCCAATTGATGGACATCCATTCATTTTCCAGTTTCTAGCCATGACAAAAAGGGCTGCCACAAACATTTTGGCACATAGAGGTCCCTTTCCCTTCTTTAGTATTTCCTTGGGATATAAGTCCAGGAGTAGCACTGCTGGGTCAAAGGGTATGCACATTTTGATAACTTTTGGGGCATAATTCCAGATTGTTCTCCAGAATGGTTGGATTCTTTCACAACTCCACCAACAATGCATCAGTGTCCCACAGGGGTATATTTCTATGAATAGATTGCACTTCTTGAGACCCACCATATGTGTTAAAAGGGAAGAAGGGAGAGGATTAGTTTGTAGTTAGGGTGCTATATAATTTGCTATATAATTATATAAATTATATAAATATAATTTGCTATAATTTTACTGAACACACATGCACACTTTTTTATTAACACCACATTTGATGTCTGAAGAGTGTCCTTTCTTTAAAAAGTTAATAAACTTTCCTTTTTACTTCATTGGTCAGCACATGCCATATAGCTGGGAGATCCTATAAAATTTGAACTCCTTTTTTGGGGTCCCCTGACCCAAACTTGAAAGCAGGCACCATACGAGAACTTTTGGTGGCATTCATCTTTGCCTCTGACTTTGTCACTCTCCCTTGAAAGAAAAAAAAATAAAAAACAACAGAAGCGACTTCAGGATAGTAAAACAAAAGTCTCCCTTTTCCTTTCTCTCTTTCTGAAATTGGTAATGAGAAAACCATTTTAAGCTGCTCAACATAAAACAGTTAACAGTAGGTATGTAAGTTTGTGTGTACAAATCCAGGTGAGATCTAGATGACTAGGGCTCCCTGAGCCTAAATGGTTAGTCTATAAGACATTTAATTCTCTCATCCCTTTCAGTCTGTGCTCTTCTCATTCCTACATGCTTAAGCTGTAGCCTAAAACTACCTAAGCTTTAGAGTCTGTAAGATGTCACTCATAAATGGTTAGAATCAGTAAGGACGGAAAAGATAAGGTAGCCCACCAAGCAGTTAGAGTCCATAAACCAGCCCATCTAAGTTATTAGAGTTTAGAAGGATGAGGAAAGTAAATTCAAAGTTGGATGGAAAGGGATTTTAGAGCCAGTTTCCCTTCTTCTGGAGGGACATCTCCTCAATACCTTCGTATTTGTTTTTAGACATAGTATATACCAAATAGGATATTTGTTTTGCAATTGTATATATCCTTATATAGTGAAATTTCCTTAACAAAAAAAACAAAACAAAACAAAACAAAAAAAAAAAAAAAAAACGAAAAACATTACTTGAGCACTTCAATGGCTTCCTTAGTACAAAATAGATAAAATTTCCCTATTCATGGCCTTATTTAACTTTCTCCTTCCATCAGGTAATTGCCAATATCCTTCAAAGGGTTTGTATTACTCCAATATCTTCCAACCTATTCTCCTCTTTAGAACATATTGGAGTTGCCCCTATTTTAGACAGTGTTATGTTCTGCTTTCTAGAGTCCCCAAGTTGGGGTGACAAAATATACTGTGATTTCTAGAACCACGCATGCCATGGTGCTGTGTGCTTTCTAGAGCCTCCAAGTTGGACAAAACATATCATGATTTCTAGATCCCCCATGCCTGGTGATTAAAATTCACCATCTTAGCCTCTTTGGTTCCAAACTCAGTGATTTGAATGAAGTAACAAAATATAAAGAGAAGAAAATCAAGAGGATGTTCCTAGGACTAATTGGGTATAAATCTGTATATGAAAGTTAGAAATAGATTTCTGTATGTGTATGGATTTCTGCTTTGTACTCTGTTGTAACGTGCCCTCCTGGCAGTTACAATTACTAATCTGTCCTAGACCCACCAGAGTACCTTTAACCACTGTCCTCTGCAGTGTGAACTCTACCCGGCTTGCCTCCTCTGAGGCCTTCAAAGGTCTCTGGCCACAATCTCTTGAATCTATAGCTTAATAACCAGTAGCGCACTCAAGAACAGCCATGTGTAATCTTAAAAGCCTTTATTATACCTACTCACATAATGCCCTAACTGATGCCCTGACTTGTTGGTTCTCAAGTGAACACCTGGTCAGAAGACCCACGTGTTCACTACCAAAACCCTTACCTCTTTTGGCTATCCATCTTGGCTTGGCCACCCAGGCTGGGAAGCCAGGGTGAAGAACGCCAGGTTAAAGAGGGCGATTGCTGCCTGCAGTGGGCTTACATAGGGCCTGTGAGGTCACACACACAGCCAATCAGCGAGAGAGTCACCCATTACGAAGCTATCTCAAAATGGACAGGATCCCACCCAAGGGCAGTCCTAATATCCATAGAAATTACTTCCGGGACTCAATAATGCGCTGTGGTGCAGCCCATTTAAAGGGCCCTTACACTCTGTGTTCTGTGTTAAAAGTTATTAATCTTATGAAAGATAATAATTCAGCTTCTGTGTAGCTGGTTTGGAAAAATATCATGCTGAATTGCTGTAATTCATTCATAATAGTAATTCTTTCAGAGTGGCTCAGGGTAAGATCTTTAGAAGTTTCAAACCAGCCTGCTGCTCTAGTGTAAGAGTTCCCAATTCTTGATTAAGGGTCACAAATTCCTCCACATCAGCTTTGGGTGGTGTGTGCTGAAGGAAATAGCTTTCTTAGTTAATTTTAAAAAGGAGACCACCCTTGGTTTGGGGAATGTAGGCGAACAGATTGGAATAGCAGATAACTTTGGGAATGGGAGCCTATATTTTTAGAAATAAAAATTAACAAGTTCAGTATCTCTCCTATTTAATGGAAAAAGAGAGAAATCTATTCTATGCAAACAGCTTTAAGGTTGTGATTAATTTGAAATTGAAAAGCTGACTTTAGCATGTGAAACTGAAATCCCTTTAGATGGGTGAGTGTATTTGTCTTTGATCACAATAAGGTAATTTGGGAGCTAAATCTGAGCTCCTTAGGGATCAGGATAGTTCAAGGAAAGAGAATCTTTTTGCTCTTTTCTCCTTCTGCCTCTGGCTGACTGCTGGAGCTTTGCAGAGGAAGGGGAGAGAAGGGGAAAATTTATTTAATACAGTGAAGATGGTAAATAAATGGAAGAGGGTAGACAGTGAGAAAAAATGAGTTATACAGTTTTAAATAGAAAAGTAAATGAGAAAGTTTAAGCATGTAGGAATAAGGAGAGCATAGACTGAAAGGGATTAAAGAATTTGGGAACTTCTAGGAAACCCGAAAAGCTGAAAAGCACTTTAAAAAACTTCTGCATGTAAGGAGTCTGTAACTTTATTACCAGAACTCAGGTTTGTGGAATCCTGCAAGGAAGAAGCTATATAAAGCAAAAATTGATATTTAACTCTTTCCTCACAAAAGAGAAGAGATTTGTGTGAATTGGGAAAACTACTAAAAGGTAATTTAACTTGAATGGAACATTTAAGGTAGATTTTAGGGAATCTCACAAATTAAAGTACTGGTTAATTTTAAAATTGGTATATGTGTTGAAATTCAAAATATATTTGGTTGTAATAGATTATGTTCTACTGAATTTAAAGAATTGTCTTGTTTTCTCCTAGAACTAAAAAGGGAAACTTGTTTATGGTACCAGTTTGGAAAGCCTCCTGAAAACTCCAGAGCCATGATAGCTTGAGCAGTGAAAATCCTACCATTTGAGTCCACTACCAATAGTTTCAATGAATACTAACTGATAAATAATGGTTCTTTCTGAGATTATAGAATGCAGTTGTAATTTGTTATTTAGTACCCTGAATGTTATTAGAATATAAACTGAAAAAGTAACAGGAAATGGAAAATATGTTTAAAATTTTATTGTTATTATCAGTCTTGCTAACTGCAATTTAGGTGATTAGTTATTTCCACTTTTGCTTGTGAGTTAAGAGAAAATTACAGCTAAGATCATTTAACTATTACTTATGAAAATTGTAAGATTGTTCTTTATGTTAAAATCTATAATTGGTAATTGCTGTGCATATGGAACAAGAAGAATGGATGAAGCAATATTGGAATAAGTCCATACTTGATCTGAGCAAGAAACTCAGTACAAAAAGGGATATTGAAAAATTTCCCCCTTATTAAAGAGATGCGGATAGGAAGAGGTATCTCAAGGTGGAGTGGTCAGATTACTCCTGTTATTATTGTGGGAAGACTGGACATTTCAGAAAGGACTGTCCATAAGTAAAGAAGGTGCTCTCTTACCTTTTGAAAAAAAATGAATACTAGGGGCACCTGTGGTTCCTTCTTTCTAAACCTCGCTGGGAACATTTAATAAATTTGAAGAATGGGACTAAATGGGAGGAAAAAGAAGAGTTAGTAGTTGCTGGAGTAGAAAGATCCTTGCTCTTGAAATTAGTCACTTATTTCAGGAATTGTTAATGGGTGAGAAGAATGGAAAATATTTCTGTATACCTATTATAAAAATCATTCCTGTATATGGGGTTTGGATTACACAATTGGTACTGGAGTTGAGCCACCAAGTAGTATTTAAAATGCATTCTCATCTGGTAGAATATCAGTAGCAGAAATAGGAGAGGTTTAAAAATTTCCCACTTAAAAGTAATCTTAAAAATCCAGAAGATGTGGTATGATTGTTAAATAATATCCTATATCATTGGAGGAAAAAAAAAAGACTGCAATCAATTATAAAGAGATTTGTGAGGGATGGACTATTAGAACTCTGTTTGTCCTTTTTCAATATACCTATTTTGCTCCTTAAGAAATCAGATGAGATTTATGGATTAATAGAAGACTTTGGGGCAGTAAACAATTTAGTGACATGTTAAAGATCATAAGAAGAGAATAATCCCTGAGGTAGTGGGGAACTGTATAACTTATGAGGAAAATGTTTAAATGAAATGGTTTTGGAGTAAGAGTGGAGAATGATATTTGTCCTTATCCCTACTCTGTCTTGTAGAGGGCCACAGATAGTGGGGGAACGCTGGATGAGGTATAAGACCCTTCAGCCCAGAAGGGACCTGCTAACAATGTCTCCTTCAATTTCCTATCTCCCCTCAGAGCTCTTGGCTTTCCTGAAAAGTCAGGAGGCAGTGATAACCTATGTTGTGATTGAAGCAGAGTGACACTAGGTAGAAGAGTGATACCAGGTGGCAAATTACATACAAGCAAGTTGTTTATATGGTCCCACATATGTAGTATATACTTAATGCATGCGTAGTGCTGCTTTGTTTATATAAGGGTATGAGGGTACATAAAGGAGAAAGAACTTAGATTAAACAGAATCCATATTTCCACCATCATCAGGAGTCTCTCCTCATCACTCCTCCACTAAGATAGTGTATTTTAACCACCAGGCATGGGGGATCTAGAAATCATGATATGTTTTGTCCAACTTGGAGGCTCTAGAAAGCACACAGCACCCTGGCATGCGGGGTTCTAAAAAGCACAGTACATTTTGTCACCCCAACTTGGGGACTCTAGAAAGCAGAACATAACACTGTCTAAAATAGGGGTAACTCCAATATGTTCTAAAGAGGAAAATAGGTTGGAAGATACAAACCCTTTGAAGGATACTGGCAGTTACCAGATGGAAGGAGAAAGTTAAATAAGGTCATGAATAGGGAAATTTTATCTATTTTTGTACTAAGGAAGCCATTGAAGTGCTCAAGTAACGTGTTTTTTAAGGATATTTCACTATATGGGGATATATACAATTGCAAAACAAATATCTGATTGGTGTATAATATGTATAAAAATAAATAAGAAGGTATTGAGGAGATGTCCCTCCAGAAGAAAGGAAACTGGCTCTAGAATATTCAAGTAAATATTTAAATTACTTTGGACCCAATATTTACCTATTGCTTTATAGAATTAGAACTTCCCCCAAAAGAGATCTGGGGCTTTCCCTGTATGAGATGTTGTTGTTTGGTTTATCTTATAAGGGTGGTAAAAGGATAATATTCTCTTTTGAAACAAAGAATATGTTTTTAAGGAATTATATACTGGCAGTGTTCTTATCCTTTTCAGCCCTTGGGGAACAAGAACTGCAGGCCCAGATAACACCTTTGGAGTCTATAATTCCAGGAAACTGGGTACCTTTTAATTCCTTGTAGGCTTAGTGGGAAGGATTTCATCAAATGTTATTGATGACTGAGACTTATCAGAGGCTGATAAGATGTAGACTCATTATACCAGGGTTAAAGAACCTGTGAAGGAACCTCAAGAATGGATTGTTATGGACAATTTATAACCACTAAAAATTGACTTTGCACCAGGGCAATTAACAATGTCTTGGTAGAAAGGGATGTATGTCAAAGAGCACATCCCACAAACCCAAATAGTTTGAGTGAACAGGCAGAAACATCAAGCTTATCCCCTCTCTCCTGGGAGCCTTATTGATTCCCATAATTGAAAGATTACTATGTTTCTTGAAATCATCTTGTCAGTCATGGAAAAAGAGTTTATTTAGGTTTTCTAGTCTCCAAACAAATAATGAATTTATTATAATCTTCAACTTTGTTATATAAAAATGAATTTTAATCTTTACCTCTTACTAGAATGAATTTAAGCTCATGAAAGAAAAAAAAGTGGAGAGATCAAAGATGTTAAGCAAATCTCTGATGTATGCAAGGTTTAGTAAGCTTTATTTTAATTGGTTGAATTCAATCATCTTAAAGCTGATCCCATTATTTTAAAGGATTCTGAGAATAGTATCCTATGTCTTTGTCCTTTTGAACATGGTTAAAACTGAATGTGTTTTTGCTATAGACAATATGCAGTTTAGAATTTTTTTATATTTCTAAAACTTGAGCCTTTGGTTATGGGTTATTGGGTATGTTAAAGCAAAATTATTTGTGTAATCTACTTAGATATGAAAGATAAATTGTCAATTTTCTAAGATTGATCCCTTATTGTTATCAATGTAACATCATGGTTAATACTTATTTAGGATATGTGATACTTGAGAACTAAATTCACCTGAAGCTTTGATTAGTGAGATTTGCTGTTTGAGGTAAAATCTCTTGTAACTATAGCTGATTTTATTTGGAGTTTAGAATTCAGGTATCATGGTCTAATGAATCATAAAGCCAGTAATCGGAGGACAACCTTAACCTTCTGCTTAAGGTGGCATCTTTCTGACTCAGTTTCCCAAGGGTATTCCTTTGAATAACAACCCACCTGATCATTTCTGAGTCATGCTGTAAAGTGGAAGTGTTACTGCATGACTGATTGAAAACTTTGATAATTAGTGTGAAAGGACTTCAAGTAGTAAGAAATAAGGGATGGATTGATTGATTATTATGAAGTCCTCTCAAGATTAAAAAGATGTTTATGCTACAAAGTATCTCTCATTCCAGAAGGTCCCAGAATATCCTGTATTCTGTATCAGCTAAAGTACATCCAGACCATCAAACTATACTTCCTCTAGCCAAAATTAAAAAGTTATTGAAACTTCCAGCCCAGAAAGGAAGAGGTTTTTGCCTCACCATCTGGTGAAACATTAAGACAAAGTTGTGTTCTTTGTTTTGGGGCTAAGGTAGATTTCTGGGAATAGATTGTAGAACTGGTTCCTTGTTCTTAGGTCAATTCTGAAGTCATTTTCTATTTGGAAGGCAATTTTGGAGCGCTCGATAGAGTTTTATCCTCACTTCATCTTGGCATTGGAAGTTACTAAAGATTTTTGAGCAGATTAGCAACATAATTAGATCTGTGATTTAGAGATTGTTTTAGGATCTGCTCTCAAAGAAGTTAAATCACTAGGACACATTCATATAACTAATAAGTCACTGATACTTCCCACTAAATCATGATACTATATATGATTTTCACAAAGTAAAATTTATAAATTATTGAACTGAAGTTTGATTTTAGGAAGAACATATATCTGAAAGCATCTGAAAATTACTCAGGATTTATGCTTGTTTTGAAGCTAGAACTCCTTATCTTATTCAGATACAAAGTTAAATTTAGTGCAGACACACCACTGGCAATAATCCTATTACTACTTAGTACTTTTTGTGGTAGCAAAGAACTGGAAAAGGAGTGGATGCCCAACAATTAAGGAATAGCTGAATGACTTGTGGTACATAAAGATAATGGAATACTATTGTTCTATAAAAAAAAGATGAACAAGCTGATTTTAGAAAGGCTTGAAAATATTTACATGAACTGATGCTGAATAAAACAAGCAGAACTAGGAATACATTGTACACAATAATAGCAAGAATGGGTGATGATCAATATGAAAGTCTTGGTCCTTCTCAGTGTTTCAGTGATCCAAAACAATCTCAATAGACTTTGGATAGAAAATGACATTTGCATCCAGAAAAAACATAAGTATACTGAATGTAAATCAACACATGCTATGTTCACTTATTTTTTCTGTTTTTTTTCTTTTGCTCTGATTTTTCTTTCCCAACATGATTCATAAAGCAATATATATTAAAAATAAATAAACTTTAAAAAATCATATTGCTACTCAGAATTCCTGAATCCACATGAGCAGTACAGTCCATAATTATGTACCACTACACCTAATCCTAATATTACTTAATGAAAAATAAGAAAATTTTTCATTGAGGTGTTTAGGGGGATTGGGATTAGATGGAGATGTCCTGGTGATTAGCACAAACTAGTAGGAAAAAGCCAAAAGAATTTAATGTTAGATTGTATAAATAGAAAATATAAAGCAAGAACCAAATGAAAAAATCAGTTTAGTCTATCGCCAGCAAAAAATGAAAT
Source organism: Sminthopsis crassicaudata (assembly GCF_048593235.1). Lineage (NCBI taxonomy): Eukaryota > Metazoa > Chordata > Mammalia > Dasyuromorphia > Dasyuridae > Sminthopsis > Sminthopsis crassicaudata. The sequence continues at coordinate 153,479,272 of NC_133618.1, forward strand.
ACTACAATGAGGAAATATAACCAAAAGACAAGCAAAATCATAAATAAAATCTTAAATCAAAATTATAGAAAGTTATCACAGCCCAGGAATGTGTTTATGAAAAAAATAATTTTGAATATCTGTCATAAAAGAATGCACATTGCATCAAATTGGAGAGCAATCTTTAGTAAAAAGATTCAAAATACTGTCCTTGGTACTGTTTAATATTTTTACTAATGCCTCAAAGACAGAGGAGAGATTTTCAAATTTGCAGATGCAACAGAGAGAGAAGAATCTACTAATAGAGGCATGACCATGGGGCTAGCCTCATTAACTGGTTCTGGTAAAAACAGATTTGCAGAATAGAGACAAAGACAATAATGAATATGTTATGCTCTTTCTAATCTATTAGAGTAATTAGGATTACTGGAATCATTTGGCCTTGTTTTTAACACACCAGAAAAACTGAATGCATACTCTAACTATACAATTTAGTTATTCATGTGCTATACCAATCAGACTCCCAAGAAACTATTTTAATGACCTAGAAAAAATAACAACAAAATTCATATGGAAGAATAAAAGGTCGAGAATTGCAAGGGAACTAATGAAAAAAAAGTCAGAGGAAGGTGGTCTAAGTGTACCTGATCTAAAGCTATATTATATAGCAGCAGTCACCAAAACCATTTGGTACTGGCTAAGAAATAGAACGGTAGTTCAATGGAACAGATTAGATACAAAGGACAAAAAAGGGTACATCTATAGCAATCTAATCTTTGACAAACCCAAAGATACCAACATTAAGGACAAAAATTCATTATTCGGAAGAAACTGTTGGGAAAACTGGAAATTAGTATGGCAGAAATTAGATATGGACCCACACTTAACACCATATACCAAGATAAGATCAAAATGGGTCCAGGATTTAGGCATAAAGAATGAGATCATAAATAGATTAGAGGAACAGAGAACAGTCTACCTATCAGACCTGTGGAGGAGGAAGGAATTTATGACCAGAGGAGAATTAGAGATCATTATTGATCACAAAATAGAAGATTTTGATTACATCAAACTAAAAAGTTTCTGTACAAACAATACTAATGCAAACAAGATTAGAAGGGAAGTAACAAATTGGGAAAATATTTTTAAAAGGAAAGGTTCTGACAAAGGTCTCATTTCCAAAATATATAGAGAACTGACCCTGATTTATAGGAAACCAAACCATTCTCAATGGTCAATAAATGGTCAAGGGATATGAATAGACAATTCTCAGATGATGAAATTGAAACTATTTCCACTCATATGAAAGAGTGTTCCAAATCACTACTGATCAGAGAAATGCAAATTAAGACAACTCTGAGATACCACTACACACCTGTCAGATTGGCTAAGATGACAGGAACAAATAATGATGAATGTTGGCGGGGATGTGGGAAAACTGGGACACTGATACATTGTTGGTGGAGTTGTGAAAGAATCCAGCCATTCTGGAGAGCAATTTGGAACTATGCCCAAAAAGTTGTCAAACTGTGCATATCCTTTGACCCAGCATTGCTGTTATTGGGATTATATCCCAAAGAAATACTAAAGAGTGGAAAGGGACCTGTATGTGCCAAAATGTTTGTGGCAGCTCTTTTTGTTGTAGCTAAAAACTGGAAGTTGAATGGATGTCCATCAATTGGAGAATGGTTGGGTAAATTGTGGTATATGAAGGTTATGGAATATTATTGCTCTGCAAGAAATGACCAGCAGGAGGAATACAGAGAGGTTTGGAGAGACGTAAATCAACTGTTGCTGAGTGAAATGAGCAGAACCAGAAGATGCCTATACACTTCAACAACATTACTGTATGAGGATGTATTCTGATGGAAGTGGAAATCTTCAACATAAAGAAGATCCAACTCACTTCCAGTTGATCAATGATGGACAGAAATAACTATACCCAGAGAAGGAACACTGGGAAGCGAATGTAAATTGTTAGCACTACTGTCTATCTACCCAGGTTACTTATACCTTCGGAAGCTAATAATTAATGTGCAACAAGAAAATGGTATTTACACACATATATTGTATCTAGGTTATATTGTAACACATGTAAAATGTATGGGATTACCTGTCATCAGGGGGAGGGAGTGGAGGGAGGGAGGGGATAATTTGGAAAAATTAATAAAAAAATTAGTTATTCATAACCTAGTTTCCTTCTTATTTCTCCAATATTATTATGTATTTTTGGTCTGTTACTGTGGCCACTGTTTCTCACACAGAGGGGTGTAGATCCTTTTACTTAGCTTTTCTACACACTGTCTTCCATGCCTAGAATATATTTTCTGTGTATTATTTAAATTCCTGTTTGTTTGTTTTTTTTAAGAATCAACCTAAATGTAACCTTCTTCAGAAGTCTTTTTCTAGTGCCCCCCACATTCAGTGCTTTCTCTTTAAAAAATTCATTGTTAGGGGCAACTAAGTGGTACAGTGAATAGAGCACTAGCCCTCAAGTCAGGAAGACTTGAGTTCAAATCTAACCTCAGACATTTAACACTCCATAGCTGTATGACCCTAGGCAAATCATTTAACCCCAAATGCCTCAGGAAAAAAATATTTATTGTTTCTTACACACACACACACTTATAGCCCTGTGTATACATTTATAGATTCCACTTTTAGAATGTACTTAAAGAAAAGAGTTACTATAGTTCTTTCTTTGCTTCCCTAGTACTTCATTTAGTACAGGAGTTTTTTGTTGTTACTGTTGTTGTTGTTGTTTTTTTTTTTTTTGTTGTTGTTGTTGTTGTTGTTGTTATTGTTGTTGTTGTTGTTCTTTGGCACTTATACATTTATAGTATATATTTGTTGAGTAAATGTTTGAGTGAATTAGAAAGAGTAATTTAATGCATTAATGTAATAATGTAATAAAATAAAATGTATAATATGGGAAAATTCTTATTTCGGTAATGAACATACAAATTTAGTACAAGTTACATTTCTAAGCAAATAGGCCATCAAGGGAATTATTAATTCAAAAACATAAAATATATCAATAAATATTTTATATGAAAAAAAGCATATTTTATCTTCTTCTAAGTTGTTGTTTTGATCTTTCCTATAGCCATAGTAGCTTTCTGTGGTCAAAGTGCTTTTTTGTTTCTTGCTCTCTGTTTTGGCTTTTGAAGTTGAGTTCTACTCCTTAGATGGGGTGGGGAGCTATGACAAATTTCTTGTTTGGGGGGAAACAGGTGGAATCACCACATTGGAGAGCTTGGAGAGAGGTATTAGAGATTTGATCACTGCACTGAGGTACCCTGACTTAGATGGTTATTACTGTTTAATTTGGGGGGCTGGTAATTTGCCTTCTTGGCTAGGGCTAGAGCTCTCTGCTGTCTTACTGTGTCACTATCCTGTTGAACAAAGATTGAAGGGTCTTAGCTTTTGATCTTCAATAGTGCCTAACAGCCGTATTCCAATATTTTGGAATTACACAAAGATATAGTAACAATAATCCAGTCTTTAAGAATTTATGATATCTTTATTTTGACTATTTTCTCCAATGGTGCAGATAACTACCACTTTCTCTTTGCAGAGATTCTTAATTAGAAGTTGTATCTGAAGAAATCCTTACTCTGCAGTCAGCCTGGTGGTAAGCTTCCCTGAATTTGGCTAGGCTAGTCCTTAATTAACAAATATTAGTCCTCTACTTAAAGTGATTTTTTTTCTTTTTCTTTTTTTTTTATTATAGATTTTTATTTACAAGATATATATGTATAGGTAGCTTTACAACATTGACTGTTTCAAAACCTTTTTCCAATTTTTCCACTCCTTCCCCCCGCCACTTCTTCAGATGACAGGTAGACCAATACATGTTAAATATATTTAAGTATATATTAAACACAATATATGTATGCATGTCCATATAGCTAATTTTGCTGCACAAAAAGAATCAGACTTTGAAGTAGTGTACAATTAACCTGTGAAGGAATAAAAAATGCAGGCACATTGGGATTGGGAATTCTATGTAGTGGTTCATACTCTTTCCCAGAGTTCTTTCGCTGGGTGTAGCTAGTTCTATTGGAGCTGATTTGATTCATCTCATTGTTGAAGAGGGCCACTTGATCAAAATTGATCATCATATAGTATTGTTGCTGAAGTATATAATGATCTTCTGGTCCTGCTCATTTCATTCAGCATCAGTTCATGTAAGTCCCTCCAGGTCTTTCTGAAATCATCCTGCTGGTCATTTCTTTCTTTCTTTAAAAAAAATTAATTAATTTAATTAATTTTTACAAAAATGTTATGCATAGGTAATATTACAGCACTGACAGTTGCAAAACCTTTTGTTTCAACTTTTACCCTCCTTCCCACCACCTCTTTCCCCAGATGGCAGGTTGATCAATACATGTTAAATATGTTAATGTATAAATTAAATACAATATATGTATACATATCCAAATAGTTATTTTGCTGTACAAAAAGAATCGGACTTTAAAACAGTGTACAATTAGCCTGTGAAGGAAATCAAAATGTAGGCAGACAAAAATATAGGTATTGGGAATTCTATGTAGTGGTTCATAGTCGACTCTCAGAGTTCTTTCAATGGGTATAGCTGATTCAGTTCATTTCTGCTCTATTGGAACTGATTTGGTTCATCTCATTGTTGAAGAGGGCCTCGTCCTTTAGAATTGATCATCATATAGTATTGTTATTGAAGTATATAATGATCTCCTGGTCCTGCTCATTTCACTCAGCATCAGTTCATGTAAATTTCTCCAGGCCTTTCTGAAATCATCCTGCTGGTCATTTCTTACAGAACAATAATATTCCATAATATTCATATGCCACAATTTATTCAGCCATTCTCCAATTGATGGGCATCCACTCAGTTTCCAGTTTCTGGCCATTACAAAGAGGGCTACCACAAACATTTTTGCACATACAGGTCCATTTCCCTTCTTTAAGATCTTTTTGGGATATAAGCCTAGTAGTAACACTGCTGGATCAAAGGGTATGCACAGTTTGATAACTTTTTGAACATAGTTCCAAATCGCTCTCCAGAATGGCTGGATGTGTTCCCAATTCCACCAAAAATGTATCAGTGTCCCAGTTTTCCCACATCCCCTCTAACATTCCACATTATCTTGCCCTGTCATTCTAGCCAATCTGACAGGTGTGTAGTGGTATCTCAGTTGTCTTAATTTTCATTTCTCTGATTAATAATGACTTGGAGCATCTTTTCATATGGCTAGAAATAGTTTCAATTTCTTTGTCTGAGAATTGTCTGTCCATATCCTTTGACCATTTATCAATTGGAGAATGGCTTGATTTCTTATAAATTAGAGTCAATTCTCTATATATTTTAGAAACAAGGCTAAAATTTATTTTTTATCTTATTAATATTTTACAAAACTTATATTCACGTGACATAGCCTATAAGAAGCCAGTATGCCTTCTGTTCCACAAGGTGGTAAATGAGTAGCACTATATATGTGTTCATGTAAATATGTTTGCTGTAATAATCTTCAGAATTATATTGTAGTGTTTTGTGTTTAACTTGAGGTCCTTGACAATGAATTCTTATCAATTGTCTGCAATCTCTTCTATTTTACAACTCATAGAATTATATCAAATTATTTAAATAAAGTTTAAAATTGGCACCACACACCACATTTATGAGATAAGCTAGGGACAGGACATGTGAATCTATCATTATATGTATTTCCCCAGAAGGAAAAGTCCCTTTACCAATGCAGATCAGCATCCTCTGCAATACATTCTTTAAAAAGTGGCTTGAAAACACTAAAAGTTCAAATGACTTGCTCAAGTCATTCATATAGTGCCTTTAGTGGTGGGAGATGTGTATGCATAACATAAATGCTAAATATATACATAATACATAAAATATATTTCAAGGTATTATATATTCTACTTAATATATAATCATTTGAGTGAAAACAACTATTACATTTTTTAAAAAATGTTTTATGCCTTAAAATTTTAATTTAGCTCCTGAGAGTAATAAAGAAAAAAAAATCTATCTACATTCCCAATTCTGTTGAATCTATCTGTTCAGAAGTCATTCACATATTATAGCAAGTTTAAGATTAAAAATTCTTCATTTTCCAACTTGTAAGTTTTTAGCCCTATGACAGAGGGTGCTCTGTCATATCCCTTGAGGCACAATTCTACTAGAGAAATCTATCAACAAGATCATTTTCACTTGATAATGCCTAAATATATTAATGCAGAGTATAACATCAAGGTACACATAACTATAAATCAACCAAAGCAATTTTAACAAATAATTATTGAGAATTGTTTTTAATTACTATTTCTATCTATGTTAATTAATCACCTGTGAGTACTTAATTATCCAAGGTTTTATTGTCTTTATCTATTGTTGATTTCCAAGTCAAGACTTCTGATAGGTTTCTACAATAACATGTCAATGTAAATTTGGAGTAGGCATTAAAAAAAAAATATTAGGGAGCATTCTCTCCATTAGGACCAAAGCATAGATTTTAGCTGTAATTTCTCTAGCATAACTAACCTCTTGTTAATGCAAAGTATAATGAAGGGCACAAAACAAATACAATAGTGAGAATCTAAGCATATACATACTTGTTTGCAAGAGAAATGGTATCATGGGAATCCAATGAAACAAACTTGCACATTTTTCATAATTTGTCATATAGTACAATTGTCCTAAGCTGTTGTTTTTTTCCAGGTAACAAGTGAATTTCATTGTCATATTTTTATAGGCAGAAACTTAAAAGTCTTTTAAAAAACAAAACTGTGTCTATATAAATACCCTTCTACTCTCTATTTGTAAATTCACAGATGGGCATCTCCTAAAATACAAAGAGAAGCTTGATTTTTTTTTTTTTTAAACAATAAAGCTAATTTGAAAATATTCTTGACTCTGACAGAAGTTCAAAATTTTATTTTCACTTAATCATGAAGTAAAACTAATTCAATAGCTTCACTTTTTAACTAAGTATATTTTCCTTTAAATAAACTGTTATTAATTACTGAATATCCTTTGGCAGAGCATTTTTGCCAAATTGGACCATGCTTAGCTGTGTTGCTTATTAGTCTTCAGAAGCAAATACATGAACATGCATTTTTGTCATAGTAGACAAAAAAAATCAATATTGTCATATGTTTCATCAAGAAAGAGGAAATGTCTAGGACTAAAGATAATAATAATGTGACAAATCTGCTCTAGTTAGAAAACATCTATTGTGCTAAATTCAGTTCTGAGGTCACATTTTAGGAAGGAACTTGACAAAAATGCAATGTCCAGAAAGAGGTAAACAGGATTGTGAAGGTTTTTGACATTGTTTAATTCAATACTTAGTTGAAGAAAAGTGGAATGTTTAGCATACAACAAAGAAAATTAATATTATAGTTCTATTTGGTAAGAATAAAAAATGGGTAAACACAGAGATACAGTAAATTTAGGTCTAATGGGAGAAAAACTTTTATAAATAGAGCTTTTGAAAATGGAAATCATCTGTCTTATGTTCTAGAGCATATTGCCCCCCTAAAAGTCTTAAATAGATTGATTCTAATTTATATATTTTTTTAGATTAAGTTACTTCTGATGTCCTTTTTGACTCTGTGAATATTTTATTTTCTTCCCCTAAGTATCCAAGAATTAAGTCAGAGTTTTGGGGGCAGCAAAAATAACAATTTAATCTTCAGATCCAACATAAATAACAACAACAACAACAACAACAACAACAACAAAAACATTCATTGACATCATGCTAAATCCTGAACAGTAGCCAATTGAGAAAAGTGGGTGATCCAGGACCAGAGAGCAGAGTGAATGTTCCATGATGTGCATGTATCAGAACAAGAATCAAGGAAAGTGTAATCAATTGGACTCACCAGAAGAGAAAGGCAGTAGATAGAAAAATCAGAGCAAAAGTTCAATCTTTTTTCTGGGTACAGATGGCATTTTCTGTCCAAAGTCTAATGGGATTGCTTTGGATCATTGAACTGTTGAGAAGAACCAAGCCTTTCACAGTTGATCATTGCACATTCTGCTGATATTGTTACAATGTATTCTGGTTCTGCTTGTTTTGCTCAGCATCAGTTCATGTAAATCTTTCAAGGCTTTTCTATAATCAACTGTTTGGTCATTTGTCATAGAATAGTAATATTTCATTACCTTCATGTACCATAACTTGCTCAACCATTCCCCAATTGATGGGCATCCACTCCTTTTCCATTTTTTTTGCTACCACAAAAAGAGTTGCTTTAAACATTTTTGCACATTACACTGGATAATTTCATGATTCTAGCCAACTCTGAGAGTCAGTGACCATGAAAAGTCTGACTCTCTCTGTGAAAATAAAAACGATGACTTGGTGAGAGAGACTGAGAATATTTTAATTATACAATCTGCTATTTACTTATTGTTCTAGAGAGTAGTGAAAACAAGCAGAACAGATAACCATGAATCTCAAAAAGAAATTTCTGATTAAATAGGTCATTACAGAGTGACATTCTACAAATATCTGCATGAAGCACAGATGGCTAAAAAACATTTGGCATTCCAGGGGTCTTCACATCTGTTTCAGATGCTATTCTAATCAATTTCCCTTGTAGATTCTTTTTTCCCCTTTGTTATCAGTTCTGGAAATGAATTACCATGAAAACTGAGAGTGAGTGTTCTGATATTCCTGAGGCAAAACATGTGGTAGCTTGTGCATAATATTTTTAAAAAATAATGGGAGCACTATCCAACACCTCTCTACAATGTCAATGAAACAATAGGAGAGCATCAATAAATAATTATTTAATTAACAATTATAATCAATAAATAAGAATTAAATTAATGAGAACTTTGACAATTTTAGTTTAAAAGCTGAAATGAAATTTTGTACTTCAGTACTTGGGGTAGAATTTCTCAAAAAAAAAAAACCCATCCCATAATTATAGTATTCTCACTGTCCTTTCCCTTTAAATGTGTTCATTCATATCTATTGTAGTTAAGAGATTTCCAAATGACTATACAAGATTATTCCTCCCTGATCCTCATTCTCCAATATACTGTCATTGTGCTAAACAGAAACAACCTCAGAGAATAGGAAGGAATCTTAGTAGCCATCTATTCTAAACCATATATAAAATGGAATTTGCTCTGTAACATACCCATGAAGTGGTTATTTAGCTTCTGTTTGGTGATCTCCAAGGAAAATCCTCTACTTCTTAATGAGGGCTGTCTGAATTTTAGATAGCTCTAATTTTCATAATTTTCCTAACACTGAATTGAAGTTTTCATCTTTGCAATTCTACCTTCCTCACAATATTTTTTTTTTTTTTTTTTTTTTTTTCCCCTCTAGGACTTCAATGGGAAAAAAAAAAAAAAAAAAAAAAAAAAAAAAAAAAAAAAAAAAACTAGTCCTTCCTTCATTTTATAGCTATTTGAAATACTTGAAGATAGGTAGCATGTTCTACCCCAAGTCATCTCTCACTCTCTTTTTTTTTTTTTTTTTGGGGGGGGGCGTGAAGTGAGACAATGGGTCACAATGATTTGAACTCAGGTCTTCCTAACTCCAAGTCTACCTCTCTATTCACTCACTCTGCCACTTATTTTATAGTACTCTAAAAACCTGAAGTAAAATTTATCCATTTATCCATTTATCCTACATCTTATGTTCATCAAGTTGTTGAGGTTTTTATTTTGTATTTCTGTTTTTGTTTTTGTTTTTTATTTGCAGTTAGAAGACTTTATATTTAATCCTTTTTAATTTCATCTCATTAGATTAATCCCAAAGGCTGGGCATTTCAAATTTTGTTGGATCTGCAGTCCATTATTTTAATATCCTTCTTATTTTTGCCATATGTAAATTTTACAATAATGTTAGTGGAGAAAGAGGATGAATCCATTATGAATTCATATTATCTAGATTCAATTGCAAATTCAGAGCTAAGAGACAACAATTATCCTTAATTTTTTCTTCCCAACTACTACTTATTGCATTCTTTAGCTCCTCAGTTCCCAACCTTCTTTTCTCTCCTGTGGTCATCTAAACAAACACCTCCTTCTTCCCTATCAATAGAGGACATTACCTAATGCCTTGCTAAAAAAAACAAACAAACAAACAAAAAAAAAACCATGAGATCATATATATTGAGCTTTCTCTCCTCTTCAATTCAATATTTAAAATTCCTTTAAAATGAGGATCCATTTTCTCTCTTTTCCCAAATTTGGAGGAAATCCAGTATTTTTCCTAGCAATTATTCCTATACTCACCTACCATCATCTTTCACTTTCTAATATACAATGTCTTTTTTTCTCCCCTCATTTCCTTTTCTGTTGTCTGCAATTATAACCAGATTTTCCTATTTTTACAAAAAGAAAAAAAAAACAAGGAAAAAAAAACTTCTGAGGTGACTCTGTCATTCTCTCAAGCTATCAATTCATATCTCCTTTCCCTTTAACTGGCAAGTTCTTGCAAAAACTTTCTGCATTGTTTTCTTTCTTCTTTCTCAAATTCTACTCACTTTTCAACCATATAAAATTTGGTATCTGATCCAACCATTCAATTAAAACTATTCTCAATGTAAATCAACTCAAATGATAAATCCAACAATAAGGTTTTGTTTTTTTTTTTTTAAATCCTTTACCTTTTTTTTTTTTTTTTTTAACCTCTGCAACTTTCAATCTATTTTACCACACCTTCTCTTCCAGTATTCCAGTAGTCTCACCCTCCTTGGTATCAGGAACATAATTTTCCCTAAGTGATTTATATGAATCCCCTTTATAACATAACTTAACATGCATTCATTCATCTTCCAGGAAAATTTTACCCTCATTACTTCTTGAGAGAATACATTTCCTTTCTCCCCCTTTTTTTATAACTCCTTTTATTAGGAGCCCTTTCCTTACTTCAAGCCTAATTATATCTATCTGTTCTCACTATTCCTTCTCATCCTCTTTTACTGCATTATCATTTATAACTTGTTTGTTCCCCTTGGGTCACAATATGCTGAGTCTCTGTCCTAAGCCCCTTTCTCTATCTGTATTCTTCCCCATTAGGTTTCATAGATTCAATTATCCAATCTGTGAATACAAATCGTAATTCAGAATTTCTGGTCCTCCCCTTTCTCAGAAACTTCAGTACCACAATATTAACTGCATTCTGGACTTCTTGGCTTGCATGTCCCACAGGTTTTCAGATTTTATGTGTTCAAAATATAACTTATTATTCCCCTCTCTCCCCTCCATGTCTTTTAGTGACTTCCTTATTTCTGAATAGATATGAAATTTTGGGTAAAGGTCACTCTTTACAGACTCCCAGGTTCAAATTCTTAGAATGATCTTCCCTAAATCTTCCTTCTCTCAGTCCACCCCCTTTATCCAATCTGTTATGAAAGCCTGACAATTCTACCTACACAACATGTTTCACTCTATCCCTTTTTCTTCACTGACACCCCCACCAACCTAGTTTTGGCCTTTATAATATTTCTTACACTAATTTTTCTATTTTTTAAAATTTATTTATTTTAAACTTAAATAGAGAAGAGGAAAAGAAAATAAAAGATTACCATGTGCACAGCAGAGTATAAGAGAAGATTCAAAATACAAAGCAATAAATTTCTATTTCAAGACAGCCTTATATAACAACTACTATACATTGTGTTCAAAGTAGTCCATCTTTGTTATGCTTCCTTGTAGAATTTCTTTTATTCTTAGATGTGCACTTTTTTTCTTTAATTTTTTCTTATCCTCCTCAACCCCAAAGCCTACAATTAAGTTCATGTATGCATACTCACACATAAAAATAAATACACATATATTAATACACATACATACATGCACATATATAAATATATCACCCAGCACCATCTTAAGTTGTCTTGATCTATATATTGACATTTCACCCAGATAGTTCTGAAGAGGAAAATGAGGCAGGTGACCTTGCCCAGTCCTTCCTCACTAAAATCCCATCTACTTAAATATCATGATGGCATGCTCCTCTTCAGTAATTAAGAAAAAAACAACAATACATATTTATAATCATACACATGTACATTTAAAAATATCTATGTAAGGCCACACTATGTTTGCTTATTCTAGCTTTCTCTAAAGCTAGATAATGTAATCCTTCATACGTCCAAATCTTTCCATATTTTCATAACTTCACTGGCTCATTTCCTATATCATAGCAACATTCCAACTGTATAATGTTTAGTTATTTTAAATTTTCCAAAAAGATATTGATTAATATAACTGCTAATTTCCTTATTTTTTCTTTTGATTAAAACTATTTTATATTTAATTTTGTCTAAAATCATGATAACTATTCCTTTTTTTACGTAATAAATTCTACTTCTTATCTTTATTTTATCTTTGTGCTTATCTCTTTTTTTCTCTCCTCCTGATGCCCTTACTTCACATCTATTCACTAGCTTGTCCTCTTCTTACTTAACTCACACCCTTCCAAGAATCTCTCCCTTATATTCTTAACCTACCCAACTCTCTGGAATGGTTGAATCAGGTTACAATTCCATTAAACTTGCATACACATTTTCCATTCCCCCTTCAACACTTATAATTTTCCTTTTCTGTCACATTACCCAATCTGATGTAGGTGACACTTTCTAGTTGGTTTAATTTGTATTGCTCCCATCAATAGTGGTTTACAATAGTTTTATATGACTATAGATATCTTAGATTTTTTATCTGAAAATACCTGTTTTTTAAAGTTTAAAATGTTTACACGCCTATATGAGAAGATATGTTTAATTCTTGAGAAATATATATTTGTTAGGGATATGCTTAGAGGACATAGGTATAATTTGACTTAATTTTGATGATAATAAAAAGAAACCAGGAGTGGAAAAGAGATTGTTCTGTAAGAAAAGGAAGAAGAGGTAAAATGGGGTAAATTACATCACATGAAGAGGTTAAAAAAAGACCTATTAAAGTTGAGGGAAAGAAAGGAGGGGAAATGAACATTATGTGAATATTAAACTCATAGGATTGGTGCAAAGGGAAGATATCAGACATAAGCCTTTTAACATAGAAACTTGTATCATCCTATAGGGAAATAGAAGAAAGCGGGAGGTAAGGGGAACAGAAGTAGAAAGAGAAAGAGATTAAAAAGGGGTAAGGAGATGTAAAAGGAGAGAGCTGTTTGAAGGAGACAGTGGTCAGAAGCAAAACTTTGGTGAGGAGGGAAAGGGGGAAAGGAAAATATAACTTGGGGAAAATAAGGTGATGGGAAATGCAGTTAGTCATTTTATCTGTGAATGTGAGTGGGATAAACTGCCCCATAAAATAAAAGTGGATAGCAGATTGGATTAAAAGCCAGAATCCTATAATATAATCTTTACAAGAAACACACTTAAAGCAGAGTGATGCATAAAGAGTAAAGGAAAAAGGCTGGAGCCGATTCTATTTTGCTTCAGCTGAAAAAATTGGGGTAGCAATTCTGATCTCAGATAAAATAAAAGCAAAATTAGATCTAATTGAAAGTGATAAGGAAGAAAAACTGCACCTTGCTAAAGAGTATCATAGATAATGAAGTAATATCAATAATGAACATTTATGCACTAAGAAGTATAGCATCCAAGTTCCTAGAGAAGTTAAAAGAGTAGCAAGAAGAAATAGACAGCAAAACTATACTAATGAGGGATCTCAACCTTGCTCTTTAGAACAAATAAATAAGAAAGCGATTAAGGAGGTAAATAGAATTTTAGAAAAGTACGTATGATACATCTCTGGAGAAAATATATAGAGATGTAAAGGAATATACTTTTTATTGAGGCAGTTCAGAGAACCTACATAAAAACTGGCCATATTTTAAAAAAAACTTAAAATCAAATGCAAAAAAGGCAGAAATAGTAAATGCATATTTTTCAGATCATGATGTGTAGAGGGCTGAAACTCTGAAAGTGTGTGCTTGAATCAAACAGCAGAATACTTATGGCTAATTGCCTATTTGATGTGAGATAATGGTTCTATATACATATATTGAGATGAAAAGGTGATGTGATGACTATCCTCACTATTGGAGCTTGCTGAACGTGTGAGGTAATTGTAGGCAAGGATTGGAGGGTTGAGGGAGAGAGTCAGAGTTGCTCTGCTGAAGGATGAGAAAGAGAGAGATTTCAGGCTCCGGACCCCAGAGTCCAGGATTCATCTTTGGCAAGCTGCATGGCAGCTTGCCTGCCTCCTTCATTTTACTTCTCTCTTCACTTGATCCTAACTCCGACTGATCCTGAGGCCCTCCAGAGAGTTAGCCTGAACATTAAAAAGTTAGCCCAGATTATAAAGGTGCAATAAAAATCACATATAATAAAGGTCAAGGGAAAAATAAACCAAATATCAATTGGAAATGAAATAATCTAATCCTAAAGATTGAGTGTGTGAAACAACAAATGATCTCAACAATTTCATCCAAGAGAATGAAAATAATAAAACAATACACAAAAATTTATGGCATGTAGCCAAAGTAGTTCATAGGGTAAGTTTTATATTTCTAAATGCTTACTTGTAAAAAATAGAGAAAGAGAAGATCAATAAATTGGGAATGCAACTAAAAATATAGAAAAAGAGCAAATTAACCCCCCAATTGAATACCAAATTTGAAATTCTGAAAAAAGAGAAGACTAAAAAAATGGAAAGTAAGAAAGCTATTGAAAAAATAGACAAAACTTAAAGTTGGTTTTATGAAAAACAACAAAATAGATAAACCTTGTGTTAATTTGATTTAAAAAAAGGAAAGAAGAAAATCAAATTGTTAATATCAAAAAAGAAAAAAAGTGTACTTTTCACCCTAAAACAGGAAAATAGAGCAATAATTAGAAGCTATTTTGCCCAACTGTATGCCAAAAAAATTGTTAACCTAGGTGAAATGGATGAATATTTTCAAAAATATAGACTTTTCTGAATGACAAAGGAGAAAATAATTTACTTAAATAGTCCCATTTTAGAAAAATAAGTTGAACAATCTATTAATCTATTCCCCAAGAAAAAAAATCTCCATGGCCAAATGAATTTACATATGAATTCTACCAAACATTTAAAGAACATTGAATTCCAATATTATCCAAGCTGTTTGGAACAGTAGGAAAAGAAAGAATCCTATCAAATTCGTTTCATGACACAAATATGGTGGTGACACTTAAACCAAGTAGGGTCAAAATAGAAAAAGAAAACTATAGACCATTTCCTAATGAATATTGATGAAAAAATCTTAAGTAAAATGCTATCAAAGAGATTATAGAAATGCATTCCCTGGATAATACATCATGACAAAGTAGGATATACACCAAGTATGCAAGTTCAATATTAGGAAAACTATTAACATAATTGACTATATCAATAACCAAACTAACAGCCATCATACAATTATCTCAATAGATGCAGAAAAAAATTTGGATATTGTCAATTCCTATTAAAAACACTAGAGAGTATAGGAATAAATAAATTAAAATGATCAGTAATATCTATTTTATTAACATCAGCAAACATGAGCTTTAATGAGCTTTAACTAGAACCATAAGATTAGAAATGAAGAGTTTGCCCACTATCACTAGTACTATTTATTATTGTATAAGAATTATTAGCTTTAGTAATATGAGAAGAAGAAATTAAAGGAATTCTAGAGCTGGTAATGAGGAAACCAAATTATCACTTTTTGAAAATGATCTGATGGTAGACTTATAGAATCCTAGAGAATCAACCAAAAAACTACTAGAAACAATTTTACAACTTCAATACTGTTGCAGGATACAAAAAAATCTACAGAAATCATCAGCATTTCTCTGCTACCAACAAAGTTTAGTAGCAAGAGATACAAAGATAAATTCCATTTAAAATTATTGTGTGTGATATAAAATTTTTGGGCATCTACCTGCCAAAACAAGTTAGGAATTATATGAACACAATTACAAAACTTTCCACACAAACTTCAGTGTAATTAATTGGAAGAATATCAAGTGCTCATGGGTAGACTGAGCAAATATAAGAAAAATGACAATTCTACCTAAATTAGTCTATTTATTCAGTGCCATACCAATCAAACTCCCAAGAGATTATTTTACAGAGTTAGAAAAAATAATAACAAAGTTCATTTGAAGAAAAAAATGGTCCACAATTTCAAGTAATTAATGAAAAAAAATTCAAATAAAGATGGCCTAGCTATACCAGACCTAAAACTCTATTATAAACCAATGGTCATCAAATTTATTTGGTACTAAGAAACAAAGTAGTTGATCAATGAGTGGGGTTAGTTTTACAAGGCACTATATTCAATGACTTTTGTAATGTAGTGTTTGATAAAGCCAAAGACTCCAAATTCTGGGATAAGACTTCACTATTTTACAAAAATCCCTGGGAAGACTGGAAGTTAGTATGGCAAAAAGTAGGCATTGACTCACACTTAACATCCTATACAAAGATAATGTCAAAATGGGTTCATGATTTAGACATAAAAAACGATACCATAAGCAAATTAGAAGAACAAAGGATAGTCTACCTCTCAGATCTGTAGAGAAGGAAGGAATTTGTGGCCAAAAATGAACTAGATTACATCATGGAATGCAAAATGGATAATTTTGATTATATCAAGTTATTTTGTGTGTGTGTGTGTGTGTGTGTGTGTGTGTGTGTGTGCAAACAAAACTAAATCAGACAAAATTAGAAGGGAAGCAGTAAACTGAGAAAAAAATCACATTCAAGTCTTCTGATAAAAGCCTCATTTTAAAAAAAAGATATAGGGAATTGATTTAAATTTATGAATACAAGTCATTATCTAATTGATAAAAAGTCAAAGGAGATGAACAGATAAATTTCAAATGAAGAAATTAAATCACTATTGATCAGAGAAATGCTAATTAAGACAATTCTGAGGTGCTGCTTCATACCTTTCAGATTGGCTAAATTGAAAGGAAAATGAATGATGAATATTGGAAGGAATGTAGAAAAACTGGGATACTAATCCATTCTGGAGAGCAATTTGGAACTATGCCCAAAGGGCTATTGAACTGTACATACCCTTTGATCTAGCATTGTTTTTACTGAGTTTCTATGCCAAAGTGATCATAAAGAAAGGAAAGAGACCCACATGTGAAAAAATGTTTGTGGGAGCCTGTTTTGTAATGGCAAGAAGCTGAAAACTGAGTGGATGCCTATCATTTGGAGAATGGCTGAATACATTATGATATATGCATGTTATGTAATGTTATTGCTTTATAAGAAATGTTCAGCAGCATGATTTCATACAGACCTGGAGATATTTACATGAACTAATGCTTAATGAAGTAAGTAGAACCAGGAGAACATTGTACACAAAAAAGACACGATTTCATAATGGACATGACTCTTTTCAACAGTGAGGTGATTCTGGCCAGTTTCAATAGTCTTGTGATGAAGAGAACCATCTGAACAAAGATAGAGGACTGTCGGAACTGAGTATGGGTGACAACATAATATTTTCACTTTTTTGTTATTTGCTTGTATTTTTTTCTCATTTTTTCCCCTTCTTGATCTGATTTTTCTGGTGCAGCATGATAACTGTGGAAATATTTATATAAGAATTGCACATTTAACATGTATTGGTTTACTTTCTGTCTAGAGGAGTAGGTAGTAGGTAGGGGGAAGATAAGAAAAAAAATTGAACTCAATGCTTTGCAAGGGTGAATGTTAAAATTATCTATCCATATGTTTTGAAAATTAAAATCTTTAAACAAAGAGCATTATTGAACATAAATTTATTACACTGTGCTCTCAAAAGGATGTCTTTAATGATACTGTTTCTTTTGTGCCCTAATACATGGTCAATTTTTTGAGTTTTTGACATGTGCCATTGAGAAAAATATTGCTTTCTAATCCCATTCAATTTTCTTCAAAATCTAAGTTTTAAAAAAAATCTAATCATCTTTCTGAATTTCTTGTTTATTTTTGTCTAACTCTGAGAAGAAAAATTGAGGTCTTCCATTATAATTTTACTGTTGATTTCCTCCTTTTATTTGTCAAATTTTTTCTAAAATAGTTAACTGAAGAAAATAATACACTAAAATAAAAATTGAACAAATGTAAGTCAATAACACAATAAGACTTCAAGAATCAGTCAAACAAAAGAAAAAATATGAAAAAAAATAGAAGAAAATATAAAATACCTTCTAGGAAAACAATTAACCTGGAAAATAGATCTAGGAGAGAATATCTAAGAATTGCTGGACTTCCTGAAAGGCATGATGAAAAAAAGAACCTAGACATTATCTTACAAGAAAACATATAGGAAAACTGTCCTAATGGCCTAGAATTAGAAGGTAAAATAACTGTTGAAAGAATTCACCAATCACTTCCTGAAAGAGACCCCAAAATGAAAACTCCAAGGTATATCATGGCTAAATTTCATATTGGACCAAAGAAAAAATATTGCAAGCAGCCAGAAAGAGACAATTTAAATAATGAGGAGCCACAATCAGGATTACACAGGAGCTAGCAGCTTCTACCTTAAAGGATTATCTGATATTCCAAAAGGCAAAGGAACTTAGATTTTAACCAAGAATATGCTATCCACCTAAAATGAGCATTATCTTTTAGGGAAGAAAGTGGACATTCAGTGATGAGGGTGAATTTCATTGGGGTGGGGCTGGAGGTGGGGGTAGGGGAGAATCTTTTCCTAATATCTGCCCCATTTCAGCTAGAAAATGAGTTACTAGTTTAGCCCTTAACAAAGCAAGTTCCCTGTTTGTCTATTAAGATACTCATCCTATTTCCTGGTCACCAGGGACTTCAGTGAAAGTAGGGTCCTTGTTCCACACATTGGGCACCAAATGTGAAGACTGAGTTAGTGCCTTAGATACCTTAGAATCAGCCGGAGTCAGGATAAGCAAAAGTCCTTGGTCTTTATTCTTAGTTTTTAAGGGTAGAAGTGAATTGGATGGACATAGGATATCCACTACCTCTCCTCTCTTTCTCCACTGACAAAGTCCCTCTGGCTTGTCTCATTCCACCCCCTAGTCCCTCCTACAATTTTCTGTATACACCAAAAGACTGAACTATCACAGAATAGTGGAAAGGGCCACTTTCCAAGCATATGCTAATAGAGTATTGTCAAATTGGTAATTAGCCTTAAGTGCTCAGTTGTCCGACCTCAGTGCATCAATTCAGGAGTTTCAGCCCTTTACAAGAAAGCTATTGAATTAATAAATGAAACAATGGTTTGGTTTTATGAAAAGAATCAACAAAATAGATAAATATTTAGGTAATTTGATTATAAAAAGGAAAGAAGAAAATCAAATTGTTAGTCTTAAAAATGAAAAGGGAGAACTTTCCACAAATGAAAAGGAAATTAGAGAAATAATTAGGAGTTATTTTGCCCAACTATATGTCAATAAATTTGATAATCTAAGTGAAACAGAGAAATATCTACAAAAATATAGGTTGCCCAGGTTAACAGAATAGGGAACAAATTACTTAAATAGTTCCATTTTAGAAAAAGAAGTAGAACAAACTATGAATTAACTCTCTAAGAAAAAATCTTTGTGTTGGGATGAACTTATATGTCAATTCTACTAAACATTTAAAGAACAATTAATTCCAATACTATATAAACTATTTGAAAAATATGGAAAGAAAGAGTCCTACCAAATTCCTTTTATGACACAGTTATGGTATACCTGAACCAGGTAGGATGAAAACAAGAGAAAGAAAATTATAGACCAATTTCCCTAATGAATATTGATGCAAAAATCTTAAATAAAATATTAGCAAAGAGATTAAAGAAAGTCATTCCATGAACAAGTGGGATTTGTGCCAGGAATGCAGAGCTGGTTCAATATTAGGAAAACTATTACCATAATTGACTATATCAATAACCAAACTAACAAAAATATGATTATCTCAATAGATGCAGAAAAAGCATTTGATGAAATCTAACATACATTCCTATTAAAAATACTAGAGATTATAAGAATAAATGGACATTTCCTTAAAATTATCAATAGCATCTATTAAAACCATCAGCAAGAATCATAGGTAATGGGCACAAACTGGAACCATTCTCAATAAGATCAGAGATGAAATAAGGTTGCCCACTATCACCATTACTATTCAATATTGTATTAGAAATGCTAGCTTTGGCAATAAGAGAAGAATAAAGATATTAAAGTAGTTACAATATGTAGTCAGGAAACCAAATTATCACTCTCTGCAGATGATGTGATGTTATTCTTAGAGAACCCTAAAAAGTCAAGTAAAAAAAATTCTAGAAAAAATTCACAACTTTACCAAAGTTTCAGGATACAAAATAAATCCACAAAAATATTCAGCATTTTTACATATTACTAACAAAGTCTAGCAGCAAGAGATACAAAGAGAAATTCCATTAAAATAATTGTCAATAATATAAAATCTTTAGGAATGTACCTGCCAAGGGAAAGTCAGGAATTATATGAATGCAACTATAAAACACTTTCCATAAAAATAAAGTCAGATCTAATAACTTAGAAAAATATCAAGTGCTCATGGATAGACTGAGGGAACTGATGCTAAATGAATGAGAACCAGGAGGTCATTGTACACAGCAACAACAATATTATAGGACACTTAATTCTGATGCATGTGACTCTTTCCAACAATGAAATGATTGAGGCCAGTTTCAATGATCTTTTGATGAAGATAGCCATCTACACTTAGAGAGAATGTGGGAATTGAGTATGGATCACTACATAGCATTTACACTTTTTGTTGTTTGCTTGCATGTTTTCTTATTCATTTTCTTTCCTTTTTGATTTGATTTTTCTTCTGCAGCAAGATAATTGTATAAATATGTTTAAATATATTTGATTTAACATATATTTAATATGCATGACATATATTAGATTGCTTGCTATCTAGGGGATTGCTATGCTATGCAAGGGTCAATGTTGAAAAATTATTCAGGCATATGTTTTGAAAATAAAAGCTTTAATAAAAAAGAATTTGCATGCTATTCCATTTGCTGCATAAAATTTTTAGTGTTAACATTTAATTATCTATTATATCTTTATAGGAAAAAAGGTAGAATGCTTGCTTATGCTTTTTAATTAGATTAGTTTTTGCTTTTGATTTGTCTGAGGTCATGCTTACTACCCTGATTCCTTTTCTTTTTAAAATTTAAATGGAAGAATATTGCTCTAGTTTCTTACTTTTAAACTCTGTTTGTTTCTCAGTTTCAGCATGTTTCCTGTAATCAACATATTTTTAAAACCTGATTTTAATGCAATCTACTATCTATTACTATTTATGAGTTAATCTATTCACATCTCCATTTATTATTACAAAATTTGAATTTTCTTTCATCCTACTTTTTCACTCTTCCTCTTTTTCTTCCTCTCTTCCTTCCTTCCTTCTTTCCTTCCTTCTTTGCTTGCTTCCTTTCTTCCTACCTGTCATAACTCTTTTTATACACTTCTCCTAACAGTCCTAATCAAAATGAAGTTCCCAATATACACAATTATCATCTTCCTATGTAGGTATGTAAATATTTTGACCATATGAACTCTATTACGAGTTTTCTTTTGTGTTTACCTTTTTATGTTTTTGTGAGACCTATATTTGAAAGTCAAATTTTCTATTCAACATTGTTATTTTTATCAGGGGCAATTGAAATTTCTCAATTTCATTGTCTATTTCCCTCACTGACCTGAAGAATTAAACCCAGCTTTGCTGGGTGGATGATTCTTGGTTATAAACCTAGATCCTTTACCCTATAGAACATCATATGCCAAAACTTCTATTTCTTTTTCTTTTCCTTTTTTTAATTAAAGTTTTTTATTTTCAAAACATATGCATGGATAATTTTTCAACATGATTCTTCTAAAACCTTATGTTCAAATTCCCCCTATCCTTTCCTTACCTCCCTCCCTTAGATGGCATGTTATCCAGTACATTTCAAGCATGGTAAAAATATGTTAAATCCAATATATGCATACATATTTATACAATTGTCTTGCTGCACAAGAAAAATCAGATAAAAAAAGGAAAAAGTGAAAAAGAAAATAAAATGCAAAATAAAATGAAAATGATATGCTGTAATCTGTAATAGTCTCTTCCCTTATGTCATAAATATTCTCTGGGAGCAGATTTCTTGGGGAGCTTCTGGAGGCAGGCTTGGCTTCAGTTCAGTTTCAATAATCACCTCAAATGCATCCGGGAGTTAAAGTCCAAATCCTTTATTGTCTCTTCCAAAATCATATTTCCTTCACTTGGGGCTTAACTAGTTTTCTGGAGGCCTTCCTCTCTTCTTGGTTCCTGAGAACTCTTTCTGAATATTTCCAGCCAGCACAAAGGTGGAAGTGGGAATGAATCTTGAATCTTCCTCCCAGAGAGTGGATTTGTGGGTTTCTGCCTTGTGAATCTCCCAGAAGTCAATCCTAGTTGTGAATCTCCCAAAGTCCATGAGCAGGCTTTTCCTTTCCTCCTTATACATGCTTTCTAAAAGTGTGAAGTCTAATGTGTGAACCAATGAGTGAACTCCTTTAAAGGTGTGAACTAAGTAGATTACCTTGTTTCAAGTTCTGGCCCATAACATCTCCTTGTAGGATCAGATCAATCATACTGAACCATACTAAATTAGATAATTATATCCATTCCAGTGAATGTACCTTGTAAGAATCCTAATAGTAATCCACACTTAATTCCCACATTCCTTTCAATGGATGTAGATGTCTCTCTTTATCACAAGATCATTGCAAATGGCTCAAATAATCTCATTGTTGGAAAGAGCCACATCCATCAGAATTGATCATTGTATCATCTTCTTGTGCCATGTGCAATGATCTCCTCTCCTGGTTCTGCTCATTTCACTTAGCATTAGTTCATGTAAGTCTTTCCAGGCCTCTCTGAAATCATTTCTTATAGAACAATAATATTATATAACATTCATATACCATAACATATTCAGCCATTCTTCAACTGATGGACATCCACTGCTTCCAGTTTCATGCCACTACAAAAAGGGCTGCCACAAACATTTTTTTCATATGTGGATCCTTTTTCCCCTTAAAGATCTCTTTGGGATATAGGCCCAATAGAAATACTGCTGGGTCAAAAGGTATTAACATTTTGATAACCCTTTGGGCATAGTGCCAAGTTGCTCTCCATCAGTTAACAACTACACCAATAATGTATTAGTGTTCCCGTTTTCCCACATCCCATCCAAAATTTGTCATCTTTTCCTGTCATCTTACCTAATTTGAGAGGCATGTAGTGTTACCTCAGATTTGTCATAATTTACATTTCTCTGCTCAATAATGAGTTACATCACATTTTCATATAACTAATGATTTCAATTTCTTCATCTGAAAATTTTCTTTCCATAACCTTTCACCATTTATCAATTGGAGAATGGCTTGAATTGTTATAAATTTGAATAAATTCTCAGGATATTTTAGAAATTAGGCCTTTATCAGAACCTTTGAATGGAAAACTATTTTTCCAGTATTGCTTCCCTTCTAATTTTGTCTGCATTAGTATTGTTTGTGCAATTTTTTTAAACTTAATATAATCAAAATTATCAATTTTGTGTTCAATAATGAAGTTCAGTTCTTCTTTGACCACAAATTCTTTTCTTCTCCACAAATCTGAGAGATAAACTATCCTTTATTCTTCTAATTTGCTTATAATATCATTCTTTATGTCTAAATCATGAACTCATTTTAACTTTATGTTGACATACAGTATTAGATGTGGGTCAATGCCTAGTTTCTGCCATATTAGTTTCCAATTTTCACAGCACTTTTTGTTAAATACTAAGTTCTTACCCTAAAAGCTGGGATCTTTGAGTTTATCAAACACTAGATTACTATTTTCATTGACTATTTTGTCCTGTTAATCTAACCTATTCCACTGATAGAGTACTCTATTTCTTAGCTAATATCAAATGGTTTTCATAATCAGTGCTTTATAATATAAGTTTAGATCTGGCACAGCTAGACCAACTTCTTTTGCATTGTTGTTCATTAATTCCCTTAAAATTGTTGACTTTTTTTTTTCTAGATGAGCTTTGTTATTATTTTTTCTAGATATCTAACATAATTTCTTGGGAATTTAATTGGTATGACACTGAAAAAAGTAGATTAGTTTAGGTAGTATTGTCATCTTTATTATATTTACTCAGCCTACAAATGAGCATTTGATATTTTTCCAATTGATTAGATCTGACTTTATTTTTGTGGAATGTGTTTTGTAGTTGTGTTCATGTAGTTCCTGACTTTGCTTTGGCAGCTATACTGGCAAATATTTTATAATATCAATAGTTATTCTGAATGGAATTTATCTTTATATCTCTTGCTGTTGGACTTTGTTGGTATTATATAAAAATGCTGATGATTTATGTGGATTTATTTTATATCTTGCATCTTTGCTAAAGTTGGGAATTGTGTCTAGTAACTTTTTAGTTGGTTCTATAAAGTGCTCCAAGTATACCATCATATCGTCTGCAAAAAGAGATAATGTGTTTTCCTCATTACCAACTCTTCTTCTAGTACTAAAGCTAATGTTTTTAATATAATATTAAATAGTTATGGTGATAGTGGGCAAACTTGTTTCACTTCTGATCTTCTGATTATAGTTAATCCTCATTACATATGATGTTTGCTGATGGTTTTAAATAGATGCTATTGATAATTTTAAGGAAAAATCCCTTTATTCCTATACTCTATAGTGCTTTAAATGAAATGGGTATTGAATTTTATCAAATGCTTTTTCTGCATCTATTGTGATAATATGATTTGTATTGGCTTGGTTATTTATATTGACAATTATGCTAATAGTTTTTCTAATATTGAAGTAGCCCTGCATTCCTGGTATAAATCCTACTTGGTCATGGTGTATTATCCTAGGCATGACTTTCTGTAATCTCTTTGCTAATATTTATTTAAGATTTTTGCATCAATATTTATTAGGAAACTTGG
Source organism: Sminthopsis crassicaudata (assembly GCF_048593235.1). Classification (NCBI taxonomy): domain Eukaryota; kingdom Metazoa; phylum Chordata; class Mammalia; order Dasyuromorphia; family Dasyuridae; genus Sminthopsis; species Sminthopsis crassicaudata. The sequence goes on from NC_133618.1 coordinate 153,504,172, forward strand.
TCTATAATTTTCTTTCTCTGTTTTCACCCTACCTGGTTTAAGTATCAGCACCTTTGTGTGTCATATCAGGAATTTGGTAGGACTCCTTCTTTCCTTTTTTTTTTCCCCCCAAATAGTTTGCATAGTATTGTAATTAATTGTTCTTTAAATGTTTGGTAGAATTCACATGTAAATCCATCTGATCACAGAGAATAACTTGTTCTAATTTGTTTTAATTTGTTCTTTTTCTAGCTTTTTTAGTTGTAAGCCCAATTGATTGATCTTCTCTTTCTCTATTTTATGCAAGTAACTATCTAGAAATAGAAAATTTTCCCCTAATAATTGTTTTGGCTGCATGCCATAAATTTTGGTATGTTGTCTCTTATTGTCATTTTCATGGGTGAAATTATTGATTGTGTCTGTGATTTGTTGGTTCACTCACTGATTTTATAGGATTAAATTATTTAGGTTGCAATTAAATTTTTGTATATTTTCTTCTGGCTTTTTTAAATGTAATTTTTATTGCATCATGTTCTAAAAAATTGCATTTACTATTTCTGACTTTCTCCATTTGATTTTGAGAGTTTTATGCCCTAATATATGTTCAATTTTTTATATAGATTCCATGTACAGCTGAGAAAAAAATATATTCCTTTGTGTCTCCATTCAATTTTCCCCCAAAAGTCTATCATCACTAACTTTTCTTTTATTTTTTCTAATTAGATCTACCTTTGCTTTTGTTTGATCTGAGATCAGGATTTTTACTCCTACTTTTTTTTTAAATCTCAACTGAAGCATAATATATTCTGTTCCAAGCTTTTACCTTTACTCTGAATATGTCACTCTTTAAATGAGTTTCTTGTTAACAACAAATTGCAGGATTCTAGCTTTTAATCTAGTCTGGTATTCATGTCCATTTTATTGGAGAGTTCATCCTATTCATATTTAAAATAAAATTACTAACTCTGTATTTCATGCCATCTTGTTAACCCCCCAATTATACTTTTCTCTTGCCTTTCCTCCTTTCCTTTCTCCCAGTGTTTTGTTACTGTTCCCCCTCTCTCAAACAATTCTCCCCTTTTGAAGTCCTTCTACCTTTCTTATACCTTTCTCCTTCTTCTGCTGTTCTCCCTTCTATTAACATTCTCCTTTCTTTTCGCCCTTCCCTCATACTTCCCTGTAGGTTGAAATAAGCTTCTCTGTGAAGCTAAATGTGACTGATATTCTATCTTTGAGCCAAATCTGGTGAGAGTAAGGTTTGCACAATGCCCATCTTCTTCCCCTCTTTCCTTCTATTGTAATAGATCTTTTTTTGCCTCCATGAGATGTAATTTACTCCATTTTCCTCTTCTTCCAGTAGAATCATCTTTCCTTCTCTAATTTCTTTTTTATATCATCACAAAAAACACTATATCTGAATCCTCTAAGTAGGTTCATAATAGAGATACAGATCTTAGGAGTTAAATATATCATCTTCCCATAGAAGGATATTAGCTTTTTAACTTTAAAAAGAAAGTTATTTTTTCTTTCTTTTTAAAAAAAAAATATGCTTCTCTCGAGTTTTTGTATTTGAAGAAGAAATTTTCCATTCAGTTCTGATCTTTTCATCAGAAATTGATGAAATTCACCTGTTTCATTGAATGTCAATCATTTCTCCTGAAAGATGATGCTCAATTTTGCTGGATAGCTTATTCTTGTCTGTAATCCAATTTCCTTTGCCTTTTGGAATATTAGATTACAGGCCTTTTGATTCTTTAAGGTGAAAGCTGCTAGGTCCTGGGTAATCCAGAGTGTAGCTCCTCAATATTTGAATTATTTCTTTCTGGCTGCTTGCAATATTTTCTCCTTGATTTGATAATTCTGAAATTTAGCTATGATGTTCCTTGGAGTTTTCATTTTGTCTCTTTCAGGAGCTGATTGGTGGATTCTTTCAATGAATACTTTACCCTCTGTTTCTAAGACAGATGTTTTCCTTGATGATTTCCTGAAAGATGATGTCTAGGTTATTTTTTTCATCATAGTTTTCAGGAAGCACAATAATTTTTATATTGTCTCTCCTAAATATATTTTCCAGTTCAGCTGTTTTTCCAAGGAAGTATTTTATAGTTTCTTCTATTTTTATTTTTTCTTTTTTGGTTTTGCTTGACTGATTCTTGAAGTATCATTGAGTCATTTACTTCCATTTGTTCGATTCTAATTTTTAGTGATTTCCTTCAGGTAGCTTTTTAAAAATCTCCTTTTATATTTGGCCAATTGAATTTTTATATAAAGTGTTTTGTTCATTGCATTTTTTTCATTTTGCAGATTTTGTTTTTTTAATGAAGTTGTTTCTGGTTCATACCTATTTTGTAAGGAGTTATATGCTTTTTCCATTTCTTCAAGATTATTTTAAGGTGTTTTCTGGTTTTCATTCTCCATATCCTCTTGAAAAGATCTCATTTCCTTTCCCCCACTTTTATTCTCATTCTCTTTTAGGATCCTTTTTTAATTCTTTCAAGAGAGCCTTGTGAAATGGGGCCAACTCATAGCACCCTTTGCTTTTTCATGTAAAGTGATTTGCCTTTAGGATACTCAGGGTTTGAGGTCTGTTCTTCTCTTTCTCTATGAAAGCTATGACCAGAGTTCTTTTTACTTTTTTGCTCATTTTTAAAGGTTGAGGTCTGTTCTGAAGGCAAAGAGATAACAGCCACTTTAGTTTGCCCTGGGGCTGGTGCTACTGACTAAATTCCAGTGCTGCATTCTTCCAGGGTTCAGGAGTTCACAATTTGCCTTTTGTATTTGCTTTTGGGTGTCTCACAGAAAATCTGCTGAACCACCACCTTTCAACCAAAACAGAGTAAATTAAGAAACTTGCAGTAAATTCCCTGGTACATGGATGCCTCAATGTCCTAGTTCCCTGTCTCTGCTCCCCACACTGGGCTTCTTGCACAGTGGTCTGGGCTTGGCAGCTTCTCCCCCTGCCCAACTGAAATATACCTCTTCTGAAATTCTTCCAAAGTATCTTCTTGAAATTTGTGGTAATCCAAATATTTGTGGGTCTCCAAATATTTGTGGGTTTTTTCACTCCATAACCAACTAATCTGCTGTTGATTTAAGGGACCTCTGGGAGGAGCTCAGATAGAGATATGTCTACTGTCTTCCATCTTGACTCTACCCCACCCTCTGCTTCTTTAATAGTGAAGCTACTAAATCTTTTGTTATCTTGTTTGTGGCTCCATGATATTCAAATTGATTTTTTTCCTGGTAATATTCTCTTCGTGACCTAAATACTATTGAATTTAGCTACAATATTCCTGCATTTTTTAATTCAATTTTGGGAGGATTCTTTAAGTATAACTTTGTCTATTATGGCAGTTTTACTTGATAACTTCTTTACACATAATGTCAGTTATTTTTGTTTTTTTTTTTTTATTAGGGCTTTCAGGTAGTCCAATAATTTTCCTGGATCTATATTCTAGATCAGTTTTTTTCCAATGAGGTATTTCACAATTTTTCCATGTTTTCACAGAAAAATAAAAAAGAAAAGAACATCATAAAAGGAAGTTGAACTCATAGAAAAGGCAAAAAAAATTAATTCTAGAAGACAAAGAATGAACTACATATTTCTCCTTTTGGATAAAATTGGAGGACTATTATTTTCAACCACATACCACCTAATATCCATAATGGATTTCTTTTACTTGTTTCCCCCAAATTAATCTCTTTTTTAAGCTTTACTATTTCTGTAAAGATATTTATGCATCATGCCCATCCAGTCACAAAATTGTGTCCTTTCTAACCTTTTAGCCCTCTTCCATAGAAAGTGACCTATGGGTCACTCTATAAGGATGATCACAATTCTAAATTAATCCTTATCTTAACTTAATAGAATTATTGAAAAAGATTCCTAATTCCCCTTCTTCCTTCTCCCTTTCTTTATTTTTCATATTTTGTTTATTTATTTAATATTTTACACAGTTACATTCAAAACAATTTTTTTTACATTTATTGATAAGATTTTTGAGTTCTAGATTTTCTCCCTTATCTCACCCCCCAATTAAGATACCACATGTGAGGTTATGCAAAACATTTTCATAAAAGTAAAGTTGTGAAAGAAAAGATAGATCTTCACAATAAAAATAAAAACCCTCAAATTTTTTTATTAAAAAGAGAGAGAAAGAGAGAACGCTTCAACCTGTATTGAGCCACAATCAGTTCTTTCTCTGGGATTTGGATAAGATTTTTCATTTTCTTTCAGAGTCGTCATTGATAATTATATTACTGAGAATACCAAAGTCATTTATAGCTGTTCATCCCAGAACATTGCTATTACTTTGTGTAAAGTGCATTTCAATTTGTTCATGGAGGACTTTGCAAGTTTTTTTTTTTGTTTTGTTTTGTTTTGTTTTGTTTTTTCTGAGAACATTCTTTCATAATTTTCCAAAGATAATGTTCCATTACAAATACATACAGCACATTATTGGGCCATTCCCCAATTGATGTTCATCCTCTCAATCTCCATTTTTTTTACCCTGAGAGCTGCTTGAGATATTTTTTGTACATATAGGTCATTTTTCTTTTTTTTTTTTCCCTGAATCTCTTTTGATATATATGACTAGAACTGGTATTGTTAGGTCTAAGGATTTATAGCCCTTTTAGCATAGATGTTCTCTTTTGATCATTTATTTGACCTCTCCCTCTTCCTTCTGCTTTCAATTTATCTCATTCCCAGTACACAAGGCCTGTATCAGCAAAGGCTGCCTTGCAATTCCTTCAGATGCTATGATCCACAGCTGTGGAAGCTCTTGAACAATTGACCTGTCCCTTAACACCCTCCTATGTTCCTATAGGATAAAATAAATTTCTATACCCTTATTGAGCATATGTAGTATTTCCTATTTAAATCATTTCTGATGAAAATAAGTTTTACTCACTTCTCCTTTTGTCCTCCCTATTCCCCTGTCCTGTAAAAGCTTTTTCTTGACTCTATTTATGGCAAATAATTTGCACCATTTCACTTTTCTCTTTATCTTTCTAGAAGTACATTCCTCTTTTACCCCTTAATTGAATAATTTTTTTAAAAGTTATTCCTTCATATTCAACTCATCCCTGTGACCTTTGTCTATATATATTCCTTATAATTTCCATAATAATGAGAATTTTCTAATGAGTTACAAGTATCATCTTCCTGTTGTATCTGGACTAGCTCTCTCTAGAGGATCTCAGTATCAGCCGGATCTTAGGAGTGAAGAGGTGGGACTCACATGGATGGTCAAACATAGAGCATATTTATTCCAAATTCTCTCTGCCTTATATACCCTAATACCTTTATATAACCATAGCACACTGAACATGCACTAATTATATATTGCCCATGCAGGACTACATAAACAACTTGCATGTTGTTTGTATGTTGCATGTAGATGTCTCCTTGCCACTCAGTTTAATTACAAAAAAAGTCGTCACTGTTCCCTGACTTTTCAGGAAGGCTGAGAACCCTTAGGGGGATGGGGAGCTGAACCAGATATTGTCAGCAGGTTCCCTCTGGGCAGACATGTCTCATCCAGAGTTCTCCCTTTCTGTCTGTGGCTTTCTACATTCTCCCATGTAGGAATGTAAACAGATAAATCTTATGTCCCTTATATCACTTTCCTGAGTACCTTCTTATGCTCCTCCAGAGAACTGTATTTCAAAATAAATTTACTATTCAGCTCTGGTCTTTTCATCATGAATACTTGAAAATCCTCTATTCTAATGAATGACCACCTTTTCCTCTGAAGGATTATACTCATTTTTGCTGAGTAGGTGATTCTTGGATGTAATCCTATTTCCATTGCTCTCCAGAATAACATATCCCAAACCCTTTTAGAAGCTGCTAAATCTTGTGTTATCCTGACTGTATCCTGTGTATATCCTCCACTATATATGATTTTTTTTTCTGGATGCTTACAGTATTTTATCCCTCATCTGGGAGTTCTGGAATTTGGCTATAATATTCCTGGGAGGGTTACATTTTGAGATCTTTAAGAGGAGATAATCAATGGATTCTTTCAATTTCTAAATTACTCTCTGGTTCTGCAATCTCAGGATAGTTTTCTTTCTTGAAAGATGATATGCAGGCTCTTTTTTTTATTGTGAATTTCAGGTATTGATTTTTGAATTATTTCTCCTGGATCTATTTTCCAGCAGTTGTTTTTCCAATGAGATATTTCACTTTTTAATTTTTTCATTCTTTTGTATTTTGCTTTATTGTATCTTGATTTCTCATAAAGTAATTAGCTTCCATTTGTTTAATTCTATTTTTAAGGAATTATTTTCTTCAGTGAACTTTCATTGCCTCTTTTCCCAATTGGCCAATTTTGATTTGGAAAGCATTTTTCTCTTAATTAGCTTTTCCTTTGGCACCACTCTCAATTCTGTCCCTATTTTTTCTCTATCTCTTTTACTTGATTGTCAAAGTCTATTTTAAGCTCTTCCATGGTCTGAGCCCAATTCTTATTGTTATTGGAAGCTTTGGATGTAGGAGTTTTGATTTTGTTATCATCTTCTAAGTGTGTGTTTTGACTTTCCTTATCACCATAACTTTCAATGTTGTCTACACATTTCCCCAGTACATTACTTGGTTTTTAACTCTTGGTTTAAGTAAGGCTCTGGTTCCAAGGTGGAGGGTGCTTCAGGGGTTTTATGCAGCTATTTTCAGAAATATTTGTAAGAATCTGACCATCACTTCTCTTCTCTGCCCTGGAACTGTTAGGACTGTCTCTGCCCCCCTGTAGCTATAAGATTAGTGTTCTGAAACAGCAGTGTAGAGATTGGAAAAAGGGTGCATTCTGCACTGGAACTGCACACCAAATTCCCACCTTGTTGCCATAGACCATGTCTGCTGAATTTTCAAGTCTTCCCTGATGTCCCTGAGCTGAGAGGTCCAGAAGATTCCAGCACTGATGCTGATTCAGAGGTCCCACATTCCTGATGCTGGGATCTGGGCTAGGGTTGGGTCGGAGCTGAGGCTCCACGACATGGCCTGCACTAATATTGGATGCAGAGCTACCACCCTGATTCCACAGACTTTTTCTGCTGACCTTCCAAATCTTCTTTGGTGTTTCTGAACTTACAGGTCTGGAAGCCACCAGTACTACTACTGGTTCAAAAACCAGAATGGGGCTGGGTCTAGATCTGGTGTTGGGGATGAGGCTGTGCTGCACTGGCCTGCACTGGGACTGCATGCTGGACTCCTACCTTTTCTGTTAAGCTTTTAAGTTGCCTTCAGCTGGAAAATGTTCTACTCTGTCTTTTTAGGTATTCTAAAGCTCTAAAAGTGTTCAAAAGTTATTGTTTAAAGAAAATTGGAGAGATGATAGTCATGTTCCTGCCTTTACTTCTCCATCTTGCATCTATCTCCCTTTCTAAAATCCATGTTCTTCATAAGTATCAAAATGACCATTAAAAATGTGTCTCACTCTGTCATTTCACCTCTTAACAAACATGAATAGTTTCATATTGTTTCTAGAAATAAATATTTTGCTTGACATTTAAAATCTTTCATAATCTCATTCTAATCTCCCTTTACAGTCATGTAATATGTTTTTCTGACAGTTATATAATATATTTCTCTGTTATTCTCTCTGTGTGCCAGTTGAGAAGCAAGTGAGGCTAGTGACTTTGCAGTCTTACGTCACTTAAATCAAATTCACTTTCATGTTATGGCATCACCTCCCTGATGTCATGGTCCTCTTTTAAAGCAAAAGACAAAGAACAACTTATATGATTAGAAGTAGGAGTTGCTTCACTGGGCACCCAAATATAACTAGTCCATTGGGTAACCCAGTTCCTTTCTTTTCCTTTTTTTTTTTCCTTCTCTATTGTTTCTTCTTTCCCTATATTCTGTCCACATAGGGTATCATACCCTTATCTTCAGGTGTTTTGCCCAAAAGAATACACATTTTCATTCCTTTAACCTCCAAGATATATTGGAATTTTCAGGCTAAGACCATTCTTTAAACCAAAATCTCTAATGGTTTTCATTGATTGACCAAACATAGATCCCAGGCCAAGTTGCACTTATTTTTGAGGGGCCCTGATTAGCACCCGGTTAATGCAAATAGCCATTGTTTCCGTTTTGACCAGAAATCCCTAGGGTTTTCTTCTCATGTATTGATTTTTTTGATTATGTAAGACTTTTTCTGCTTCACTTCTTACTTAGCCTTAATCACTGATTGGACATTGCCTGTCAAACTTGAGACCTGTTAAAGACCTTAGCTGAAAAAGGCTAGGATCTTGCACAGCATCTAGGGTCATCTAATCCATATCTTGCCACTGGCTCCAGCTCGATCAAAAGGAGAATGAGAAAGTAGATGTTTTGCACAGTTCCTCCTTATTCACATCCAATTCATTTGGATGTCATGGCATCAACTTTCTTATGCCATGGTCTTTGAGAATGAAGAGCAAACAACAATAGCAACAGCAAAAACAACATCATTATTCTCATTAACAATTGTATAGTAGCCAAATTGAACTTGCTCATCTTCATGCATGACAGTGGCTTCTCTACCTCCACCTTCCCTTTCTTTTTCTTTCTCTCTTTTTGTAATTTTAATTCACTGTGCCTAGAAGGAAGTTCTTCCTGGCCCCATATTTTTCACTTAAAGAAATTTAGTTTCCTTGAAAACTTAATACTGGGGGCAGCTAGGTGGCGCAGTGGATAGAGCACCAGCCTTGAATTCAGGAGGACCTGAGTTCAAATCTAGTCTCAGACACTTAACACTTCCTAGCTGTGTGACCCTGGGCAAGTCACTTAACCCCAACATCAGAAAAAAAAAAAGAAAGAAAGAAAAAAAAAAGAAAACTTAATACTATCTTCTCCATAAACTGATCCATCTTGGTTGTACTACTATTTTGTATATGCTGATATATTTACATATTATTTACCTTAATACTATGTAAATTCCTTAATAGAAGGAATTATTTCATTTTTTGCCTTTGTTTCCCAGTGCCTGGGATACTGTAATACAACAATACAGCACTTGATAGGCTTTCTTGATAGATAAGATGGCTTGCCTAGTCAATTGGTTTTAGATATCTATTTTTCTTTTCTGTATAAGGGAGATTATAATATTGGAGTTAGATAGTTATATTAGGAAACAATAGTAGCCTAAAAATAAACAAAAATAATATAAAGCCAATCTTTAGATGCCAAATTGTCCACTCTTTATGGTAAATTTGAGTGATTTTTATGTCACCATAATTGAGGCCATTAGAATTCTTTCACCCCTTTCACCTATCTTGTTAAAGTTGCTTAAATGTTTGTTAAATGTTTAGTCATATTCCAGAGCCATAGTCAAATTCCATCCACTTCAATTAAGTTCTGTTCTTTATACAAGTCTAATCTCTATCTCCATGCCCAGTTATATTTTTTTCCTTCTCTAAAATCTTATAGATTTTTTGAGGAGTGGTGGTGGGAGGGTGGGGTGACATTCCCTTCATGACTTGGATTAATTTTCATTTTTAGTAGACATAGATGTACCTGTAATACATCCTTTATTTGCATTTTTATGAACTCTCACTGTAGTCTTTTAAATAGATGCATTCACAATACCAAAATAAAATTGGCACCATTTTTATTCATTTTCCTGAAATAATATTTGGATGATATACTCAAATTTCTTTCCTCCTCCTCATATAGATACTAATGCTCTGACTTATCTCCTCCTCTACAAAAACTATACTTGGCATTTATTTATGTGTATATGTTATTGCCCCAAATAGAATGCAAACTTCTTGAGGGAAGGGAATATTTCATTTAAAAAAATCAGTGTCTAACAGAGTCCCTTATAATTAATTGGCTCTTAATTATTTCTATATTGATTTATTGATCTAAAAGCAGGGCACTATAGTTTAATTACTTTTGTATCCTCCTTAATCTGAAATGATTAATGAAAGGACACATTGAATTGGTTTTTAGTTGAAAGTTTTTCAATTAATAATGGGAGAAGTTATAATTTGGAATTTTATTCTCCCTAGACAGGAAGAAGGGATTTTGACCAGGGATAAGGATCCTAAAATAATTTCTCAAATGATGCAAGGAAAGTTGTCACTATCTTATGTGAGTTCTAGTGTAACTAGAATTCAAATAATCATGTGTTTTGTCTTTCCAAAAGAGGGTTGCTTACCAAGCATTTGTCAGTAATAAGTTGAATTACACAGACCCTCCAAAGCAGAGGCTTACCAACTAAATAACTTGGACAGTAATAGTTTGCAGCAATTTCCATTGCTTATATAACTATTCTTGCCATATGTTTTCACTGTCACTGACCCATTGGAAAGGGTCATTCTTTCAACTGTATTCATTTAACACAGAGCACATGAAGTAGATTAGGGTATCTGAATATGTCAACTGGGTATGTGTGATTTCTTTAGATCATAACAGATGGCAAAAGACCCACTGACTTCCCACACAGATATGATAAAATCAAGTAAACTTATGGGTAATTTCTATGATTTAGTTCTTTGATTGATAATCATTTGCCATATGTTGCCATGTTTGGTTTACACTTTGCATTCAACATTTGATTGTAAGCAATCTCCCTGAAGATTTGTTTTGTGGTGACAGCACCCACCTGTGCTCACAAATTCAGTTTTAGTATATGCCTGGCATCTACAAAAAGGTAGGCAGATGTCATTTCTATTTAGATATATACTGCTTTTATCTGTGAAACAAACATTAAAAAAAGAGAATGAGAAGGAAATCAAAAGAGTTCTTGATGACTAAGCAAAATAATTTTATTGCTTAATTATTTTTTCTTTTATTCTTTTTAATTGATGCTCATTAAGCTCTCCAAAGACTTGTGATTGGGTAGCTTTGAGAAGAAGAATGGTTTTCTGCTCAGACACATGTTTTCACTTATTTAACATATATTTTTTAAAAACACAATACCATTTAGCATGCCTCAACATTTATTGCAGACTTTAAAAATGATCTTGACTAGTGCCACTTCTCTTATTTTTGCAATTGGCTGAAATAACCTAAGCGATTTTAAATATTTCAAAAATTGAAATTTTAACCATAGGTTCTCTTTTTCCAAGAGATATTATATTACCATGGACACAAATAAAAAATGACTCTCCATTCATAGACCAATATTTACCCAGAAGACCTCTCCCATATGTATTTATCATTAAATTTAGATAGACTTCTAGAGTGGAAGTCAAGAAAGGAAATTTGAAAGCCACTATGACAGCAGAAAACTCTTATTAACTTGTAGATTAAAACTAAAAAAGAACTTTAGAGGTTATTGAGTCCAAATCCCTTCATGTTAGCTATCAAGATACTGAGGCCCAAGGAAGTTAAGGCACTTACTCAGGAATATGCAACTATTAATCTCTGAGGCAAGTTCAAAGTCAGGCCTTCCTGGTTACAAATTCAAATACCTATCTACTACATCTTGACTGAGAAGAGGCAACAACAGCCATCTTAGAGAACTGGAATCTATGAGAGACTATTTTGAACTTCTGAAAGGACTACTCTCTGGAGCTGATACCCAATGATGTGATGACTAGGAGTGATAACAGAAATCAAGATTGAGGAAGAATTCATCATGTAATTTCAATAAATGGGAATTATAAACAGTCAAGATTCCCTAAGGAGGTCTTTCTAAACCTTTCTTCTCTCTAGGGATGGTGAGCTACTTTCATTTATGTGGCCATCATTGATTTGATTTTCTCATTGCAGATTCAGGCTTAGCTAGGTGAGTGGGTGCCCATGTTTCCATGTGCATAAAACTGATATAATTTCTGAGAAAGAAGAACAATAAAAAGAACTCTATCCCCTTCTTACTCTCTTCTTCTCTGCCTCTCTCTACTTCTGTCTCTCCTCAATAGAAGTCCAAGGATAGAGTGATTCTATGTTAGTTAGATGGTACCTCAGAACCCCAAAAATAGAATTCTTCACTCTCAACCACTATACATTCATTTTCTAGTTAAGGAAACAGACTCTCAAGAACATGAAATGATCTTATTAAAGATATAAATGAAGGAATTGTCAAAGAAATGAGATATTGTCTTGATACCAGCAAAGAGATTACCTTAAAAAACTTCATCCTTTATGATTCACTGTGGGAAGACCCTATATCAGTTAGCTATTTTATTTGACACAGAACCTCATCTATTTAAGAGAAGCCAAAAGACTAATTAAGGGTCACTGTACATATCTCATAAATATTTTATAGAGAAATTGTCTCATTGGAAGTGGACCTGAGAGCACACCCAAATTCATGGACTTTTCCCATGCAGACTGTCATATTTAGCCAAGAGAAAGGAACACTAAAATTTAGCATCACTAATGTAGTATTTGAAGAATTCTTCTTTAGTATACTTTTATTTTTTTAATTAATTAATTTATTTAATTAATCTTTACAAAATTTTTATGCATAGGTAATTTTTCAGCATTGACAATTGCAAAACCTTTTTTTCCAACTTTTCCCCTTCCTTCCCCTCATCCCTGCCTCCAGATGGCAGGTTGACCAATAAATGTTAAATATGTTAATGTATAAATTAAATACAATATATGTATACATATCCAAGCAGTTATTTTGCTATACAAAAAGAATCGGACTTTGAAACAGTGTACAATTAGCCTGTGGAGGAAATCAAAATGTAGGCAGACAAAAATATAGGGATTGGGAATTCTATGCAGTGGTTCGTAGTCAACTCCCAGAGTTCTTTCGATGGGTGTAGCTGATTCAGTTCATTACTGCTCTATTGGAACTGATTTGGTTCATTTCATTGTTGAAGAGGCTTTGTCCATAAGTAGTGATGAGTATATGATGATCTCCTGGTCCTGCTCATTTCACTCAGCATCAGTTCATGTAAGTCTCTCCAAGCCTTTCTGAAATTATCCTGTTGATCATTTCTTACAGAACAATAATATTCCATAACATTTATATACCACAATTTATTCAGCCATTCTCCAATTGATAAGCATCCACTCAGTTTCCAGTTTCTGGCCACTACAAAGAGGACTGCCACAAACATTCTTGCACAAATAGTTCTCTTGCCCTTCTTTAAAACTTCTTTGGTATATAAGCCTTGTAGTAACGCTGCTGGATTAAAGGGTATGTGCATTTTGATAACTCTTTGAGCATAGTTCCAAATTGCTCTCCAGAATGGCTGGATGTATTCACAATTCCAACAACAATGTTTTAGTGTCCCTATTTTCCCACATCCATCTCAACATTCCACATTATCTTGCCCTGTCATTCTAGCCAATCTGACAGGTGTGTAGTGGTATCTCAGAGTTTTCTTAATTTGCATTTTTCTGATTAATAAGACTTGGAGCATCTTTTCATATGGCTAGAAATAGATTCAATTTCTTTGTCTGAGAATTGTCTGTTCATATCCTTTGACCATTTATCAATTGGAGAATGGCTTGATTTCTTATAAATTAGAGTCAATTCTCTATATATTTTGTAAATGATGCCTTTATCAGAACCTATGACTGTAAAAATGCTTTTGTTACTTCCCTTCTAATCTTGTCTGCATGTGTTTTGTTTGTACAAAAACTTTTCAATTTGATATAATAATTTTTTCTATTTTGTGATCAATAATGACCTCTAGTTCTTCTTTAGTCATAAATTTCTTCCTTTTCCACAAGTCTTACAGGTAAACTATCCTATGCTCTTCTGATTTATTTATAATTTCATTCTCTATACCTAGCTCATGAACCCATTTTGACGTGACCTTGGTGTATGGTGTTCAGTGTGGATCAATGCCTAGTTTCTTCCACACTAGTTTCCAATTTAATTTTCCCAGCAATTTTGGTCAAACAGGGAGTTCTTATCCCAAAAGCTGGGGTCTTTGAGTTTGTCAAACATTAGATTATTGAAGTTATTGGCTGTTTTTCCTTTGAACCTAATCTTAGTCAATACCAGATGGTTTTGGTAACTGATGATTTTTAATATAATTTTAGATCTGGTACAGCTAGGCCACCTTCATTTGATTTTTTTTTCATTAATTCCCTTGAAATTCTTGACCTTTTGTTTTTCCATATGAACTTTGTTGTTATTTTTTCTAAGTCGTTAAAATCATTTTTTGAGAGTCTGATTGGTATAGCACTAAATAAGTAGATTAGTTTAGGTATAATTGTCAACTTTATTATATTTGTTCACCCAATCTAAGAACATTTAATATTTTTCCAATTGGTTAGATCTGACTTTATTTGTGTGGAAAGTGTTTTGTAGTTTTGTTCATATAATTTCTGATTTTCCTTTGGCAGACGGATTCCTAAATATTTTATACTATCACTAGTTACTTTAAATGGAATTTCTCTTTGTAGCTCTAATTGTTGGATTTTGTTAGTGATATATAAGAATGCTGATGATTTATGTGGGTTTATTTTGTATCCTGCAACTTTGCTAAAGGTGTGGATTATTTCTAATAGCTTTTTAGTATAATCTCTGGGGTTCTCTAAGTACACCATCATATCATCCACAAAGATTTATAGTTTGATTTCCTTATTACTTATTCTAATTCATTTAATTTCTTTCTCTACTCTTATTGCAAAAGCTAGCATTTCTAATACAATATTGAATAGTAATGATGATAGTGGGCAATGCTGTTTTACTCCTGATCTTATTGGGAATGGTTCCTGTTTATTCCTATTACATATAATGCTTACTGATGGTTTTTAATAGATGCTACTGATTACTTTAAGGAAAAGTCCATATATTCCTATACTCTCAAGTGTTTTTAATAGGAATGGATGTTGGATTTTGTCAAATGATTTTTCTGCATCTATTGAGATTATCATATGATTTTTGTTAATTTGGTTATTAATATGATCAATTATACTAATAGTTTTCCTAATATTGAACCAGCCCTGCATTCCTAGTATAAATCCTAATATCATGGTGTATTATCCTGGGGATGATTTTCTGTAGTCTTTTTGCTAATATCTTATTTAAGATTATAGCATCAATATTCATTAGGTCTATACTTTTCTTTCTCAGTTTTCAACCAACCTGATTTAGGTATCTAATGTCTGTGTCATAAAAGGAATTTGGTAGTACTCCTTCGTTCCCTATGTTTTCAAATAGTTTATATAACATTGGGGGGATTGTTCTTTAAATGTTTGGTGGAATTCCCTTGTAAATCCATCTGGTCCTGGGGATTTTTTTCCTTAGGGTATTGATTAATAGCTTGTTCTATTTCTTTTTCTGAAATTGGACTATGTAAGCAATTTACTTCCTCCTCTGTTCATCTGGGAAGCCTATATTTTTAGAGGTAGTCATCCATTTCACTTAGGTTATCAAATTTTTGGCAGAAAGTTGGGCAAAGTAACTCATTATTCCTGTAATTTCCTTTTCTTTAGTGGAAAGTTTCCACTTTTCATTTTTAAGACTAAGAATTTGATTTTCCTCTTTCCTTTTTCTAGTCAGATTTACCAAAGCTTTGTTTATTTTATTGTTTTTTTCATAAAACCAACTCTTACTTTTATTTATTAATTCAATAGTTTTTTTTTTACTTTCAATATTATTAATTTTTCCTTTTAATTTTAGAATTTAAAGTTTAGTATTTGATTGGGTTTTAATTTAGTCTTTTTTCTAGCTTTTTTAGTTGCAAGCCCAATTCATTGATCTTCTCTTTCTCTATTTTACTCAAGTAAGCCACTAAAGATATAAAAATTTCCCCTTATTACTGCTTTGGCTGTATCCCACAGATTTTGGTATGATGTCTCACTGTTTTCATTATCTTGAGTGAAATTATTAATTGTGCCCATAATTTGCTATTTTACCCAATAATTCTTTTAGATGAGATTATTTATTTTCCAATTACTTTTTGGTCTATTTACCCCTAACTTTTTTCTTGAATGCAGATTTTATTGCATTAGGATCTAAAAAGAAAACATTTAATATTTCTGCCTTTAATTTTGAGGTCTTTATGTCCTAATACATGGTCAATTTTTTGTATAGGTTCCATGAACTGATGAGAAGAACCTATACTCCTTTCTGTCACCATTCAGTTTTCTTCAAAGATCTATCATACCTAGTTTTTCTAATGTTCTATTTATCTCTTTAATTTCTTTCTTATTTGTTTTGTGGTTTGAATTATCTAATTCTGAGAGTGCAAGGTTGAGATCTCCCACTATTATAGTTTTGGTGTCTATTTTTTCTTGCAACTCTCTTAACTTCTCCTTTAGGAAGTTAGATGCTATACCACTTGGTGCATATATGTTTAGTACTGATATGGCTTCATTGTCTATGCTACCCTTTAGTAAGATATCGTTTCCTTCCTTATCTCTTTTAATTAGATCAATTTTGCTTTGCTTGATATGAGATAAGGATGGCTACCCCTGCTTTTTTTACTTCACTTGAAGAATAATAAATTCTGCTTCAGCCTTTTACCTTTACTCTGTATTATTTCCCTGCTTTAAATGTGTTTCTTGTAAACAACATATTGTAAGGTTCTGATTTTGAACCAGTCTGCTATCAACCTCCACTTTATAGGAGAGTTCATCCCATTCACATTTACAGTTCAAATTACTAATTCTGTATTTCCTGCCATCTTATTATCCCCAGGTTATGCTTTTCTTTTTCTTACTATCCCTTAACTCCTTTCCCAGTATTAAACTTATGGGCACCACTTGTGTCACACAGCTCTCCCTCTTTAGGATACCTCCTACCTTCTTTGAATTTTTTCTCCTTTCTTATAGCCTTATTACTCTTTTCCTTTTCACTTTTCTTCTCTTACTTTTTAATGAGGTGAGAGAAGTTTCTCTGTAAAACAAATATGTCAATTATTTTCTCTTTGAGCCAACTCTGAAGGAGTAAGATCCACACAATGTTCCTCCCCCTCTCTAAATTCCCTCACATATGATAGGTTTCCTTTTCCTCTTCAAGGGATATAATTTCCCTCTTTTTATCTCCCCTTTTCCCTTTTTCTGAAACTATCCCCTTTCCATTTCTATTTCCATTTTTTATGTTATATCAGTAAAATCAAATTATATATGTACATATATATATATATATATATATATATCCACAACAGAAATAAAGTTCTCAAGAGTTCATTTTACCTTTTTCTGCTTCTCTTGAGTCCTATAGTTGGAGATCAAAATTTTTAGGTTAGATTTGTTTTTTGTTTTTTGTTTTTTCCCCTTAGAAACAAATGGAATTCATCTGTTTCATTAAATATCCATCTTCTTCCCTGAAAGAAAATGCTCAGTTTATCTGGGTAGTTTACTCTTGGCTGCTTTCCAAGTTCTTCTGCTTTTTGGAATATTAGATTCCAGGCCCTTTGATCCTTTTATGTGGAAGCAACCAGGTCTTGAGTGATCCTTATTGTGGCCCCTTGGTATTTGCCTTTTTTTCTGGCTGCTTGCAATATGTTTTCCTTGGTCTAATAGTTCTGAAATTTAGCCACAATATTCCTTGGAGTTTTTATTTTAGTGTCTTTTCCAGAAAGTGTTCGATGAATTCTTTCAATGCCTATTTTATTTTCTGATTCTATTACAGCTGGGCAGTTCTCTTTGATGATTTCCTGTAAAATATTATCTAGGCTCTTTTTTCATCATAATTTTTGGAAAGTCCAATAATCCTGAGATTATCTCTCTTAGATCTATTTTCCAGGTCTGTTGTTTTTCCAATGACTTTTTTCCCCTAATTTTTCATTTTTTTTTTTTTTTTGGTTTTGCTTTACTGATTCTTGACGTCTCAATGAATTATTAATTTCTATTTGTTCATTTCTGTTTTTTAAATGAGATTTTCTTCATTAGTTTTTTTTTTTTTTTTTTTTTTGCTTCTTTTTGTATATGTCCAATTCAGTTTTTAAATGAATTGTTTTGCTCTATGGAATTTTTTCTCCCATTGCACTAATTTTTACTGAGTTATTTTCTTTTTCCAATTCACAAATCTTACTTTCTTGGGAGTTCTTTACCCTTTCCAATTCACAAATCCTACTTTCTTGGGAGATTTTTTTTTCTTTTCCAATTTGCAAATCCTACTTTTCTGGGAGTTCTTTACCTTTTCCAATTCACAAATTCTGTTTCCCTGCACTTCCTGGGGTTCTTAACCTTTTCCAATTCACATTTCAGGAAGTTGCTACTCTCTGGCATAGCTTTTCTTTCCTTTCCCCATTTTTCTTCTAGCTCTCTTTTAAGATGTTTTATAGTTTCTTCTAGGAGTGCCTTGTGTGATGGGGACCAGGTTACATCCCCTTTGTGGGTTTTGTTTGAAGACTGACTATTATTAGTCTCTTTGGGGTTGAAAACCTGCTCTCTTTCCATATAGAAACTATTAATGGTTCTTTTGATTTTTTTACTCATTTTTTTTTAAAAAGCCTTTAGGGTCTACCTTCAGGGTAAGGAGGTTACCAGCTTCCTCTGAAGAACAGGGATAGATATATGGACAGTAGCTGTCCAGCAAACAGGCTGCAAAAAGTTGCCAGGTGCAGGAGTGCACTGGGAAAAGTTTCTCACTGGAAGTGACTCAGGTCTGGGTATCACTGCCGAGCTGTGAAGTGCCCTGAGAAGAACACTGCTCTGCAGAATAGCAACTGCCCTGGGGCTAGAGGCTGAGCATGGAAAGTGTCACTGTCCCAGGCTAAAGCCCACTGTGGGTATTAGCAGTTGCCCAGCAAATATCCCTGCAGGGCACTAGAAGTGTCTCTGCCCAGAGGAACACAGTCACACTGTGGAAGTTCTATTGCCCCAGGCTATGCCCCACACTGTGCACATTCATGATTGCCCAGGGTGAAACCCTGTGCAGCAGAATGCGGCTTTAGAGTTGTACTGTGGCCTGTGCTGATTCACTCACTTCTGGTTTTGGGTGGGTATTGCCAGATCCTGTTAAGTTCTGGTGTTTTTTAGAGTACCCTCTACCTTTGGCTTTTATTTCTCTGCTGGTCTACTGCTTTGCAACCAAAGCAGAGCAGTCAGCCTATGGCAGAATCCTCTCTGTAAATTTTCTAACCATAGAGGCCATCCCTGCCCAGTATGCTCAATATGCTAGCCTCTGCTTCTATCCCTGCTTGCACTGGTCTGTTCCCACAGCTCAGAACAAATCTTTTCTGGAGATATTTCAGATTATCTTCAGCTGGTAAGTTGCTTCACTTCCAATCTTCATGAATTTTACCAGTCAAGCACTATTTTTGAGGCTGAATTTAATAATTGGTAGTTAGGGTATGAGAGAGGCTCAGAAAGTTGCATGTGCCTTCTCCTCCATCTTGACTCCTCCCCCATCCACTATTTTTCTTTTCAAAGAAAATCCTAAATGGGGTCACAAAGAGTTGAATACAACTGAAAAATGATTGAACAGACTGGGCTTATTTGAAATCATTTTGATAATCAGCTTATGGTGGAGAAAAAAAAAAACACTATTTCATGTTGTGGTGCTTAACAAGTCAAAATACTTTGGAGGCTCAATGGCCAAGTATTTTGTTGATATAGACTGATGACAAAAATGGTTTTATTATGTATACCTACACATCATATCAAAAACTGGAAATAGATCTTAGCAGTAAAAAGCAAATATTCAAAATGCTTTTTTAGACATTATTATTCTCAGCTTCATGTTTCACAAAAATTATATTAAGTTCAATACAAGATACTCACAAGAAATAACTTTATTCCTAAAATTTATTAGATACATTGAATAAAGTTTAGGAAAACATTTTATCCAAATAAAGAAAAGTTGAGCAAGCTGAAGGCATTGAACAGCATATATCTAATATAAACTTCAGGAGTACTATATAATAATGAAATTAATTTTAATGAAAATATCAAAATTCTGATGATTTTGAAAAGGGAGTAGGTATATTTTGAATGCAATTTCAAAGTACCTTTTTGAGATTTGTGGCTTTAAACAAACTACTAAAACAATTATACAAAACATGGTAAATTAAGAGAACTGTCATTTCCCAATTTTGATAGAGAATATTAAGACATTTAAGGATTGAGACACAACAATACTTATTGATATTATTATCAAAATGAATGAATGATTAAATGAATGAATGAATATAAAATATTTAACTACTTATGTGCCAAGTAACAGTTTATAAATATGAAGCAAAAATAGTTTCTGGTTTTATGAAATATACATTCCAGGGGAGCAAACACACATAGTAAAGTACTGTCCAAAGAGATAATTTGTTTGGACAAGTTGTAGGGACGGTGAAACAGAGCCAAATTACAAAAATACAAATTAAGATATAATTTAGGAGCAATAATTGAGTTGATTTAATTATTCCTCTAGAACTGGAAAAGAGAAGGAAAGCAGTTATAATAAAGATCATGAGGAAATATGTATAGTTATATAGCAACATATAATAACCAAATGCAGTAGTATTAGGTCTGTACTTGCAAGAGAAAAAATGAATACCCTATAACTTGAAACAATATAAAATAAGTATAAAGAATGGAATCCAGTAGCCAACAACATATAAGAAGTGTTTTATAATAAACCAACAATTAAAAATTAAAATACAAAAGGCAATGTAAGAAGTAAATTAACTGCAAAGATAATACAGTCAAAAACTATAATTTAGAAAACTGAAAAGCAAAGAAATTAGACAAAATAGAGAACTCCTAAAGAAGAAAGACATAGAAAATTTATGGGTGATTTTAAGATTGAAAAAATTCCAACATAATAAAAGCCCAATTTGGAGTAAAAGCTCAACAGAAATCTTTTTTACTATTAATATAATGAATAACTTAAAATCTAACTTCTGTGCAAAACTAGAAAACTGCAGTTAAGATAAGCTCATAAAGGTATTCGAACCAGCCACTTTCCAGACCCTCTCATGTACATCTGATTTAATTTTATTAAGAGAAGACACTAGATATTTATTATAAAAAATAAGATTAATGATGCATGCAAATGTATGCCAAACATATTTTATGTACAGTCTTCATAGCTTATATGATTCTAAAAATAATTACAAGTAAACCATATATTGGCTCTGGAGAAAATAAGTTGTGCCAAAATATCTCAAGAAATATATAGTGTAAATTGTTCCTATTTTTAATTAGAGAACAAGTTCTCTGAAAAAGTCATAATGTTTATTTCTCTTTTCTTAATTGTTATAGAACCTTTGACTTAGTTTTCCATCCTTGCCTTAGTCATGTATTATAAATATGTAAAATGAATCAAAATATAATTAGAATATTAAAGTAATTGATGATTATGTGGAAAACTTCTCTATTTAAATCATGATACTAACATAACAATGTTAAGAACTAAAAAGAATTGAAAGGGCTCTTAATCTAACTTGCTCATTTCAGGAATGAAATAAACAGCCCAGAGAATTAAAATAATATATGTAAGGTTATAGAGGTAGAGTTAGCAGAGCCAGGATATCAACTTCAACACTGTGATACCAATGCCATCAAGTATTTTTATTTCTTCATTCGAGTGAGATGATCTATGGTATATTATTAAAATAAATAACTTCTATTTCTTTTCTTTTATATTCACTGAAATATTTTCTACCATTCTTCCTTCATGATACTGTGAAATTTTCACATAAATATAGTTTTATTGATAAAGAGTTAGACTTCTATTTTTCCCTTTCTATCAGATTCATCCCTTTTGAATAAGTAATCCCTCTCTATTGATATATTACAGTCACAATTGCCATGCCATCAAATTTTAGAGGCACAAAAGAAGCTAAATTTATCTGCTCACATTAAAATCTTAGATTGAATTTTTATATTATCCATTATGTACCCATTAGTATGTAGGTATGGACATCATAAGTATTTTATAGCTTCCAAAATACTTTTTATTTTTAATTAATGGGTATCTTCTTTACTGTAATTTTTCTTTCTTTGTATACTTGAGTTATTCTTCATCATTTGGATTTATGATTTTCTCCCTTAATATTTTTCTCTTTCTCTATTTCCTCATTTTTAGTTTAAAAACTTCTTGATCAAAATGATTAGTTCTTAGTCATACATTTTCAGTCTATTCAGAATAAAATCCTGGTCCTAGTCAAGAGCCTGTCATTTTTTTTTAAGCCAGGATCCAGAAAATCAGATGCCTTTCTTCATTACTTCTCTCTAGCCAAATGACAGCCCTAAATTTGGAGTTTAAAACAATCAAAAAACAAAAACAAAAACAAAACAAAACAAAACAAACAAGCAAACAAACAAAAACACTTTGGCTTGGAATCCTGGTTCTGCTTACTTGTGGAAACTAAGTTCAAATTCACTTATTACTTGTGTAATGCATTTCTTAAAAGCCAATTTACCTTCAGTATTATCATCTCAAAAATGAAAGCATTGGTTCATATTTCTAGGGTATTTTTCATCTTAATTAGCATTATCCTTCAGTTACAGAGATGCTTTGTATGTTGTAGAAGAAGGAGAAAACATAGAGCTAATCCTGGCTTTGATACCAATTTTATGTCCTTGGGCAAACATTTAATCTATCTGAATCTCATTACTTAATCTATAAAATAGAAACAATATCTCTAGGGACAACTTCAAAGGGTTGCTGTGAAGTTTAAACATGGTAATATATGCAAAATATTTTATAGAATTTTAAAGTACTATATGAATGTGATTATCATTATTATTATCTTGTTCTTTTCATCATTTTTATGGAATCCAGGTAAGAATAGTGCTTGCACAAAATTCGGGATTCTTACAAATAACATTTAAGTATATAAAATAACTGCTTTTCTAATTGAATAAGAATATTGATATGAAAATCCATCTCCTGCAGATGACATCTTATGAAAGGATCTTTGGGACAGCTCTAGTAGCAGAAAAAACTTAACTTGAATCTAATCAGAAATTCTTTAGGGATGAACACTCTAAGAAGAAAGATGAGTACAAAGGAGGGATGAAAAAATGAAATTTTGTCATAATACTGAAGACCTCTGAGAGGTGTGAGTTTGCAGAAGAAAGGGAATTCATTTAACAATATGTTTTCACTAGAAGCTTTCCCAAAAGCTCAGTCTACAAAAGGACTGTTGAAAAGCCATGCAATATTATAAGATTAGTATAGACCTATCTGAAGAGAACCTGAATCTTGGAAAAACTAGTTTGTTCAACTTTGCTCAGGATATCTACTGCTTAGAATAAATAGTAAGTAGATTGCAGAGAAAAATTAGAACTTGCTTCCATTTTATCAAAGATAATGATTTTCAGAGTGAAAAGGATAAAACAAAAATTACTAACAGGAAACTGAAGGCCAGGACACATGAGGAGATAGTATTATATTCCAATGTCTGCCAAAGGACATTTCTGAAGGATGAGGCACTAAGCTCAGTAATGGAGAAACATGCATCTCTAGGCCAAGACTACAGCACATTTTTGTGATAGGTATATTTTCTATTTCTGGAGCTATGTGGGAACTCAACAACATAAATGATAAGAGAATTCAATGAAGTAACATTTTAAAAACAGCATAAAACCTAGAACATAGTAAGTACTTAATAATTGCTTATTTCCTTTTTATTGTTTATCTTAAGGTCATCAGACCCATATGTAGACATAAAATATTAAATTCTGCTTGCCTCTTCAAAAGTAGAATAATAAGGATTTCATAAAATAAACATGAAGTGAGGATAAATACTACTCCATTAGCCAAGTAACTTCAATATTTCTGTAGCTTCAGTTGTCACTCCTTCAACTCTCTTATACTGTATATCATTAACATGCTAACTTGGAAATCACACCAAGTATGACTGTATAGCAAATCTTGCTAATGTACTTTTTCTTTTCAGACTTTGAAGACCATAGATATTGTAATTCTTTCCTATTTATAAACCAACTACATTTCTTTTTCTTTTTACTGCATCCATTAACATAGCATCTATGTAAGATAAATGACTTGATTATCTTGATTAAGATGCATTAAGATCTGAATAAATAAAATAATTTTGCTTTTAAACATAATTTAATATTTTATTTTGTTCAATTAGACATAAAATCAGTTTTAAATATTTTAGAAGTTTGAATCCTAATGGTTTTTTTTTTATTTTATTATAACTTTTTTATTGACAGTACATATGCATGGGTAATTCTTTACAACATTATCCATTGCACTCACTTCTGTTCCAACTTTTCCCTTCCCTTCCTTCACTCCTTCCACTATATGGCAAGCAGGCTTATAAATGTTAAATATGTTATAGTATATCCTAAACACAATATCGGTTGTGAAGAACCGAACATTTCTCTTGTTGCACAGGAAGAATTAGATTCAGAAGGTAAAAATAACCTGAGAAGAAAAACAAAAATGAAAA
This sequence comes from Sminthopsis crassicaudata, assembly GCF_048593235.1. Classification (NCBI taxonomy): domain Eukaryota; kingdom Metazoa; phylum Chordata; class Mammalia; order Dasyuromorphia; family Dasyuridae; genus Sminthopsis; species Sminthopsis crassicaudata. Next base: position 153,528,373 of record NC_133618.1, read on the forward strand.
CCATTCATACTGATTTCCCAGTGTTCCTTCTCTGGCTGTAGTTGATTCTGCCCATCATTAATCAATTGGAACTGAATTAGATCTTCTCTTTGTTAAAGATATCTACTTCCATCAGAATACATCCTCATACAGTATTGTTGTTGAAGTGTATAATGATCTCCTGGTTCTGCTCATTACACTCAGCATCAGTTCATATAAGTCTTCCCAAGCCTCTCTGTATTCATCCTGCTGGTCATTTCTTACCGAACAATAATATTTCATAACATTCATATACCACAATTTACCCAACAATTCTTCAGTTGATGGACATCCATTCATTTTACAGGTTTTAGCCACCACAAAAAGGACTGCCACAAACATTTTGGCACATATAGGTCACTTTCCCTTCTTTAGCATCTCTTTGGGATATAAGCCCAGTAATAGCACTGCTGGATCAAACGGTATGCACAGTTTGATAACATTTTGAGCATAATTCCAGATTGCTCTGCAGCATGGTTGGATTCCTTCACAACTTCACCAACAATGCATCAGTGTTCCAGGTTTGCCTCATCCCCTCCAATGTTTATTATTATTTTTTTCTGTCATCTTGGCCAATCTGACAGATGTATAGTGGTATCTCAGAGTTGTCTTTATTTGCATTTCTCTGATCAATAGTGATTTGGAACACTCTTTCATATGAGTGGAAATAGTTTCAATTTCATCATCTAAAAATTATCTGTTCATATCCTTTGACCATTTATCAATTGGGGAATGGCTTGATTTCTTATAAAGTAGAGCCATTTCTTTATATATTTTGGAAATAAGGCCTTTATCAGAACCTTTAACTATAAAAATTGTAATGATTGTAATGATCTGATCATCTCTCAGTTGTAATCCTTCTCTGGGAGGAGGTTTCTTTTCTGTATAATCTTTTCCTCTATGAGCAGGTTTCTTGGGAGGCTTCTGGAGCCTCTAGCCAGCCTCTTCATCTTCCTGAATCCTGGCTCTGAATCTCCTCCAGCTCTTGTCCTTCCCCAGTCCAGACTGCTTGTCCAGGCCCAATGTTGCCTCTTTTATCCTCCCAGAGAATGGGTGTGGGATAATGCAAGGGCTTCTGGGAGGAAGTACTCCAATCAATGAGCTTGCTCCTCTTAGAATCTGATCCAGAGAACTATCAAGTCAACCTGAGTTCTCACCTTGTAATTGTCCAGACAACCTGAGTTCTCACCTAGTAATCCTAACATCTCCCCTTTTCTTTTGATTTAGAACATAGGATAGTCATGACCTTGAAACATAAATCCATCAATATGGGAGGTATTATACATAATTACATAAATTATATAAGCACATAGTAACATAATACATGCTAGAAGTATATAACAAATAACATGATCAAATAATCATAAATTGAAAATTTATAAATGTCCATAAGTCCATTGTCCATTAGTCTCATCTTGTGTTAGGACGTCCAATGATTCCTGCTGGTTTTTAAAGTTCTTTAACAATCTTCTTATTAGCCATGCTCTTTCAGTGTCAGATGTTTCTTAGATTTTCTCCTTTATTTTGAGGTCTTTCTCTTTTTCTGTCTCTCTCTGATGGACAAGGTGAATATGACTCGTTGGCACCCATCTGATTCCTTCTCCTGCTGAAGAAATACAAGCAAACCCTCTCCCTCAGGCAGTTAACCTATCTGGTCCCTTCCATTCACCACTTTCTGGATCTCTCCACATCACCTGGCGATTATCTAAGGACAGTGGAGCTGCTTGCACTGGGCACTGCCCTTCTGGTGAGTTATAAAACCTGTCTGCCTGGGGGAGAGGGTTTGCTTGTATTTCTTCATTTAGTAAAATTTCAGTGCCAAGAATGAAGGAATTAAAAATATTTTAGTATGCAATTATTACTTTAAATAGAATAGTGAGTTCAATATGTAGTCATTTCAAAATTATTCTATATGAAGATCATATATTAAAAGAAATGAGGATATTCACAGTGAAAAGCAGGAGAAAAAAGGATCATTATAATAATCATTGGAAACTGTCTTAAATAGTGAAGGATTCATGAAAGAAGTGGAATTTAAGAAATTCTGGGAAGAAAAGCAAAGATTTGGATAGAGAGGAGAATTTTATTTAAATCATGATTCTAACCAAATTCACCTTAAATATTATGGTATTGTTAACATTATACATATTTGAATAAAAGTCACATGATAAATATGGCATTTGAAGATTAGTCTTACAGTCTTGGTATTGCCAAAATAATGTTGGGATGAATAGTAAATATGGAATATTATGCTACAACTCAAAATATCTTTTTTCCTATATTAGGTTACCAGTCTTAAGGAGCCATTATGCCATAAATTAGCAAAGGCAATGTATTTTGATCAGGACTTATGCAGGAGATATGGGGTAGGTAAAGAAGGATTAAGGCTAAGTGTGATGAAAGCACAGTTTAGTAAGACAATTAGAGGTCTGAAAGAGTAAGTTTCTAGGTATGATTGAGGTTGAAAGCTTCTTTAAAAGAAAAAATCAAGGCAAAATTTGTAAAGCATCAGCAAGAAGCTATGAGGTAGAAGATAAGTGAGTTCTGTTGTTACACTTTTGTTGTCTGATAACTCTAACAAGAACAGCTTCCAGAAATCAGAGGTGAAGGTGTTTGAACCTTTTTATATCTTGAACAAGTCTTACTTCAGAATATATTTAGATATATTGTTGGATAATCTGACCCTCAACAAAGAAACCTCTGTTCTTTTCTATCCATGAATTCTTGGTATAAGTGTCATATAGTAGAGCTTCTTACAAATTTAGAATAGGATGGGAAATTTTAGATTCTCTTTAGATCTCATTCCTCAGTTTTCAAAGATTTCTTTTGTTAGAGTTTTCTTTAAAGTGTTGTGTGTCAAAAGAATTCAAAGCTTAATGAAAATAGATATACGTATCACATGATTGTTATTATAAATGTTAAAACTTTAAAATAAAGACAACATCCTTCTAAAACTACCAGAAAATATAACTTACCAATATTTGGGAGCAGGAGATATAATATTTATATTTGCAGGAGAAAAATATTCTACTGCAATGTAGTAACTGGGCAGCAATTTAATTCTTTAACACTACAATATTCATAGTTTATAGAATAATCTAATTTAGCCATAGGAAATGGTGCTATGTAGAAATAAAAAACAAGTCACACAATCTGTTAACTAAATTATATGAGGCATGAAAAGGATCCCTTACCTATGTGGTATTAGTGTAGATTGGGAGACATCTTTTTTAGAAAGCAGCATTTTAAAAAAGACATAAACTAGGCTGTTCTTTCACTAAGATATTTGTTAGCCTTTTTGGCTTGATTGTTTTTTTTTTGTTTTGTTTTGTTTTTTAAAGCAAAGAGAAAAGGCAATGAAAATATCTAAGGCCTTCTATAGAAAGATAAAATGATCTAAAGAAATTTAGAAGAATTAGTGATACAGAGAGGAAGAGAATTTTAAAATCACACATTTTTATTAAAAGAGTTTTCTTGCAAAATTCCTCTTCTCATCATAAAATTTAAGATAATATTGTGACATACTAGTTATTTTTAGAAAGGAGGCTTTAGGATATAAATAATATGGATTCAAAGCCTCCCTTGATTATGTTAATTGAACAAATCCCTTAATTTTTCAATACCTCAAACACTTACAAAATTAAGTTGCAGAGTGGAAGCAAATATGCATTGATAAAAGAAGATTTCTTATTTTAATTTCCTGGGCAAATGAAATCACAAGCTTGATCCAAAACATTAGATAAGTAGAGTTTTCTTTATTTTTTTTTTTCCAAAATTGAGAACAGTTAAATTGAGTCAGTAAATGAAAATTCTTTAGTCATATACTCCATTATTTCTGGTTGATTTTTAGCCCAATCTATCCACTGTTCTTTTCTGATCATTAGTTTTGAGGTGGTAGCTTGCAGTATCCATTATTCCATGAAAGTCTTCTTTGATTGTTTTACCTAATCTCCTGAACTGGTCCCTGGTCAGGAAAGGTGTGAATTGTTTTATCATGTCTTTTCTAAAGAGATTTAATTTAGCTAATTTGATTCAATAACTTGCTGTCACTTATCATCTTACTTTAATTTAAAATCAATTTTTGACATCTGTTTCTCCCTCTGCAACAACATAATGGCAGAGGGAAGACCCCTGAAGACAAAATGACAAAAAGAAAAAATCCTGGAAATATTTGGAGAAAAGAAAGAGGGGCTGGAGCAGGAACTTTTAAGGAAAGATATGTTGATAGAAAAATTTGCACATTAAGGAGTAGGCAATTAATTTTTAGTCATCAAATATGGTAGAAACAAAGTGAAATAATGCATAAAACATAATGTATTAGATAGACAAAAGAGTATATTACATGTAACTTACATGACTTCCTCTTGTATTTATTTGTGCATATGTGAGTAAATATTCTTCTGTAAGTCCATAATCTTTCCACTTCAAGCCATCTTACTTTCTACATCGTTAACCCTACTTTCCACCCACCCTACCTATTAGGCGTACAACATGTAGGTCATTATATCACCAGCAAACCATTATTTGTTATAAGATTAAATAAATCATACTGAACTTAGAGAACTATTAATCACCATGCTAATAGATAACTATTGTATCATCAATTCCACTGACTTAACACCTTGTAAGAATCCTTATTTCAAGTTCAGAGTTCTGTCCCATAATAGGGCAAGAACAAGCTAATGACATTCTAAGATAATAAGAAATTATAAAATCAAGTCAAAAGAATGAAAAAAGAGGAAAAAAGGTTTACACAAGATATAACAGCTACTACACTGAAACATTGTAGGTCTTGAAATACCATATTACATAGAGAAAGTGAAGGAATAGAATTTAATATGCCCCCAAATCAGAGACAATAATCATAGTCTCAGATAAAATTAAAGTTAAAATGGATTTAATGAAAAGTGAAAGATAAACTATACTATGCATCAGCAGTATTATTCAATATTTTAGATCATTTTAAATACTGAGATAGTATGAAATACCTGAGTATATACCATCAAAACAAATCAGGAATTATATGAACATAAAAACAAAATGCTTTTTATGCAAACTTATATCTAAATAATTGAGTGAATATTCATTGTTCATGGGGAAGTAAAGCCAATATAATTTGAAAAATGACACATTTTTTCTAAATTGATATATTTATTCAGTGTCACCCCAATTAAATTACTAAAATGTATTTTTACTGAGTTAGACAAATTAATAACAAAGGTCATTTGGAAGAACATAATGTCAAGAACTTCAAGAAGACTAAGGGGCAAGAGAATAAGATGCAAAGGAAGTTGTTTCATCAGTATCTGACCATAGATTAAAAAGAGAGCATTGTTGACATATAAAAAGGATAATTTGGATTGTTTTAAATTGAAATCTTCTTGTATAAATAAAGCCTATGCAACCAAGAACAAAATGAATGCAATAAAATTGGGGAGTGGGGAACAACAAATTTACATACACAATTTCTCAGATAAGATTGATTACATCTGGAAATTGCTGTGGTGAAAATGATGAGCTGGTTGAACTAGAAAGAACATGAAAGACTTCAACTTATGATGGAAGATGCTATCTGCCCCCAGGGAAATAGATCATAGTATGAAATAAGCATAGTATAGTCCTAAACATACGTGTATGATTACATATATGTACATATATGTACATACATACATGTATGTTGGTGTATGTTTACATATATCTATGTGTGTACGTGAATACATATGATCTACTATATATGTAACAATTCTTTCTTTTGTCTTTTTAATCTTAAAAATAAAATCAAAATTTAAAATATATATAAATTATCTTTTTTAATTTTATGAAAGATGATAGAGGTTTAATTGCAATATTGCCTCAAAATAAGCAATAATCAATGAAATGAAAATAAACTTAAAGAAAGCTTAGAGAAGAAAAATAATTACTAAGTCAAATCACAAAAAAAGCATTTGAAAATAAAACTTGTTGGAAGAGTATAAACATATATAAAATGGAAAATATCTATATAAGATTTTCAATGACAAAAACTAATTTTTGAAGAAAAAGTAGCTATCATATTTGAATTCTAACACCCTAGCTTCCAGTAAGTTACATGAAGAAATAGAAGATAAAAGGAGAAACAATATTAGACCAACTATAAAGAGAAACTATCAGTACTGGATTTGATAAAATTTTGATGGCATTTAGAAAGTAATTAATGATACCAAAATTTGGAAAAAATCACGGGTCTTATTATTTGACATAAAAAGACAACTAGGGAATATCACTTAAATCTCTAGGATCATATGATCTTATCTTCACCCTCACAGTTTTCTACATTGTTTGCTTCTCTATTCTCCAAGTCACACCTTCAGAGATATGCATAGGTGGACCTAAGTCATTCAGTTCTGAACTCTTTGAGACAGTATGTCTTCATTTTTATTCTGATCATTTTCAGCTGTGCCATTGCAACTAATCCTAACCTATGATCTTATTCTTGACCCCTCAGTTCTTCAAACCATTCCTTCTCAATCTCATCTCAGCCACACACAAAGAAGGTCATACATTTTATTTTTCCATGATCACAAATGTATGACTTCTGTGTTTTAGAATTCTGAAACCCCCTTATCTAAACACAATCCTTTGCCTTTTCATCTCCACCTTCTCATATAAAACTTTACTTTTCAACCCTACCATGACCTCCAATATTTGAAGCATTCCATTCAATCCCTGGACATCTTCCTTGCACTAAACATTTTACCCTATTTTTTTCCATTTTGACCCCAGGTGAATCAATTCATCTGTACACTATCTCCTTGCATCTCTAGTCCTTTATCATATTACTGATTATATACTGCTAAATCACAATCTTGGAATCCTCCCAATATTCATCACCTTTATCTTGTGCAGCTGACTGAAGGTGGGAAAAAATAAGTACACAAAGATTATGACTGGGTTCCTTACAAATGTATACAACTTCAAATAAAGTCTCACTTCTCCTGGGCAAACCTACTTTACTTATTTTATCAATTCACTATTTCACTTTAAATAGAGGCTCATCCAAACATTTTTTATCGCTCTCAAATTTTTCCTATCTCCTACTACCCCTGTTCTCTTAGTTGATATCCTTGCATCATATTTATCAAATAAAGAGTCTGTTCTTTCTTTTCTTCTATATCTCATCTCCTATTACTAAGTGAATTTCTGCCACTATTTCCTCCTTCACCCCTGTCTCATAGGGTACCATGTTTGCTCATTTAATCTAGAATACTCATAAACAACAAAATTAGTTTGACAAAAATAATGGGTATATTCAGAAACTGCTAAATTGAAAATGAGAAGTTAAGTTTAGAGAGATGCAGGATTCTTGATTCAATAAAAAGGCAGATGAAATTCAGTTTTACACTGATGACAGCATTCCAAAGTCTTTTTTTATGTCCTGAAGGCTAAAGGCCAAAGACTTATGGTGCATCTCAACTACTCAATTCTGATAGAGGCAAACTAGTATATGATAAAGACATGATCCTGGAACTGACATGAGCTAAATATTTCTCTTTTTTAATCAATGGTATTTTATTTTCCAAATACATGAAAAAAATAATTTTTGACATTCATTTTTGCAAGATGTTGTGTCTCAAATTTTTCTACCTCTCTCCTTTAATCTGTCTCCTTCCCAAGAAAGCAAGCAGTATAATAAAGGTAATATATGTATATATATATATATATATATATATATATATATATATATATATATATATAAAATCCTTTCAAACATAAAATCAAACCAAAAGGGGAAAAAACATAAGAAGTTAAAAACAAACAAAAAGGTGAAAATACTATGCTTTCATTCATTTTCAGTATCCCTGGTTCTCTCAGTACAGATGATATTTTCCATCATCATAAGTCTGTTGGAATTGTTTTGGATCAGATATTTGTTTGCTAAGAGTTAGATTCATCATACTTTATCATCACATTGTCTTGCCCTTACTGTGTACAATATTTTGGTTCTGCTCACTTCACTCAGCATTAGTTCATATAAATTTTCTTAGTTTTTCTGAAATCAGTATGCTCATCATTTCTTATACAACAATAATATTCCATTATATTGATATACTATAACTGATTCAGCCATTACTTGACTGATGGGCATTCATTCAATTACAAAAAGAGCTGCTACAAACATTTTTACACATGTAGATCCTTTCTCCTTATTTAGGAGTTCTTTGGGATACAGGGATACCCTATAGTACCACTGCTGGATCAGAAAGTATGCAGTTTTATAGCCTTTTGGGCTCATTTCCTAATTGCTCTCCAGAATGACTAGATCAGTTCACAACTACACCAACAATGCATTAGAATTTAAGTTTTCCCCTCCAATATTTATCATTATATTGTCCTATCATCTTAGCCAACTGGCACATCAGAATTGTTTTTATTTGCATTTTTCTGAGGACTGCTAGGTGGCGCAGTGGCCAGAGCAACAGTCCTGAATTCAGGAGGACCAGAGTTCAAATGTAATCTCAGACACTTAACATTTCCTAGCTGTGTGACCCTGGGCAAATCACTTAACCCCAGCCTCAGAAAAAGAAAAAAAATTCTTTTTTCAAATCAATAGTTATTTAGATCATTTTTTTTTCATATCACTAGAAATGGCTTTAATTTCTTAATCTGAAAATTGTTCATATCTTTTGATCATTTATGAATTGGGAAATGATTTGTATTCTTATAAATTTGATTCAGTTATCTATATATTTTAGAAATGAGGCCTTTATCAGAAATATTGGCTTTAAAATTGATTCCCAGCTATTTTCCTTCTAATCTTGGCTGCATTAATTTTGTTCCAGCAAAAAAAAAATAATAATAATTTAATGTAATAATTTTTTTCATTTCATATTGTTCTCCACTTTTTTGGCCATGAAATCATCGTTTTTTAAGATTTTACAGGTAAACTATTCTTTGCTCTCCTAATTTGCTCATAGAATCACCATTTATGTCTAAATCATGAATCCATTTTGACTTGGCTAAATATTTCTTAACAATGTTCTTAACAGACCATCATTGATCAAAGTTGAATGATTGACTTCAAGTTAGTCAATATTTCTCAAACTCAAAAGGATGTTTTGAATTGTATTAAGCCTATTATATATGATAAAACCCTGGTCCTGGTTCTCCTATAGCTGGGTATTACAATGCAGTGGCTCACAGCTTGTTATACAAAAGCTTATTGAAATCTTCTGGGCTAGATGGCAAGAGGAGGTTATGCCCCAGGAGATCAAGGATACCTCCATTGTCCAGCTCTATAAAAGAAAAGAAAATATATTTGCCTGTGACACAGTCATTTCTGGCAATATTCTTGCTAGAGTCCTCTTTAATAGGCTGATTCTTCCCCTGAAAAATAGTCATATGAGAACCTTGTTGATTTCAGAAAAAGATAAGAAATGATTGATATAGTATTTGCTGCTTCCAAGAGAAATGGCAGGAGCAGAAGTATACAATGGTTATTCATTTTACCAAAGCCTTGTGGAAGATCATAGTAAAATTTGGATACCTGAAGAAGTTCATCAGTATTGTACAACAGTTCCATGACAGCATGCTTGCATGGGTTCTGGATAATGAACAGTGCTCCCACATTTTCTCATTTACCAATGGAGTGAATCAGTTCTGTATGCTTGTTTCTATGTTTTTTAGTATGATGTTTTCTGCATCACTTTCAATAAGGACAAAAAAACAACATAAAACTCAGCTACAAACACAAAGTATTTAACTTTCAAATAATAAAAATCAAGAGTAAAGTGAAGGGAGAGTTGATGCACTTTTGATTGCAGATGATTGTATACTTACTATGGCCTCTAAAGCTGAGGTACAACTGACTTTGATTCTCTCCTATTTACGCTAATTTTGGCCTGACAACACTGAAAAAACAGAGATTCTCTACCAGCTAGCACTGCACTATTCATATGTGGAATCATTGGTTACAGTAAATGGAGATATTTTGAATGTTGTGGATTAGCTCACTTTAATATATTTTTGCAAGGATGTCCACATAGATGATGAGATTGATTCATATCTTGCTAAAATAAGATAAATGTTTGGAAGGCTCTGGAGTAAAATGTAGGACAAGCCTCACAGAGCTATTGCGTTGACCTCACTGCTTCACTGCTGTATGCCTGTGAAACCTGGACATACTACTAACTCTATGCCTAAAAACTGAATCACTTCTGTTGGAATTATATTAGGAAAATTCTGAATATCATCTAACAAAATAAGATCCCAGATATTATGGTCCTTTCTCAAACTGAACTGAGACTCAATCACACTTTACTGTAGGGAGTGCAATTTTAATAGGTTGTCCACAGTATTCAAATTTCAAATGTTTATTTGTTGAAAACACTATTTTATAGAGAATTCATACAAGGCAGTTGTTCACATGGAGATCAGAAAAAGCAATACAAAGACACTTTAAGATCTCTGAAAAGGAATTGATTGTGAAACATGGGAGACACTGACACAGGAACACTCAGCATGATATGTCCTCATCAAAAACGTTTCATACTCAGAGAAAAGCAAAATTGTGGTATCTCAAAAAAATGTGAGATCAATATATTTGTTCATATGAAAATATTGGAGACATCTCCAATCCAAATGTCCATAAAAACTATTTGTGTTCAATCTGTAGTAAAGCCTTCTGACACACTGTACCTTCATTCCAACATAGTGGTGTAATTTTTGTTCTGTTTGAGAATGGCCAGAAACCAACAATTATTACTGTCTATTTTGCCCAACTTCTCTACTGAACTCCTATCTCATATTTCCATTTGCCTTTCAGCTATTCAAACTGGATTTCCATAAATTTTCAAATAGAAATGTTCAAAATAGAACCCATGATCCTTCCCCCTTAAATTTTCCCCCCTCCTATCTTCCTTTTTATTGTAGAGAAGAATGGCATTCTCCTAGTTCCTCAGGCTCAAAATTTAGGAATTATCTTTAACTCTGTATTATCTCTCAAGCCCACATGTAGTGCAGGTAGTGGCAAAGCCTATAAATTCATTTTTGCACCATATCTTGAATATGACTTCTTCTCTCCTCAGGCATTACTATCACTATAGTGATAGTAACTTGCAATAGTCTACTATGTGCTAGACACTAAATCTGCCTTTGAGGAATTTATGCTAGGAAATAGTGTGCTTTTATATAGGTGTTTGGAAAATCAACACAAACCAGATACATCTTAACTAAAGGGAAACATTGGAAGGTTATAATTTCTTGAGTAATTAAGATCCCTCACACAATGTAGCACTTGAGGCTATTCAAAGCAAAGTGAGATTATGAGAGGAATGAGTGTATTTCAAGAATTGTAAATATCCCAATGCAAAGTCATAGATATCAAGAATAGAGTAAAAGCAGAAAGTACAGTATTATATAAAGAACAGAAAAAAAAGTCAATTTGAGATAATAAATGGGTAGTTGGGATGTAAAAGTAAGTTTTAATATGGGTCTTCCTTCAGCCCATGTGTAGATCAATTAGTTTCATAAGAAAAAACAAAGACATATAATCAAACTTGTTACATATGTATTTCATAATGTAAAGAACATTAACTTTGAACTCTCTACTTATTGGTAAATATATTGCCTCAAACATGAAGGAAAAGTCAGATAGAGTTGATGACTATGAGAGAGAAGGAAGATCTTGGTTCTTCTTGCATCCAATTTTCAGAGTGAAAATCCATAATACCACTTCCTCTTCAGGTTTTTGAAGGAAGGGAGAGAGGAACTCTGGGAAGAAACTGACATGTGATGATGACAATCTGCTATACTTAACTTATTACACAAAACTAAAAAAAAAAAATTAGGGAATTTTCTCCTTGAATTAGGTCTGTGCCTCTTTCTTCATTGAATTAATACATTTCATTCCCATCAGTTTTAGTTGGTATATATCCTCATATTTATAATTTCTCTGATTTGGATAAATGGGGTTTTTACTGTTTGTTTTCATCATGAAACTAGTATCTTGAAGAAAAGGGATCACCTGTTGGATAAAAAACTTGAACTTCCCTTTTCCTGTTAAATTAATAGCCATCAGAAATTTAACTTGAATATTAAAATGTTTCCTTATATTAATATTAGAAAGAGCAGATATCATTTTAGTGCAGTACCTCTTCTCTCTGAGGAAATCAAAGTGACTAAGTTTCTGACTTCAATTCCTGTATATCCTTCGAACTTCATTAATAAAAATATAGTTCTCAAGAGTTACAAATATCTTCCCATGTAACAATATCTTTTGATTATCATTTCATGCACGGCTATTACTTTTTATGAATTTAACTTAGTTCCCTCTATTTTTGAGAAATGAAGCCTTTGAAAGTCTTCATTACAATTACTATTGCTAACTATATTCCCCCTCATTTATTCTTTCCTTATACCATGTCTCTCCTCAGAAGTGTTTTAGTACAGACTACTCCCTCCCTCATTATGCTTTCTCTTTTATTACCTTTTCACCTTCCTATGTCCCATTGTACTCTTATTTTCCTGCAGAGTAAGATAGATTTCTATTGCCATTTTGGTTTGTATGTTTTTTCCTCTTTGAGTCAATTTTGATGAGAGTAAGATTCACTCACTTACTCTCTGCATCTTCTGCTTCCCCTCCATTTTAAAAAGAGTAAAAACTTTTCTTGCCTCTTTTTTATGGTAGATAATTTGTATCATTCCTCTTCTTCTTTTTCCTTTCTCCCAGCACATTCCTCTCTTACCCCTTAATTTCATCATTTAAAAAAATTATTTTATTTTTTCTGATTATACATGTATATTAACTTTTAAAATACACATTTCTTTATGAATCATGTTGGAAGAGAAAAATCAGAACTAAAGAGAAAAACCATGAGAGAGGAAAAAAACAGAAAAGAGAAGTGAACAAAAATGTGTTGATTTACATTCAATCTCCATAGTTTCTTTTTCTGGATGCAGATGGCATTTTCTATATTTGATAAAGTCTCACCTATTATGCTGTGATTCATGGCTCACTATTTACCTTCTGTAGTTGTGATGGAGGTCTCATGGCTGGTCTGCCAATTCACTAGCAGTAGTTAATACTGTTGTATTTTGACTAAAAGTCTCCTGTTAAGTTCTCCACACCAAGCTTCCCTGTATTGAGCCTCCCTACACTGTGCTTGCCTGTACTAGGCCATGTTCCCTTTGTGCAATTGAGACAGATCTTTCCTGAAGTTCTTCCAATATATCTTAGCCTGGAAAATTCTTACACTATGAATGTATATAAGTTCTTTCATTACAAAATCCATTCAGAGGATTGATGTAGTGTTGATTCTGAGGGAAGCTAGGGAAAACACAATCAATATCCTGGCTTTTCTCTGCCACATTGGCTTCTCCCCAACTCATATTCCTAAAACAAAGTAAAGTAGAGTATCATAAAGCATAGGTTATTCTTTGAATAAGACTTGGGTTCAAAATCTCACATTTGTAAGATTCTGTTTGTGATCTACTATAGCCATTGGCAAATTACTTTACTCACGATTCCCAATTCTTTAATTGTAAAATGACAATAAAATTTCTAATAATAATAACAAAATTATATAATACACCTTTATGTATATCACAGGGGTGCATTTGATGGCAAAATGAGATGAGGTATATAAAATTGATAGAAAACTTAAATTCACTATTTTAAAAGCAAAATAGCTACAAAGCCTTGGAATAAGAACTCAATTCAATTTTTGCTTCTGACAACAAGCAATTAATAAGTGTCTACTTTGTGCCAAGTGCTCTAGTAATCAATGATACATATCCCTTATGTGATACTGGTAAAATCCCTTAGAGTTATGTCCTCTAGGCAAAGCTGTAAGATCATAAGTTAAAGAAAAAGTGTTCGCTTATAGAGGTACAAAGAGTTTCCTCACAGGAGATGTCATTATGCTAATCAAATCATAAGTCCAGTCCCTAATCTTAAATCACTAAAAGTAATTTCTTAGAATACATCTGGAAAGGTACTTCTTTGCACAAATTAGAAAGGGCAATATTAAATATAGATTCGACTTAGACCTTTTTGTCCTTATTCAGTTATTGTTAGTTGTATCTGAGTCTTCATGATCCCATTTATGGTTTTCTTACCAGACACAGGAATGATTTGCCATTATTTTCTCCACATAATTTTGTAGATGAGGAAAGAGGCGAACAAGGTTAAGTGACTTGTGAGTATCTGAGACCAGATTTGAACACAAGAAGAAAAGTCTTCCTGAGTTCAAACATAGTACCCCATCGACTGTACCACCTAGGTCCCCTAAAACTTAGGCCTATAAGTCATTAAAATTTCAGGAGAAATGGAAGAGTGTCTGATGGTCTCAAAGTATCTTTCCCTCTATAAACCTTTAGTTAGACATATCATAAGAAGAGGCTGACCATACCCTGACCATGAACTAGCACATGAGTGAACAGGGTATTCTCTTTTGGATTATGCAGTCCTTTCATTTGACAACTTTGACTCATATCTTTTAATCCTTTTGTACTGCTTTGTGTACTCATGCAGGGGGATTTTCCTCTCTGTGTTCCATAGTCACCATTCAAAGCCAGCCGTAGGGATCTATTTTTTCTGAGATCTGGAAGAAAAATGCCTAGCCTCTGGCCAACTGCTACACGGTCTCCAGACAATGTGAGCCCTACAATTACCAAGTATGAGGAGCTTCCAAAATATTTTAGATCTCTCAAACCAACTGGATATAACAGTGAAATGATTTTTAATTCCTTTTTTAAAAAGTGTATAATTTCAGAGTTAAATAAAATTTTAAAAAGTATTTTCTAGTTTACTTTGGGAATTACATCTACTCAGAATTGTTTGACATATAATTTGCAAAATCCAATCCCAAATAAATTTTTTCCTTCTGTTAGAGACTGGTTTATAATCCACTCAGACAAAAAAAAAAAAAAAAAAAAAAAAAAAAAAAAAAAAAAAAAAAAAAAACAGAAAAAAAAAAAAAAAAAACCCTGAAAAATAGCCAAGTTTGTTTCCATCTGCCATGGAAATGGAATAGTTTAGAAATTCTTGGGTATGCATATAAGGGGAAATCATATTGTTTTGAACACATTGGTTTTGGACCAATCCATCTCATGCTAATACCAGAAACTTTTAATTCTGTCTATATTTGTGATTTCTTAGATATAAGAAACCCTTTCTATTGATGTACATTGACAACACTTTTGCAACTTACTTGTTAATGAGCTGTCTGAGAGCACTGAGTGTTTATGACTTTCCCTGGATTATAGAGTTAGAATATGTAGAATTCAAAACACAGTAAGTCTTGTCTCTGAAGTTTACTCCCTACTCACTTTACCAAACTTGGCCAAACTCCTTCTCAGAGTAAGCTCAGTAAATAGTGATAAAGCTACACTTAGGATCCAAGTCTTTTATTGCCTATATCTTAAATGGATCAGAATCTCAGAGCCTAGGCTAAGTACAACGTGTTTTCTTATCATGTGTCATTTAAGGACAGATAATTGCTCTCTACAGACCTTATGTTTCTTTTCTACAAAATAAGTGAGTTAGATTAGATGACTTTTCCTTCTACCTTCCTCTGATTGTGGAAAATTGGCTTAAAATCAATAACAGCTTTTGAATTATGAGTCAGCAATCTCTTTCACAGCATGAACTATTCACATGTTATATTTCCAGATGTTTTTCTTTTAATATTTATAAGTATAAACATGTCTTTCTTTCTATGGATTGAGAAGGCCCTGTCTGCTGTTTTTCCTGATAATGTTCTTTGCCATTATGAGACTAAAAAATCCTTTGTGTGTATTTTGCCATTCTATCTTGAATTAGCAGCAAGTGTTCTTAAGTTATCAGGTCAGGAAAATGATTGGGGCAAAACTTCCATAGAATAGGTAACATGAGAAAAGGAAATCAAAATTACTACCTGTATATATAATTTGTTTATATTTTGTTTATATGTTAAAATATAAGAATATTACCCATGAACATGTGTGTATGCACACAAAGTATAGCATGGTATATGTTATTAGCTCTGGAATTAAAGGGAACAGGTACTCAAAAGCTATGAGAACTGTGCTATTCCTAAAACAAGGTTTTTAGAGGAGACTCCATTCCCACTCTAATTCCTATTTCTTTTGGAGAATGTATTATTCATTCAACAAATATTTATTACATGTGTAGTATGTACAAGGAAGACTAAGCAGAAAGAGGTCAGATGTAATATATTTAATAGCCCCTGGTTCTCAGCCTGGGCTGACTGATGTCAAGAAAAAAAGCAGTGGCCTCCTAATGTATAAGTTATCTCTCATATTTTGGGATGTTGATGGAAGGGGTCTGTAGAATCTTTGTATATATTTTCAAAGTCAAACTAATGAAAAGCCACATGAAGAATCTGGCTCTATGAGCTGGAAACACTGGTGTGCCTCAAGGGGAAGTACATCAGGCCTGGAATTTAGAGCTAAATGTAAAAAATAGTGCTATTCAGAATACAGAATGGAACCCTTGTAAAAAAAAATCTATGTAATTTGAGATATATGTTTTGTTTAGTCCAATGCCAACAGGAGGCAAATCAAGTTTACAAAAATATACCTCTTCAATATGCATTTGGTATCTTTTGCCAACTACATAATTATTAATGGAGTTACAAAAGACCGACAATCATTAATGTTTTATTCAGTTAGTGACAGGTATTACACTATTCTTTGTGCAATATAATTGTGTGTGAAGAAAAGGAGAAAAAATCCAGAAAGGACTTGTGAACCTTGCAAAGTTCTATATATTTTTAAAGTAATAGTCCCACTGATACATTGTTGGTGGAGTTGTGAAAGAATCCAGCCATTCTGGAGAGCAATTTGGAACTATGCCCAAAAAGTTATCAAACTGTGCATACCCTTTGACCCAGCATTGCTTTTATTGGGATTATATCCCAAAGAAATACTAAAGAGCAGAAAGGGACCTGTATGTGCCAAAATGTTTGTGGCAGCTCTTTTTGTTGTAGCTAGAAACTGGAAGTTGAATGGATGTCCATCAATTGGAGAATGGTTGGGTAAATTGTGGTATATGAAGGTTATGGAATATTATTGCTCTGTAAGAAATGATCAGCAGGAGGAATACAGAGAGGCTTGGAGAGACTTAAATCAACTGTTGCTGAGTGAAATGAGCAGAACCAGAAGATCACTATACACTTCAACAACAATGCTGTATGAGGATGTATTCTGATGGAAGTGGAAATCTTCAACATAAAGAAGATCCAACTCACTTCCAGTTGATCAATGATGGACAGAAATAACTATACCCAGAGAAGGAACACTGGGAAGTGAATGTAAATTGTTAGCACTACTGTCTATCTACCCAGGTTACTTATACCTTCGGAAGCTAATAATTAATGTGCAACAAGAAAATGGTATTTACACACATATATTGTATCTAGGTTATATTGTAACACATGTAAAATGTATGGGATTACCTGTCATCGGGGGGAGGGAGTGGAGGGAGGGAGGGGATAATTTGGAAAAATGAATAAAAAAATAAAATAAAATAAAAAAATAAAAACTAAAAAAAAAAATAATAATAAATAAAATAAAGTAATAGTCCCAAATTTTAACTACTTGCAATATAAACCATTATTATTTATATGTCCAAATTCATTCATTCATCCATCCTCCCATTTATTTATCCATTGTGCTAAGCACACTTTGAAAATTATGTATTCAGAAAGAATTGCTTGAAACTATCGTGAGCATTGTTGATGTTAGTAAAAATAAGCATCTTTAGAGTCCATGAAGATCATGAATAGATAATTATGAAATCTATACAGCAACAGAGAAGCAATTTGACTTTCTGTTTGGGGACATAGAATACTAACTGCTGGTATACTAATCCCAAATCTTTTTTTAATTATAGCTTTTTATTGAAAAAACATATGCATGGGTAATTTTTACAACATTACTTATGTGTGTTCCAACTTTTCCCTTCCCTTCCTTCACCCCCTCCCCTAAATGGCAGGAAGTCTCATACAAGTTAAACATATTAAAGTATGTCTTAGATACACTATATGTGTTCAGATTTGAAAAATTCTCTTGTGGCACCAAAAAAATTGAATTCATAAGGTAAAATTAACTTGGGAAGAAAAACAAAAATGTAAGTAGTCCACATTCATTTCCTAGTGTCCCTTCTCTGGGTGTAGAAGATTCTGTCCATCATTGATCAAATAGAAATGAATTGGATCTTCTCTTTGTCAAATATATCCACTTCTATCAGAATACATCCTCATACAGTATTCTTTTTGAAGTGTATGATGATCTCCTGGTTCTGCTTATTTCTTTTTCTTTTTTTTTAATTTTAATTTTTATTTTATTTTATAATTATAACATTTTTTTGACAGTACATATGCATGGGTAATTTTTTACAACATTATCCCTTGCACTTACTTCTATTCAGATTTTTTCCCTTCCTCCCCCAACCCCCTCCCCCAGATGGCAAGCAGTCTTATATATGTTAAATATATTACAGTATATTCTAGATACAATATATGTGTGTAGAACCGAATTTTTTGTTGCACAGGAAGAATTGGATTCAGAAGGTAAAAATAACAGTTTACATTCATTTCCCAGTGTTCCTTTTCTGGATGTAGCTGGTTCTGTCCATCATTAATCAATTGGAATTGGATTAGCTCTTCTTGGAATTGGATTAGCTCTTCTGGTTCTGCTTATTTCACTTAGCATCATTTCATACAAGTCTCTCCAAGCTTCTCTGTATTCATCCTCCTGGTCATTTTTTATAGAACAATAATATTCCATAACATTCATATACCATAATTTACCCAACCATTGTCCAATTGATGAGCATTCATTCAATTTCTAATTTCTAGCCACTACAAAAAGGACTGCCACAAACATTTTGGCACATACAGGTCCCTTTCCCTTCTTTAATATCTCTTTGGTAAGACCAAAGTAGTAACACTGCTGGATAAAAGAGTATGCACAGTTTGACAACTTTTTGAGCATAGTTCCAAATTGTTCTCCAGAATGGTTGGATTTGTTTACAACTCCACCAATAATGCATCAGTGTCTCAGTTTTCCTGTATCCCCTCCAACATTTGTCACTATCTTTTCCTGTCATTTTAGCCAATCTGACAGGTATGTAGTAGTATCTCAGAGTTGTCTTAATTTGCATTTCTCTGATCAATAGTGATTTGGAACATCCTTTCATATGAATAGAAATGCTTTCAATTTCATCATTGGAAAATTGTCTGTTCATATCCTTTGACCATTTATCAATTGGAGAATGGTTTGATTTCTTATAAATTAGAGTCAGTTCTCTATATAGTTTGGAAATGAGGCCTTTATCAGAAACTTTAACTGTAAAAATGTTTTCCCAGTTTATTGCTTCCCTTATAATCTTGTTTGCATTAGTTTTGTTTGTACAAAAGCTTTTTAATTTGATATAATCAAAATTTTCTATTTTGTGGTCAGTAATGATCTCTAGTTCTTCTTTGGCCACAAATTCCTTCCTCCTCCACAAGTCTAAGAAGTAAACTATCTTATGTTTGTTTAATTTATTTATAATCTCATTCTTTATACCTAAATCATGAACCCATTTTGATCTTCTCTTGTGTGGTGTTAAGTGTAGGTTCATACCTAGTTTCTGACACACTAATTTCCAGTTTTCCCAGAAGTTTTTGTCAAATAGTGAATTCTTATCCCAAAAGTTGGTGTCTTTGGCTTTGTCAAACACTAGATTGCTATAGTTATTGACTATTTTGTTCTGTGAACATAACCTATTGTACTTATCAACTAATCTATTTCCTAGCCAATACCAAATGGTTTTGGTGACTGCTGCTTTATAATATAGTTTTAGATCAGGTAGAGCTAGGCTGCCTTCATATGATTTTTTTTATTAATTCCCTTGAAATTCTTGACCTTTTGTTTTTCCATATGAATTTTTTGTTATTTCTTCTAGGTTATTAAAATAGTTTCTTGGGAGTCTGATTGATATAGCACAATGGAATGGATGTTGGGTTTTATCAAATGCTTTTTCTGCAACTATTGAGATGATCATATGGTTTTTGTTAATTTGGTTATTGATATAGTCAGTTATGCTAATAGTTTTCCTAAAATTCTTGGTATAAATTCTACTTGGTAATGGTATATTATCCTGGGAATGATTTTCTGTAATCTTTTTGCTAATATTTTATTTAAGATTTTTCATAAATATTCATTAGGGAGATTTGTCTATAATTTTCTTCCTCTGTTTTCAATGTACCTGGTTTAGGTATCAGTACCAGGGCTGTAACATAAAAGGAATTTATCAATCCCTATTTTTTCAAATAGTTTATATGGTATTGGAGTTGATTGTTCTTTAAAAGTTTTGTACAACCATATGGTCCTGGGGATTTTTTCTTAGGGAGTTGATTAATAGCTTATTGTATTTCTTTTTCTAAAATGGGACTGTTTAACTGATTTACTTCTTCCTCTGTTAATCTTGGCAAGCTAGGTTTTTGAAGGTATTCTTCCATTTCATTTAAGTCATCAATTTTATTGGCATAAAATTGAGTAAAGAAACTCCTAATTATTGCTCTAATTTCCTCTTCATTAGTGGTGAGTTCTCCTTTCTCATTTTTAAGACTAAAATTTTGATTTTCCTCTTTTTTTGATCTATTTTGTTGGCTTTTTCACAAAACCAACTCTTAGTTTTATTTATTAATTCAATAGTATTTTTTTACTTTTAATTTTATTAATCTCTTCTTTTATTTTTAGAATTTTAAGTTTAGTGTTTGACTGAGGGTTTTTAATTTGTTCCTTTTCTAGCTTTTTTAGTTGCAAGCCCAATTCATTGATCTTCTCTTTCTCTATTTTATGCAAGCAGGCCTCTAGAAGATATACAATTTCCCCTTATTACCTCTTTGGCTGCATCCCACACATTTTGATATGATGTCTCATTATTGTCATTTTCTTGGGTTAAATAATTAATTATGTCTATAATTTGCTCTTTCACCCCATCATTCTTTAGGATGAGATTATTTAGTTTCCAAATATTTTTGGTCTATTTATTCTTGATTTTTTATTGAATGTAATTTTCATTGCATTATGATCTGAAAAAGGATGCATTTACTATTTCTGCCTTTCTGCATTTGAATTTGAGGTTTTTATGTTCTAATATATAGTCAATTTTTGTATTGGTTCCATGAACTGCTGAGAAGAAAGTATACTCCTTTCTGTCTCCATTTAGTTTTCTCCAAAGATCTATCATACCTAACCTTTAAATACTGGATGGGAAGAACAAAGAAAAAGATGAGTTGAGATGTTGTCAGTGGGTTTCCTCTGGGCTAAGGGTCTTATACATTACCCAGAGTTCCCCCACTATCTTCAGCTCTCTACAATTTTTCAGGTCATGATACAATAAAAATTACCTGTAATAAAGGGCTAGGGGAAAATAGATAAAAAATTAATTGGCAACTAAGTAATCTAATTCTAAAGTGGGTCAAACAACAAATAATTTCATTCGAGAAAATGACAATAATGAGACAACATACAAAAATTTATGGGATGAAGCCAAAGCAATTTTAGGGGAAAGTTTATGTATCTCTATATGCTTACTTGAATAAAATAAAGAAAGAGAAGATCAATAAATTTGGAATGCAACTAAAAAATCTAAAAATGAACAAATAAGCCCCCCAATTAAATATAAATTTTGAAATTCTGAAAATAAGAGATTAATACAATTAAAGTATTGAATTAATAAACAAAACTAAAAATTGGTTTTCTGAAAAAAACAACAAAATAGATAAACTTTTATTGAATTTGATTAGAAATAGGAAAGAAGAAAATCATATTGTTAGTATCAAAAATGAAAAAGGTGAACTTTTCATCAATGAAGAGGAAATTACAACCATAATTAGGAGCTATTTTGATATTACAAATCTTATAATCTTAGTGAAATATATGAATACATACAAAAATGTAGTTTTCCCACATTAACCAAAAAAGGAAATAAATTAATTAAATAGTCCCATTTTAGAAAACAAACTCGAAAAAGCTATTAATCAACTCCTAAGAAAAAATTTCAAGGGCCAAGTGGATTTACATGTGAATTCTACCAAAAACTACCAAATTATTTAAAGAACAATTAATTCCAGTACTATGCAAACTATTTGGAAAAAGAGGGAAAGAAGGAATCTTTTCTATTTTTATGACCAAATTCCTTTTATGACACAGACATGGTACTGATACCTAAACCAGGTATGGGTTAAAACAAAGAAAACAAATTATATAGCCATTTCCCTAATGAATACTGATGTAAAAATCTTAAATAAAATATTTCAAAAAATATTACAGCAAGTTATCCCCAGGATAACAAACCATGACCAAGTAAGATTTATAACATGAATGAAGGGCTGGTTCAATATTAGGAAAACTATTCACATAATAGACTATATCAATAACCAAACTAACAAAAATCATATGATTATCTCAATAGAAGCATAAAAGACATTTGACAAAATCCAACACCCATTCCTATTAAAAATGCTAAAGAGTATAGGAATAAGTGGAGTTTCCCTTAAAATGAGCAATAGTATATATTTAAAACCATCAGCAAACATCAGATATAATGAGGATAAACCAGCTTCTCAGAAAGATGAAGGATGAAACAAGATAGTCCACTATCACCATTACTATTAGAAATGCTAACATTTGCAATAAGAGAAGAAAAAGAAATTAAATGAATTAGAGCACGTAATGAGGAAACAAAATTATCACTCGTTGCAGATGATATGATGGTATATTTAGAGAATCTGAGAGATTCAACTAAAAAACAACTAGAAACAATTCAAAACTTTAACAAGTTCCATGATACAAAATAAATTCGCCTAAGTCATCAGCATTTTTATATATTATCCACAAAGTCCAGCAGCAAGAAATACAAAGGAAATTCCATTTAAAATAATTGTAGATAATATAAAGTATTTGGAATTGCACCTGCCAAGGTATAGTCAGAAACTCTATAAACACAATTACAAAACACTTTCCTCACAAATAGTCATACCTAAATCAATTTTAAAAAGCTAATGGTAGGCTAAGCTAATATAATAAATATGACAATACTACCTAAATTAATCTATTCATTCAGTGTTATTTTCCAGAGGTAGAAAAACATAATAACAAAGTTCATCTGGAAGAACAAATGGTCAAAAATGTTAAGAGAATTAATGTAAAAAATGCAAATGAATATGGTCTAACTATACTAGACCTAAAACTATATTATAAATCAGCAGTCATCAAAATCATTTAGTACTTCCTAAGAAACAGAGTAGCTGTTCATTGAATAGATTCGTTTCACAAGACACAATAGTCAATGGCTATAGTAATCCATCTGGGATCTTTGAGTGACAGAACCCATAAATATTTGGAGTACAACAAATTTCTAGAAGAAGATACTTTAAAAGAACTTTAGAAAAGATCTATTTTAATTGGGCAGGGGGAGAGGCTGCTGAGACCAGACCACAGTGGAGGGAGACTATGTCAGGGAGCCAGGGTGGGGAGACAGTTCATTGAGGCATCTGTGCACTGGGGAATTGACTGTGAGGCTCTTAGGCTACTCTATCCTGGCTGCTGGTGGTTCAGCAGATTTGCTGTGAGACACCCAAAAGCAAAAACAAAAGTCAAATTGTGAGCCACTGAGTCCTGGAAGAATATGGGATCTGGTTGTGCCTTTCCAACACAGAAGTTGGTCAGTAGTACCATTCCCAGGGCAAACTAAACCAGTTGTCTCTCCTTTGCATGAAGAGAAGACCTCAACCTTTTAAAATGATCAAAAAATCAAAAAAGAACTCTGACTATGACAGCTTTTATGGAGAAAGAGAAGAACATACCTCAAACCCTGAGGATCCTAAAAGCAAGTCAACTCTAGATGAAGCCCCAAAGAATGATATAAATTGGTCCTCATTTCACAAGGCTCTCTTGTAAGAATTCAAAAAGGATCTTAAAAAAGAGTTTAAAATGGGGAAAGGAAATGAGAGCTTTATAAGAGAGTTTGAAAAAACAACCCAGAAATATTTGAAAAAAAAAAAAAACTCTTTAAAAACAGACTTTATGAAAGGGAAAGTCCATCACAAGTTTCATCATGGATCATTCTATTGCTGAGAATAGCAAATAGACATAACTTTCCAGGAGCCACTCTTATACTTGATTTTTCAAGAAACATTCGAAAATTCTGTAGAAATTTTATATTTTATCTGTATGTTTACAAATCACTGCAACACTAAAAAAGGGATATCATATTATAAAATAGCTCCATAACCTGAAGGTTATCTTTTTACACAGTTATTTTTAGGATCCCATAATTTAAAACTTTACTTCTGCTTCTATTGCCTAATGACTCTTAGAAACATTTCCCTTATATTGAATAAGTTAAAGATAATAATCATGATGGATAAGAAGAAAGGTTAGCATTTATATAGAACTTTGATTATAATATTTGACTCTAGGTGAGGCAATAAATATTATTATCCTTATTTTATAAATTAGGAAATAGGATGAGAATTGATCTTCTGATCTTCTGGAATCCAAGTGCATCATTCTTTTCATTGTGATATTCATAAAATAGGTTTTTCAATTTGACAATAAATCACCATGGTGCTACTCCTGGGAAGAGAAAATGAAGCTTGAAAAAGTCTAAGTAAAGAAGAGATCTGTAGAGAAGAAAACTTCACTTTGACATTAGGTCCATGGTGCAATTCTGTAAATCTAACTTTTAGTCATAAAATGTAATTTTTAGCAAAATGGTGTCCTATAATGAGTCCTGGGAAACAGAAATGTGATTTCCATCGGTCTAATAGCAGAATTGGTTGAATGTTCCTTTAGGATGCATATTTGTTACAAGATTTTTATTTGTTGTTTCTCCCCAGTGTGGAAATGTACAAATAAAGAAAAAAAATTGTTAACTTAAAAAGACAGTTTTTTAAAAAGACTATAGATACAGTTTCTTGTTTGGAAATTACTTTGCAAACATTGTCTTTCTAGAAATGTAAGTTATTATTATCAACTTCATAGTTATTAACTCTTACTGGCAGTACAATATGGTTTCCTATAGCAAATAGTTCTTTACTGATCTAATTAAAAATGAAGAAAAATTGAATAATTAGGAAGCTTTGCATCAGAAGGGCATGTTTCTCTTCCACTGAATCATATTTCCTAAGATGGGTCAACTAACTGTAGGGAAGAATTCAAACAAAAAGATCATGTACTTGAGGACACAGGCTTGTAGTGTAAAGTTGACTTACTACAGTCTCTTTATGAGGATTGTACCTTTAGGAATTAGGAAATTTGTCAATGATTCTTAAAATAAGAAGCAAATCTTAAAATGATTAAAAAGCATTAATCTGGAAATAACATATGTTGAAACAAACAACTCAAAGGAAGGAGATGGGGCTTTTATCTGAAAAAAAAATGTTTGGATGCATACCATACTTAAAAATTCTCAGAATGTTCCATTGTACCATATTCATTAGGAATTTACTTGAAATGTTAAGATCCATTTAAAAGAGTGAGGATTTTTGATGGCAGGAATGCTAAGCCAATTCTCTATCTCCAGTGTTAAATTCTTCTTCAAGGCTTAGAAAAGCTACCAGGAAATTTTAATGACATCAGTGTCCAATTAGACATAGATGACAAAGCAAATGAAAAGAGGTAAACATTTTTATTTCTGACCTAAGCGTGACTCAACTGGAATTGTCAACTCAGCCATAGAGCCCATGGTTAAACTCCTGCATATTTAATCTACCAGCTTCCAAATAAAGGTGGGGACAAGTCACTGCTGAGAAAGAGGCAAGAAGGTTAAGATATAGCCATTCTTCAGGTTGAAAGTAGCTCTCTAAGTCAGTACCATTGGATTTTCATTCTTCCCAGCTCTGACATTGACCTAATTTTATCATTCTGAATTATAGTAGAATAATTTTGTGCACACATATGGAAAAATAAGGATAATAGTACATTTATTACTTATATTACAGGGTTGTTATGGAGAAAATGTTTTACATAGTATATAAAGAGCTAAGAAAACTCACCTTCCAACATGGATAGTGACCAAGGAGAAAGCAGGTTTATTATGTTCCTATGTACAATGGACCTCACATATATCTTTAGGGCCATATCTATCATCATTAAGGATTCCTTCACTCTTGATGATTTGCATGCCACCTTTTATTTAGGGAAAATTATTGGAACATTTTGTGATTCAATGTTCTCCTAAAGGGGCAGATCTGATAATGCTTGTGATTCCTTCCTTTATTGTCTTCTTTATATGAGGTTATTCAGTTCAATACAATAAATATAAGTTTTTATGTTTTATTTTTTTAATTTTTATTAGTTTTTTAATTATTTTTACTATGTACCATAAATAATTCTAGATGAAAGGAGACACAAGTATAAAATATAAACAAAAATAAGACAAAAAAGAAAAATTAATTAGTCCAGATCCACAGAAGCTTGCATTTTAATATTAGTTAGAAAAACTTACTAAGATAAAATAATACAAAATCTTTACAGGTAATTTCAGAGGGGAATATTAACTAATGAGATTAAAGAATGGGAGAGACATGTTTTAAGAGATAGCACTTAAGGGCTATCCTGGTTGGAAGATTGAGATTCCCAAAAATAGAGGTATAGAAGAACCCATTAAGAATGGAAAATGGCATTTGCAAAGACACAGACACATAATATGGGATACTATATATGGGGGTCATCTACCTGAACTTGTTGGAAAAAATGTCAAATGAATGAAAGTAAGTAATATGAGCCCAGTCTAGAAAAGTAAGCTAAAGCCAGATTACTAAGGATTTTTGATCAATCAACCAACAGAATTATTGTGCATTTTCTATGTGTTAGGCACAATTCTAAATACTAGTAATTCAATGGCAAAAGTTGAAACAGTTCCTGTTCTTAAGAGTCTTACAGGAGAGCTACGAAGACAAAGAAGTTATGAGGTGACTTGTGGAAGAAGATTTTACATCTGGGGAAAGAGGAAAAAACCTATGGCACTTGGTTTGAATCTTAATATTAAGTATTCTCAAAAATAGGAATGAGAAGACAATGAATTACAGTTTGAAGAGAAATAATCTAAAAGCATAACAGCAAGAGATAAAATAGTTATAGTATTGTTGTACTATATTATGTGTGAAGTGAAGCAGTGTGCAATAAATTTAGAAATATAAATGGTAGTTGGGTTTTTAAGGACTTTTTTTCTCATTTATTTTCAATTACATGTAAACAATTGTTTTAATATTTTTATTTTGACTTCCAAATTCCAACCTCTCTCCCCTACCTCATTGAGAAGGAAAGCATGTGGATATAAATTATTTATCTGCAATCATGAAAAACATTACCATATTAGACATATTTCAAAAGAAAATACAAAAAAATAAAAACACACCAAAACCACCTAAGAATAATATTTTAAAAGTATGTTTCAATCAGCATTCTGACTTATGGAATAAAGAAGTTTATTTTGATCCTAGAAGTAGGAACATTCTTGGAATTTATTGAGCAGAAAAGTGATAAAGTGATATTATCTGATTTATACTGAGAAAATTAATTTGGCAGCTCTGTGGAGGACATGAGTTTGTATTTTATCTGTGATGTGGTGCATCTTCTGATTTGGATGATT
This sequence comes from Sminthopsis crassicaudata, assembly GCF_048593235.1. NCBI lineage: Eukaryota > Metazoa > Chordata > Mammalia > Dasyuromorphia > Dasyuridae > Sminthopsis > Sminthopsis crassicaudata. Next base: position 153,556,022 of record NC_133618.1, read on the forward strand.
TTATGAACATTTAAGGATTTAGAAACTAGAAAAAATTGTGAAAAAAACCTTGATGAAGTAGTTTATACAGAAGATCCTCAAAAACAATATATCAGATGTGTTTCTTTTCTCAGCATTTCATTTTTTTTTTCATGACTAATGTGAGAAATACAAAGTTGCCTTAACCCTAAAACTACTTGGAGATTATGGACAACTGGATATTATATAGGTAGAGATTGGTTATATGAAATATGAATTTGAGGTTTTTTATAATGAGAAAAAAGGTGAGTCATTTCATATCAGATACCTTAGTATAGTTTGGACAAGCTCAGATCTCCAAGTAAATCAGAACAAATTTTGAGAAGAATTCTCAAGGCTGGGATCAAAAGAATATCTCTAAGCTCAAATTGAAAACATACTGCAAGAGTTTTTTCCCCTCAAAAACCACATGAAACCAAGCCTCTGAGGATCCTGAAAGAATGAAACACTCTCCAGCTCAAGATAGATTGGAAAAACTTCAAGAAAGGTCAGTTTCAATGGGTTAGAAACAGAAAACAAAAGTATATATAGGGGAGAAACTAGGATGGAAGGAAGTACAAAGCTGGTAATCATAACTGTGAAGGTAAATGGGATGAATTCTCCCATAAAATGGAAGCTAATAACACAGTGGATTAAAAACAGTCCTACAATATGTTGTTTTCAAGAAACACATTTGACATATATATGTATATATATATGCAGAGTAAAGGTAAAAGGCTGGAGCAGAATTTCCTATGCTTCAACAAAAGCAAAAAGAATCAGGAGTAGCCATCCTGATCTCAGATAAAGCAAAAGTAAAACAAGAACTAATTAAAAGAGATAAGAAAGAAAAGTAGTCTTAATAAAGATTGCCACAAACAATGAAGTTGTAATGATATTTAATGTATATGCAACAAAGGTAGAATACTCAAATTCCTGAAGATTTTGAGCCATTTATAAGAAGAAATGTAGAGTAAAGCTATAATAGTGGAGGATCTCAGCCTTCTGCTCTCAGAATAAAACAAATCTAATCAAAAAATAAACAAGAAAGAAACTAGGGAGGTTAATAGAATCCTAGAAAATCTAAATATGACAGACTTCTTGAAAAAATTGAATAGAGGCAGAAATAAATATACCTTTTTCTTTACAATATAAGGCATCTACACAAAAATTGACTATATGTTAGGGTAAAAAAATCTCACAAATGAAGAAAGGTAGAGATAATAAATGCTTCCTTTTCTGGGTACAACAATAAAAGTTATTTTCAATAAAGATCTAGGGAAAGATAAACTAAAAACCAATTGGAAATTAAACAATCTAATTCTAACAAATGGATGGATCAAATAACAAATCACAGAAACAATACATAATGTCATACAAAAGAATAACAATAATGAGACAACATACCAAAAATTATGGAATACAGGCAAAACAGTTCTTAGGGGAAATTTTATATCTCTAAATAGTTACATGAATAAAATAAAGAGATCAATGAATTGGGCATGCAACCTGAAAATGCTAGAAAAAGAACAAATCAAAAATCCCTAATCAAATATTGAATTAGAAATTCTGAAACTCAATGAAGAGATTAGTAAAATTGAAACTAAGAAAACTATTAAACTAAAAAATAAAACTAAGAGTTGTTTTATGAAAAAAGCCAACAAAATAGATAAATCTTTGGTTAATTTGCTTACAAAAAAAGTAATGAAAAAAACAAAATCACCAGCAACAGAAGCAAAAAAGGTGAACTTACTACCAATGAAAAATAAATTAAAACAATAATAAGAATCTCTTTTGTCCATATGTATGGCAGTGAATCTGACAATTTAATTAAAATAGGTGAATATCTACAAAAATATAAATTGCCCAGATTAATAAAAGAAGAAATAAATTACTTAAATTGTCCCATTATAGATGGTGTCTTAGAAGTACCAGACCTAAAACTATATTGTAAAACAACAATAATCAAAACCATTTGGTACTGGCTAAGAAATAGAGCAATAGATCAGTGGAATAGAATAGATACACAATAATCAAGGTCAGTATGAAGAGAATTCAGAATAGATTAATTACCCCACAACAGCTTATGAACAGATCACTACTGCTGCTATAAAAAGTTGGGGTTCTCTCCCTGGACAAAAAGATCGAGGGGAAGCCTTCACAAAAATAGAGCAAGGTCCTAATGAACCTTTTGCAGATTTTGTGGGACGTTTGCAAACAGCTGTCACAAGAACCACTGGAGAAAATGCAGCTACAAAAATTATAAGACAACTGGCTAAGAAAAATGCCAGTGTGATTTGCAGAAGAATTATATGGGGACTACACAAGGATGCTCCTTTAGAGGAGATCATAAGATGCTGTGCCACAGTGAAGACAAATGCTTATTATACCCAGACTATGATGAACATGGGAAGAAAGGGTCCCTCTTGGCAAGGGACTTCTAGAGAAAACTGTCGATTTGTTTTCAGTATGGAAAACTAGGACATCTGAGAGCCCAATGTAGATATAGAGATAAAGTGAGAGGACAGGCTGAGAGAAGACCTAAACCCTATGTACAAAATGGCACAAGGGTTTCTACTGGGCCTCATAATGTAGATTGACCTAGGGAAATGAGAGGCAGAGCCCAGCTCCAAGATATCATACAAAAGACAGTTGGGGCATGATGGAAGCTGAGTTTACACCCAGAGAGTCTTTAGAAAGTCAGGACTCTGATATGATCAATCAGCCGAAAAACAATAACATAGCAGAAAGGGATTACAATTGAGGAGAAAACAGGCTTTTTTAACCCATCAGAAGGGCAGTATCCAGTGCGAGCAGCTCCACTTTCTTTAAATAATCACCAGGTGATGTGGAGAGATCCAAAAAGTGGTGAATGGAAGGGACTAGATAGGTTAACTGCTTGGGGAAGAGGGTTTGCTTATATTTCTACAAATTGAAAAGGAATCAGATGGGTGCCAATGAGCCATATTCCCCTTGTCCATCAGGGAAAGACAGAAAAAGAGAAAAATCTGGAAACAAAGGAGAAGATCTAACAACAAAATCCACAGGAATCATTGGATTCTATAACACAAGATAAGACTGTTGCAGGACTTGAAAACCATCAGGAATCATTAGATTCCCTAACACAAGATGAGACTATTGCAGGACTTCAAAACTTGCAGGAATTATTGGATTCCTGGCACATGAACTAATGGACAATAGATTCCTTTTGGACTGTTTCTAGGACTTATAGACATGTATAATTCCTCATGTTGATGCATGTTATTTGTTACACCACTACTAGCCTGTGTCATGTTACTATGTGCTTATGTAATTATGTGTAATACCTCCCATATTGATGGATTTATGTATACCTGTTTTAAGAGTGAGCCCATACAGAAACCCACTAATCTGATTAGATTTCCCATTTCCTTTGGTGTTTTCATTTCCCTTCCTGAGATATCAGTGAGGGAGTGATTACCTGCTTTTTATGGTATTTTCACTCCTTTTTTGAGCAGTCAGGGAAGATGTGATCACCTTCTTTTGGGGGGTTCTCACCTCATTGAGAAGACAGGGAAGTCATGACCACCTGTGTTCTAAATCAAAAGAAAGCAGAAGGTAATGGCAGAACCTAGGCATGGACCCACATTTAACACCACATACTAAGATAAGATCAAAATGGGTCCAAGATTTAGGCATAAAGAACAAAATCATAAATAAATTGGAGGAACATGGGATGGTTTACTTCTCAGACTTGTGGAGGAGGAAGGAGTTTGTGTCCAAGGGAGAACTAGAGACCATTATTGATCACAAAATAGAAAATTTTGATTACACCAAATTAAAAAGTTTCTGCACAAACAAAACTAATGCAAACAAGATTAGAAGGGAAGTAACAAATTGGGAAAACATTTTTACAGTTAAAGGTTCTGATAAAGGCCTCATCTCCAAAATATACAGAGAATTGACATTAATTTATAAGAAATCAAGCCATTCTCCAATTGATATAATGGTCAAAGGATATGAACAGACAATTTTCAGATGATGAAATTAAAACTATTTCCGCTCATATGAAAGAGTGTTCCAAATCACTATTGATCAGAGAAATGCAAATTAAGACAACTCTGAGATATCATTACACACCTGTCAGATGGGCTAAGATGACAGGAACAAATAACGATGAATGTTGGAGGGGCTGTGGGAAAACTTGGACACTGATGCATTGTTGGTGGAGTTGTGAAAGAATCCAACCATTCTGGAGAGCAATCTGGAATTATGCCCAAAAAGTTACCCTTTGACCCAGCCAGACATTTCCCAATTAATAAATGGTCCAAAGATATGAACAGTTTTCAAATGAGAAAACTTAAAACCCCCTATAATCATTTAAAAAATGCTCTAAATTGACATGCAAATTAAGGCAACTCTGAGATACCACTACACACCTCTCAGATTGGCTAAGATGATAGGAAAAGATAATGATGAATGTTGGAAGGGATTTGGGAAGGCTGGGACACTAATACATTGTTAGTAGAGTTGTGAATGAATCCAACCATTCTGGAGAGTAATTTGGAACTATGCTGAAAAACTTATTAAAATGTGCATACCCTTTGATCCAGCAGTGTTATTACTGGGCTTATATTCCAAAGAGATCTTGAAGAAGGGAAACAGACCCACATGTGGAAAAATGTTTGTGGGATCCCTTTTAGTAGTAACTAAAAACTGGAAATTGAATGGATGTCCATCAATTAGAGAATGGCTGAATACATTGCGGTATATGAATGTTATGGAATATTATTGTTCTGTAAAAATGACCAGCAAGATGATTTCAGAGAAGCCTGGAGAGACTTACATGAACTGATGCTGAATGAAATGAGAAGAACCAGGAGATCATTATACACTTCAACAACAATAGTATATGATGATCAATTCTGACAGATGTGGCTCTCTTCAACAATGAGATGATTCAAACCAGTTCCAATTGTTCAATAATGCAGAGAATCAGCTGCGCCCAGAGAGAGAACTAAGGAAAATGAGTGTGGACCACAACATAGCATTTCCACTCTTTCTGTTAATTGTTTCTTACATTTTTGTTTTTATTCACAGGGTTTTTAATTTCCTTTCTAGATCTGATTTTTCTTGTGCATCAAGATAATTGTATAAATATACTAAACATATATTGGATTTAACATATACTATAACATATTTTACATGTATTTGACTACCTGCCATCTAGGCGAGGGAATGGGGGCAAGGAGGGGAAAAGTTGGAACAGAAGGTTTTGCAAGGGTCAATGTTGAAAAATCGCCCATGCATATATTTTGTAAATAAAAAGCTATAATTTTTAAAATGGTCTAAATCACTAGTGAATATAGAAATGCATATTAAAACAACTCTGAGGTACCATTCAACACTTCTGAGATTGGCTAAGATAATGGGAAAAGCCAATGATAAATGTTGGAGGGGATGTGGGAAAATTTTAACACTAATGCATTATTGGGAGTTGTGAAATGATTTAACTAGCTTGCAGAGAAATTTGGAACTATGCCCAAAGAACAATAAAACTACACACCCTTTGGCCCAGCAATGTCACTGTATCCCAAGGAAATCATAAAGGAGGGGAAAAGAACCCACATATATTAAAATGTTTGTATCAGCTCTTTTTGTGGTAGCAAACAATTTGAAAATGAGTAGATGTCCATTATTAGGGCACAGCTGAATAAGTTGTAGTATAAAAAGGTAGTTGGTTATTATTGTTCTGATTTTAGAATAAGCTGACTTTAGAAAAACCTTGAAATATTTACATGAACTAATGCTAAACAAAGCAAACTGAATCACCTATGAAAGACTTTGTTTTTCTCTGTGGTTCAATGATTCAAGGAAATTCCAATAAACTGTGGAAAGAACAAAAGAATGAAAAGAAAGAAAGAAAGAAAGAAAGAAAGAAAGAAAGAAAGAAAGAAAGAAAGAAAGAAAGAAAGAAAGAAAGAAAGAAAGAAAGAAAGAAAGAAAGAAAGAAAGAAAGAAAGAAAGAAAGAAAGAAAGAAAGAAAGAAAGAAATAAATTGTGAAATGGACTGTGTGCTGTAGAGGGCCAGGAGGTAAGAATCCATTCCAGGATTTGAATCTTAACAGTAACTTGGCTCACCAAAACTCCCTTATTGAAATAGCAAAGACTGTTTATCAATATAATAAATTAATAATCTAGAGACTGAAGCAAAATACAAACATAGTCTTTGAATTAAAGGCAAACCTTTGAATTTAGGACAGGAAAAAAGAGCCCACAATAGAGACTAAAGGCATTTAGGAGAAAGATACTTGAGACAATGGTATGATAAACTTTATCCTGATGTGTATATCAACTTTTTGCATCTCTGTCTAATTAACCAGGATCCAGGGCTTAATCATTTACATCTCAGTAGATGTTTGTTTGTTAGAGAAAACTATAGGAACTTCAAAGAGTGTACTTTGTATCAAGTCTATGAGCATTTGAGGTATATATATATATATATATATATATATATATATATATATATATATATATATATATATATATATATATATTCATGGTCCTGATTAATAAACTTTGAAGAGTCAATAATCCAGGCTCTCTCCACTTGGCCCTGGTAAAGTCATTCCCTTCATCACACTACAGGAGCTGGACTTCAATAGTGTACAATGTAATAACACTATTTGTGGTGTGCTCATCTGTGAATGACTTTGCCATTCTCAGCAATACAATGATCTAAGACTACTCTGAAAAGCTTGAAATGAAAAATGTTATCCAACACTCAGAAAAAGAACTAAATACAGATTGAAGCACACTTTTTTAACTTTATTTTTCTTGAGAATTTTTTTTGGGGGGGGAATTTATGTCTTCTTTCACAATATGACTTTTATGGAAATGTACCTTCTTAAAAAGGAATGGGGATAGGGAAGAAAGGGGAAAATCTGGAAGTCAAAGTTTTAAAAACAAATGTAAAAAAAATGATGTTCTATATGTTACTATGGAAAATAAAAATATTTTTATTTTTAAAAAGAAAGAAAACCAACTGTAGATCCTATAATGCTACCTGCTGCTCAGAAGAGCTGAATGGAGAAAGAAAAGACTTGTCACTTATTGCCTAGTACAGTTGACTTGGGGTTCAGAGAAGATCTCTTGGGTTGAAGAAAAGAGCTTGCTTTGCATCTGCTGCTTGAGAGTTTCAAATACTTCAGAATCCAATCCAAAAAAGCATATCTGCAAAAGTTCTGAAGAGTCCACACTTTTTTAATGCTAAAATATTATAATGTCCTTAATCCAGTCAAAGGAATAAGCTTGGAAAAATTCTAATTATTTTTAACTTAGGGCTTCTCTTTTGTTAAAGGAATTTAAAACTTCTTTGGTGGTATCAAGGAAAAATATTCATTAGAGAAACAAATATGTCCATCAAGAAAGCATCACTGAAAGAAGGGACCTAGCAAAGAAGCCCTGTGCATTAGGGAGAACATAAAGACCAATAATTGGGTGAGTGCCACATGTGAATCATTGAGTATGATTCTTAGGTTTCATATATGTATAATAGAAGAATTGTGTGACCTTCAACAGAAATTTTATGGGAAGATAAATGAGTTCTGCTTTGTGGATGTTGCACTTGAAATACCTTAGAAAAATCCTTATAGATTTGGAGTTGCTAGAATTTTAAATAGATTTGAGAGTCATCAGCAGAGATATGATGTTTGAATACCAAGATATGTTCATATCAATAAAACAGAATATAGAATGAGAACTCAAAACCAAGCTTAGGGTCAACATATGTACAAGGGAATGGGGTATGGAAAATAATCATGTAGAAAAGAATAAAGAGCTACAGTCAGACAAATAGGAGAAGCAGGAGTGAGAATTATCACAAAAATTCAGAAGACAATATCTAGGAGAAAGAGGTAGCCAAGAGTTTAAATCTTCCACAGAAATATTGAAGACTGAGAAAAGGATATTGCATTTAGTTATTTCAAGATCATGCAAACATTGGAGAGAAGAGTTTCATTAGAGATTGGAAAATGAATGGGAAAAATTGTACTGAATGGGGAATATAATGAATACAATTAGGATGGGCAGCTTTTTTTCCAGCAAATTTTCCCACTTTTCTCACTATTTATTAGTCTTAGACAATAGAAGGGGGAAAAAAACTGTGCTCTATGTTTTTGAAAGAACAGCAGGCAACCATGTGTTAGTTCTGGTTGAGGAAAAGAAGATGTCAGTATCTGTTATGTATCTGTAAGTGGAAACTATTAGTTGGGAGAAAGACTGAGTTGTTCAGGTTTATTGTTAGTCAATAAATATTAATCACCTATTATGTACCAGTTGATGTATTTATCACAAAGAATGGCAAAAGACAATCCTAGTTCTTAAGAAAATCAAAATTTAATGGAGGAGATATCATGCAAATAAGTATGTACAAACAAATTATATACAAGGCAAACTGGAAATAATCAACAAGCAGAATATTGTAGGGCCAAAGGAACTGGGAAAGTCTTTCTGTGGAAGATGGGATTTTATTTAACCTTTGCAGAAGTCAAGAGGCACAATATTCCATGCACAGAGAAAAATTATTAAAAATACTTGAAATCAAGAGATAAGTATCTGGTTTGAGGAAAAGCAAAGAGGTCAGTTTTCCTAGATCAAAGAGTACTTGAAGAAAAGGAGGGGAGTAAGATTTTACAAAGATCAAAAAAGTAGTAAGGAAGAAACTTCTCCTATATATCCTTTGTACTTCTCCCCATTGATTATTAGACTTGGAATTTCTCTTCTGAATTACTTTATATTACTTGTATACAGAATATATTCAATATTTATGCACCCTATTTTATTATTTACCCCTCTAATGTAATGTAACTTACATGCATGCAACTATTGTTTTATTCATTTTTTTGTCTTTGTGGACCCTTGCCTATACTTTATATGAACACATATAGATATTTTATAAAAGGAGAAGTCAAAACTGAGCACATCTTTGAAGCTTTCCATTCTCTCAAATGTCAAGGTTAAACCACCTGGAAAGTATAGCACCATTTCCCCTTCACCTGTCCCATATTTGGGCCACTTCCTTGTCTGTCTTCTTTTGATATCACAAGATGCAAATAAGCACTTTTTTACTCCAAAGGGAGGGAGAGTTGTTAATATATTATTTTCAAAAACAAAAACAAAAACAAACCTATAGTTTTCTAAGCTGAGAGACTGGAGCATTGATCTAGAAATTGAGCCATATTAAAGTACTTTCACGATAAATCCAAGAACTTGATAAGTACTCAAAGGAAACTTGAACTCAAATTGCCTTGATATTCTTTGGTTCTGATAGACAGAAAAAATTCTTAGTGGGAACTACTTAAAAGACACATATTGTTATCTTTAAATATTTTACAATATTATCATATTTAGAAGGTAGAGTTAAATTCTTTTACTAGAGAATAAGAAATTTCACAATAAAACTTTTGCAGAATAGGAGTATTATTTGCAAAAGTCCCTCTACTAGAAGATTCTGAGGAAAAGTTCAATTCTTGGAAGCTTCAAAGCCCTATATTTGGTATCTAAAATCCTGTATTTAAATACTAGTTCTACTACTTACCCTGCATATCCCTTTGTGGAAGTCACTTTTGTGTCTTACAAATCCAATTTCCTTACCTATAAAATGATGTAGTTAGACTTACTTGAGGGTAGAAGAATGGATCATATAGATTCATTGATGCTCATATCTGCCATTTTAGTAGACTGACAATGTAGCAGGTACATCAAAACCCATATCAAATCAGGAGACATTTAGGACAAAGGTACTAAAATAATTTATCCAGAATTACCTGGGGAGTCATTGACTAAAGTAAGAATTTAACATACAGGCTTCAATTTTTTTTTCATGTTGCTTTATCAGAAGAAATTGCATCATGCTGAAAGGAGCTACATTATTCTTATTGCCCAGTCATGTCAAACAACTATTTGTGATCTCATTTGGTATTTTCTTGGCAAAGATACTGGAGTGGTTTGCCATTTCCTTCCTTTTTTACAAATAAGGAAACTGATACAATCAGAGATAAGTGACTTACACAAGATCAAATAGCTGGTAAACATTTGAGGCTGGATTTGAACTCAGGAAAAGGAATCTTTCTGATTCTATGTGCAGTACTTTATTCATTGTGCCACTTAGGTGCCTGACTATATGATGAGTATATTTCTTGACTTCTCAATAGATAAAGGAAGGAATTGATAGAAGGAAAAAACTGGAAACTGAAACTAAAATAGACATTTTTAAAAATCCATATAAATATCAGGTACTACCACTACATGATAAAATCTGAGTTTTCCAGGTAGAAATAAAATTTCAAGTTCCACATACTGATTTGGACAAATAATTCTTTTGGTAAATAAAACAGTCTATTTTATTGGATAAACTAACATTATGTACTCATTTCTTCCACTAGCTTAAAAAATCTCAACTTGAATAGTACCTAAGAGGCCATTCAGTTCAGATCATAACTGAAAAATGCTATCTTCTCATATATATGTTGTTGGGTTTTTTTGGACTCTGCATGAAGACCTACACAAAGTGATAATCCACTAACTTATGGGCCAGCTATTCTCTTTTTAGAAACAGTGGCCTAAATTTTCAGAAAGTTTTTACTTATATCAAGCCACCATTTTCTTCTTTGCTTCTTCCCTTTGGACTTCCTTCCTCAGGGCAAGAAAGAACAAAATTGCTGTAGACTTCTCATATGATGGCTTTGCAACTGAGGTAATAGATGACTGAAAGTCTAAAAGTTTAAATAAATAAATCTTTTTTTCTAAAAACATATTTGAATACCCATAGGTAGAAGTAGCCTGGTACTGTTTTTAAAGTTTAAATTCAGTTTGGAAGATGAAAATCAGAGAGGATTCTGGGAAGATGGTGAAGTAAGTCAGTAAATTTCAAGTTCTCCAAATTTCCCCCATAAACAAAACAAAATTGGACAAAGGCTGGTGAAAAATCAAGAAGACTTGGAACAGAACAGGGGTCCTCCTGGTACAATCCAAGAAGATCATAAGAAAGATATTGGCTCCATCTTTTTCCAAATATACAATATGAAAAAATTTTTCAAAAGCTTTGCCAAAAATCTCATAATCTAATGACTTACCAATGTGCTCCATCAGAAAAGAAAGGTTAGACTTGCATGATTTGTTTTTGATGAAATTATGCTGAATTTTCATACCTATCATTTCATTTGTTTTTTACAATCAATAACTAATCTTTTAACATTTTATTCTAGAAGTTGTCCATAAATTGGCATGCCTTATTGGCCTATAATTGTATACTTCATTCTCTTTTTTGAGAAAAAAGAGAGAGAGAGAGAGAGAGAGAGAGAGTTTTGTCTTATTCATTATAAGGTACATCTTTTATTCTTGAATGAATGCTCCAAAGAAGACTAACAAAAGGTTCAGTAATCACATGTGCCAGTTATTTCAGAACCCTAAGTTTTAATTAATCAGCTGACTTGAAATTATTAAGGGAATCTAGGTCCCTCTTACTATCTTTCTGGCTTTTCCAATCTAAAGATCATTCTTCTTGGCAGAAAACACACGCACACACACACAACACACACACGTGTGTGTGTGTTGTGTGTGTGTATGTAAAGATTTGTGAGTTCCCTATGCATCCATATGTATCTTGAAGTAACATTTCTCTCCATCTAATTGGAATTATTTCTTTTCTTTTTTTTGTATGTGTGATTTCCTTGTTTTTCCATGAGAAAACATTTGTTTCTTTAGAAAAAGTAGGATTTGGGAGGTGTTTTGCATTTTTTTCCTCAAGAAAAGTAGCTGTTAAATGGTACACTTTACTTTTGCTAAACTTACAGCCATTACTATGGAAACAGAAATACAAATGAGGTTCAGAAACAATCAGCTGAAATTGATTTACCATACAGTAAAATTAACCTCATCACCTAAGAATAATCACATAAACTGTACCTTTATATAATATCTTTGTGGCATGAAAGTTGTCTACATGTAAAAAAGAAAGAAAAATCAATTTTTAAAAATGTATTCACTTAAGGGAACCCTGAAATGAATCTTTTATATAAAGCAAATAATCACCGTCAATATATTCATATTCTGAGGTAGGATAGAGTTTCATAAATATAAATTTGAGAGAAAAAATGGCTCAAGGGGGTGTATTAAATGACACTGGACATGGCAACAAAAATCTAAGCTGCCAGATGAATCTTCTTTTTACTATTTGACAATAAGATTTTTGAAAGGAAAATAGGAACTCGAGGTCCTTTCAGAGCCACAAGCAGATGCAAGAACCACAAAATAAATAGAAACACATGCTATTAGCTTAAAAAAAAAAAAAAAAAAAACTAAAGCAGAATTTTGTCATTTAAAAATCTTTCCAGCACCTATACCCTTGTTGACTTCCAAGAAAAGTATTTAAAATTGTTTTTCCCCTATAAAACACATTACTGAAGAAAAAGAATTATGGATTTCCGGCCAAGATGGCGACGTGGAAGCAGACAGCTGCTTGAGCTCTGCATTTTCTCTCAGGATTTACTTCATGACAAGCCTCAGAATTAATGCTTGACCAGAAAAGAAACCCACAAATAATCACCAACAGAAGACATCCTTGACATTCACCAGAGAAGGTCTGTGTTTGCTAGGGGGAGGGGACGAAAAGACTGGGCACAGACTGAGGGGAGGCAGCAAGAGTGAGACAGGCAGCTCACACAGCTCAGACTGGAGGGGGGAAGGGGTGCGATCTCTTCCATTTCTGTGAAAAGACTTTTACCTCAGTGTGGATATTCCTTCTTGGCAGCAAGCCAGGAGCAGAGAAGAGGGTGTAAACACTGAAGGTGAAGAATAAAACCCCGGAAAGCTAGTGTCTATTGGGACCCGGCCACCCCCACCCCCACTTGGAGTGATTCAGTGAGTTCTTAAAGCCTCAGAGTGCAGAAGAAGCACAGCCATCACTATCCTGTTAGTGCCTCTCTGCTGTTTCCTGCAGTCTGTAGAGGAAGCCCAGTGGCACTATCCAGCCCCATCCCTGCCAAAAACCACAGACCAACTGATTCTCTTGTCAATTTGTTTTCTTCAGTTCTCTCTCTGACAAAATGAACAAAAAATTTAAAAGGGCTCTAACCATTGACAGCTTCTGTATGGAGAGAGAGCAGACCTCAAACACTAAGGAGACCAAAAGCAGATTGTCTCCAGTGGAAAGCCCTAAGGGGGATATGATCTGCTCCTCAATACATAAGACTCTCATAGAGGAAATCAAAAAGGCTCTCACAAGAGATCAAGAAGAGAAATGGGAAAAGGAAAGGGAAGCTTGGGAAGAGAGTCTGGAGAAGTCATCCCACACATTTAAAGACAGAGTGGATAAAGAAATCAAATCATTGAAAAATAAAATTAGTGAATTAGAAAAGGTAAACTACTCCAAGGAAAACAGGATTAGTGAGATGGAAAAAGAAAAGAGCTCTCTAAAAATTAAAATGGATGAAATGGAAAAGAATTACACAGAAGAAAAAAAAAATCACTTAAAAACTCAATTGGACAATTACAAAAAGATATAATAAAGTGAGTGAAGAAAATACATCATTGAAAATTAGACTCGAACAAGTAGAAATGAATGACTCAAGGAGAAACCAAGAAGTAGTCAAGCAAAACCAGAAAAATGAAACAATTGAAAAGAATGTCAAGTACCTTATTGGAAAGACAATAGACCTGGAAAACCTATCCAGGAGAGACAATTTGAGAATAATTGGACTCCCTGAAAGATATGAGGAAAAAAAGAGCCTGGACACTATTTTCCAGGAAATTATCAAAGAGAACTGCCCAGATATTTTGGAAACGGAGGGTGAAATAGACATTGAAAAAATTCATCGATCACCTACTAAAAGGGACCCTAAAATCAAAATGCCAAGAAATATAGTGGCCAAGTTCAAGAACCATCAGACAAAGGAAAAGATATTGGAAGCTGCTAGAAAAAAGCAATTCAGATATGGAGGATCCACAATAAGGATAACCCAGGATCTAGCAGCATCCACATTAAAAGAACGAAGGGCCTGGAACATGATATTATGAAAGGCTAAGGAACTTGGTATGCAGCCAAGAATAACTTACCCAGCAAGAATGAGCATCATTTTTCAGGGAAGAAGATGGATATTTAATGAAATAAATGAATTCCATCTATTTTTGATGAAAAAACCAGACCTACATAAAAGGTTTGATCTTCAAATACAGAACTCAAGAGATTTCTAAAAAGGTAAAAAGAAATCTTGAGAACTATACTTCTGCCATAAAGATATGTAAAGAATGCATGTATAATTTGTCCTAGAAACTAGAGGTAGAAAGGAAATTATACCATAAAAAAGGGTAAAGTGGTGGTACTACATCTCATGAAGAGGCAAAGTAACCTATTATATCTGAGAGAAATAAAGGAGGGGGATGAACATACTGTGTATCAATAGACATATTTGATTTATTATGGTGAAACATCTTCCACTTCATTGAAAAGTGAGAGGGAAGGAGTAAGCTAAGGGGAAGGAAATACAGAAATTGTGAGAAAAAGGGGTAAAATAGGAAGAGGAACTTTAAGGTGGGGGAGGGATACTAAAAATGGAGGGCTGTGAAAAGCAAGTGGTGTTCACAAGTTTAATACTGGGGGGTAAGAGGGAAGGAAAGGAGAAAAGCATAAGCAGGGGTTAACAGGATGGCAAGCAATATAGAATCAGTCATTCTAACCATAAATGTGAATGGGGTAAATTTTACTCCCTCATAAAGAGGAAGCAGCAGATTGGATTAAAAGCCAGAATCCTACTATATGTTGTTTACAGGAAACACACCTGAAACAGGGTGATACATTCAAAATAAAAGTAAAAGGGTGGAGCAGAATCTACTATGCTTCAGGTGAAGCCAAAAAAGCAGGGGTAGCTATCCTAATCTCAGATCAAGTAAAAACAAAAATTGATCTAATTAAAAGAGATAAGGAAGGGCACTATACCCTGCTAAAGGGTAGCAAAGATAATGAAGCTATATCAATATTAAACATATACATACCAAGAGGTGCAGCATCTAAATTCTTGAAAAAGAAATTAAGAGAAATGCAAAAAGAAATAGACAGCAAAACTATAATAGAGGGAGATCTCAAACTTGCACTCTCAGAATTAGATAAATCAAACCACAAAATAAATAAGAAAGAAGTCAAAGAGGTAAATAGAATACTAGAAAAGTTTGATATGATAGATCTTTGGCGAAAGCTAAATAGAGACAAAAAGGAGTACACTTTCTTCTCAGCAGTTTATGGAACCTATACAAATCATATACTAGGACATAAAAACCTCAAAATCAAATGCAGCAAGGCAAAAATAGTAAATGCATCCTTTTCAGACCACAATGCAATGAAAATTACATTTAATAAAAAGCCAGGGGAAAATAGACCAAAAATAATTGGAAACTAAGTAATCTTATACTAAAAAATGATTGGGTAAAACAGCAAATCATAGACATAATTAGTAACTTCAACCAAGAAAATGACCATAATGAGACATCATATCAAAATGTGTGGGATACAGCCAAAGCAGTAATAAGGAGAAGTTTTATATCTCTAGAAGCCTACTTACATAAAATAGAGAAAGAGAAGGTCAATGAATTGGGCTAACAACTAAAAATGTTAGAAAAGGAACAAATTAAAACCCCCCAAGACAAACATGAAACTTGAAATTCTAAAAATAAAAGGTGAGATTAATAAAATTGAAAGTAAAAAAAAAAAAACTATTGAATTAATTAATAAAACTAAGAGTTGGTTCTATGAAAAAACAACAAAATACACAAAACTTTAGTAAATCTGATTAAAAAAAGGAAAGAGGAAAAGCAAATTGTTAGTCTTAAAAATGAAAATGAAGAGGAAATTAGAATAATAGTTAGGAACTACTTTGCTCAACTTTATGCCAATAAATATGATAACTTAAATGAAATGAAAGAATACCTTCAAAAATATAGCTTGCCCAGATTAACAGAGAAGTAAATAATCTAAATCGTCCTATTTCAGAAAAAGAAATAGAACAAGCTGTTAACTAACTATCTAAGAAAAAATCTGTAGGACCAGATAGATTTACATGTGAATTCTACCAAACACTTAAAGAACTAACTCCAATGCTATATAAATGATTTGAAAAAAATAGGGATTGAAGGAGTCCTACCAAATTCCTTTTATGACACAGATATGGTACTGATACCTAAACCAGGTAGGTTGAAAACAGAGAAAGAAAATCATAGATCAATCTCACTAATTAATATTGATGATAAAATCTTAAACAATATATGTTAAAGTATAAATTAAATACAATATATGTATACATATCCAAACAATTTCCCTAATGAATATTGATGCTAAAATCTTAAATAAAATATTAGCAAAAAGACTACAGAAAATCATCCCCAGAATAATACACTATGACTAAGTGGGATTTATACCAGGAATGCAGGGCTGGTTCAATATTAGGAAAACTATTAGTATAATCCACTATATTAATAACCAAATTAACAAAAGCCATATAATCATCTCAAAGATGCAGAAAAAGTATTTGATAAAATCTAATATCCATTCCTATTAAAAACACTTGAGAGTATAGGAATAAATGGACTATTTCTTAAAATAATAAGGAGCATATATTTAAAACCTTCAGTAAACATCATATGTAATGGCAATAAACTAGAACCTTTCCCTGTAAGATCAGGAGTTGAACAAGGTTGCCCATTATCACCATTAATATTTAATATTGTACTAGAAATGCTAGCCTCAACAATAAGAGCCAAGAAATAGATAAAAGGAATTAGAGTAGGTAATGAGGAAATCAAACTATCACTCTTTGCAGATGACATGATGGTATACTTAGAGAACCCCAAAGACTGCTAAAAAGCTATTAGAAATAATTCAGAACTTTAGCAAAGTTTCAGGATACAAAATAAATCCACATAAATCCTCAACATTTTTATATATTACTAATACAATCCAGCAGCAAGAGATGCAAAGAGAAATTCCATTCAAAATAATGGACGATAGTATAAAATAGTGGGAATATATCTACCAAAGGAAAGTCAGGAATTATATGAGCAAAATTACAAAACACTTGCCACAAAAATAAAATCAGTTTAAATAATTGGAAAGACATAAAGTGCTCTTGGATAGGACAAGTGAATATAATAACAATGACAATACTCCCTAAACTAATCTATTTATTTAGCTGCAGAACTATCAGACTGAGGAAAAAATATTCCAAACAGCCAGGAAAAAACAATTCAAATATCGAGGTGCCACAATAAGGGTCACTTAAGATCTGGCTGTATCCACATTAAAGGATTGGAGGGCCGGAATCTGATATTCCAAAAGGCAAAAGAACTTGGAATGCAGCCAAGAATAAACTACCCAGCTAAGTTTATCATTTTCTTCCATGGAAGAAAATGGACATTTAATGAAACAGAAGAATTCCATTTGTTTCTAAGAAAAAAAAACAGATCTAAACAAACAAACAAACAAAAAAAAAAATTGATCTCCAACCACAAGACTCAAGAGAAGCAGAAAAAGGTAAAAGGAACTCTTGAGAACATATTTCTATTGTGGATATACGGAAAGTCCACATGTATAATATGATTTTACTGATATAACATAAAAAAATGGAAGTATAAAGGGAAAGAGGATAGTATCAGAAAAAAGGAAAAGGGGAGATAAAAAGAGGGAAACTACATCCCAGGAAGAGACAAAGAAAATATGCCATATCTGAGGGAATTTAGAAATGGGGAGGAACATTGTGTGAATCATACTCTCATCAAAGTCGGCTGAAAGACTAAATAATTGACATATTTGTTTTTCAGAGACTTCTCTCTCACTTCATTAAAAGGCGGGAGAGGAAAAGGGAAAAGGAAAAGAGTTATAAGGGAAGAGTACAAAAAAGGGGAAGGGATTTAAAAGGAGGAGGGAGGCATACTAAAAAGGGAGGGTTGCATGACACAAGTGGGTTCAAGGGGAACAAGGAAAAAAAGCATAATCGGGATATAATAAGATGGCAGTAGATACAGAATTAGTAAATTTAACTGTAAATGTGAATGGGATGAACTCTCCCATTAAGCAGAGGCAGATAGCAGACTGGATCAAAACTCAGAACCCTACAATATGTTGCTTACAGGAAACACATTTAAAGCAGGGAGATACTTACAGAGTAAAGGTAAAAGATTGGAGCAGAATCTATTATGCTTCAAGTGAAGTCAAAAAAGCAGGGGTGGCTATTCTTATCTCAAATCAAGCAAAAGCAGAAATTGATCTAATTAAAAGAGATAAGGAAGGAAACTATATCCTCCTAAAGGGTAGCGTAGACAATGAGGCCTTCTGAATACTAAACATATATGCACCAAGTGGTATAACATCTAACTTCCTAAAGGAGAAGTTAAGAAAGTTGCAAGAAAAAATAGACACCAAAACTATAATAGTGGAAGATCTCAACCTTGCACTCTCAGAATTAGATAAATCGAACTACAAAACAAATAAGAAAGAAATTAAAGAGGTAAATAGAACATTAGAAAAATTAGGTATGATAGATCTTTGGAGAAAACTGAATGGTGATAGAAAGGAGTATATTTTCTTCTCAGCAGTTCATGGAACCTATACAAAAATTGACCATATATTAGGACATAAATATCTCAAAATTAAATGCAGGAAGGCAGAAATAGTAAATGCATTCTTCTCAGATCACAATGAACTAAAAACTACATTCATCAAGAAGTTAGGAGTAAATAGACCAAAAAGTAATTGGAAACTAAATAAAATCATCTTAAAGAATGATTGGGTGAAACAGCAAATCATAGAAACAATTAAGTCACTGGATTGGATATAATTATCTAATTTAGCATGATACTTAACAGTTCTCTAGTTCAGTTCAGAACTAGAATTCCATGAGATTCACACCTTTAAGAGAGCACACAAGCTCAGGGAGTACCCACAAGCCCACTCTCTGGGATGAGGAGTCTGAGTCATTCCATTTTCAACCTTTGTGCTGGCTGAAGGCTTTGGATTCAGAGGGAGCTAGAGGCTGAAGCTAGAAAAAACAAAGGACTAGCAGCAAGAGCTCTTGGGAATCAAGAAGAGAGGGAGGCCTCCAGAAAACTAGCAGAACTACAAGTGAAGGAGATAAGATTTGGAAAGAGATAGTAAAGGACTTTAACTCCTGGCTGCATTTTGGGATTATGGAACTTAACTGAAACCAAGACTGCCTCCAAAAGCTCCCCAAGAAATCTTCTCCAAGAGAACAATTACATTTTAGAGAAACAGAACATTACACTCCTATGTGGTTTTGATTTCTTCTTCTAGGTTTCTATATCTTAAAATTGTTCACAGAATATAAGTTGGAAATTATGAGCATTTGCATTTTCTAGAACTCCTGTATTCATAACAGTTTATTACCTAAAATGTAGAGTAGTTTGCTTTTTATTGCTTTTAGTGATTCAGTGTCAAAAATAGTATGACTTTATTGAAGAAGTAACTGTATTGTACCAAGATCATATGAATAGAATTCACTCTCTAAAAAATTGGATGATGAGGTAGAATTTTACAGATGTATATGCATAGGAGGTGATTTTTTCATTGAGTAAATGTACAAAAAGTCCTTTTCTGAATGTATATTATCAGTATCACACTTAAAGAAAGGCAAAGTGAAGTGTCAGAAATTCCCCAATATTTAAGAATATCAGAGATCTTAATATTTTTCCATCGCTTCCTTTAGTTCCATAACCACTAAAGTAAGTTTAGGGCAAGTTTAATGAATATGACATGATTAAAGTTATTAAACTATTAGGTGACATAGGAACAAATCAAATAAGATAAAACAATAAGAACAAATGTAAAATCTAATATTTTTTGTTTTCATAATATAATAGAAAACCGTCATTGATGACTAAGTCTGAACTACTAATTTTTCCACACGTGATGACATAGTCCCACATTGCTACTCTAAAATTATCATTTTCCTCAAATAAAGCCACAGGACCTAGATCAGTGGTTCTCAAACTTTTTTATGTTTTAAGTTATGTAACCCTATTTAGGGGGCCAGTTCATTGTCCCTCAGACTGTGGGAGGGTCGGACTATAGTAAAAACAAAAACTCACACTCTGTCTACACCTCTCAGCCCACTTGCCATAACCCAGCTGGCCCCATAAATGTCCTCAGCCCACCGCATCTGGCCCGTAGGCCGTAGTTTGAGAACTCCTGAGTCCTAGATACTTGTTTGATGCTTCCTTCATGAAATATTGCTTCTTGAATTTATACAGCTATCATTTTGAAGGATATTTTCATTCTTCTCTTAATCATTTCATTGATTTAATCAAGTCATAAAATACTTTTGGTTTACTAGATCTAATGGTGTGTATATGTTCTCAGTCTTGCTGATTTTTCAATTAATTGATAAAATCTTATTCCAAAAACTAAATTCTAAAAACATATTTTGATTTGTTTCTCATATACTCTAAAAATGTCTATCAATCTTCTGCTTTGTGTGAAAATGTTCATCTTTCTATACTTTTGTACTTTAATGTGATAGGTTAATATTTTATTGTCAGTATTGTATGAATATTACATGAATTTTTATAGGAATTATATGAAGTTTTTATATGATATCATTACATTAATTTTTATTATGTTCCTTTCTTTCTTCCTTAATTTCTTCCTTCCCTTCAGATCTCTTAATATTTTATGCTATATATATCTTGCTATTTGTAGATATGACCTTTATCTATGGGTCCAATGGAATACCCAAATTCAAATTCAAAGTCTTATGCCATTATCTTTTTGTAGTACTTTAAGAATTTTATACTTATCAAATCCAAGTGACATTTGAATAATATTGGAGAAAAATTCTACAAGATGAAAGTAACTTTTTGCTTTGATATGTTTTGGATGAGCCAGATATGGCTTTTCTGTCATTCATATATATCAAATAGTTAATAAGAGGCTTTGGTTTAATGCCTTTGATCTTTAGAATCTAATTAGCTATTTTTAGGATTGATCATAATGGATTTAAAACCAGACAGAATCAGATTGTCTCCCTGAAAAATGTTCCATTCTGTATGTACGTCTTCTTTTACATTGATTTGGTAGAATACTTAAAAGTAGAGGAGTTTACAATAACTAGGCTTGTTCATTTGATTTTCATGCCTAGCTAATCTGTGAGTATGGAACTGAGTCAAAATGATTTTGATAGTCAACAAAAATGGCATATATGTGACAATGCTTTCAAGATAGATTAGTCAATTAATATAGAAACCACAATAAAACCTTTTTCTCTTGTGATTTTGTGACATACTATATTTATAGATTATTTTCATGATATAATCAAAAATATTGTATATAAACTACATAAACACAAAATCAGTATATATTTGGAAGAGTCACTGGTGTTTTTGTCCTTAGTAAATATATTAAACCTCTGTATCCGGAAAAAAAAATGGGTATTGTACTTTTCTAATAATATAGCACTGTGAAATATTTGATTCAATAACTATGGATGATATCTTCCCCCGTTGCTTTGCAGATTTACCAAGTGACTAGAGCTTCATTCAACTATATTAACTGAATTTTTCTGTCATTCATTATATCAAAATGCACAAGATTTCTTTTTCACTTTTGATCTAACTTGTATTTTTATTGTGTTGGACTTCTTATGATTGTAGTGCAGTAGATAAAATGTCAGACCTGGAATCTGAAAGACCTGAGTTCAAATGTAGCCTGATATTTAGTAGCTTATTAAATGTCAGACACTTAGTAGCTGGATGACTCTGGGCAAGTCACTTAACCTCTGCTTTTTTTTTTTTTTTTTTACTTTCTTCAACTATTAAAAGATATAACAATGGGGCTTCTTTTTCTTCCTCTTCCTTTTTTTCTCTTTCTTTTCATCCTTCTTCCCCTTCCTTTCTTCTCTTTCCCACACAAGAGAGAGGAAAAAAAATCTTAAACATCATTTCTCTACAATGGCTCTGTTTTGCCCTCTATTTCATTATATTTCAAATATTTGTAGTAATATTTTTCATGATGCTGAAATGTTAACTTTTTTCTTGTTTTTCAGCATTCAGTTTGCATCACTTTTAATTGTTAGTTTTTGCTTTCAGTTGTATGTTAAGAGCATCTATATTTGAAGGTATGCTTTCATTTTTCAAATTCCTTTGTTCATGTTTCTTTTTTGTTAGGTTTACTTTTCTCCCTCCCAATTTACTAAGGAAGGAAGGAAGGGAGAAAGGAAGAGAGGAAAGAAGGAAATGAAAGGAGAAGGGAAGAAAAAAGGTAACGAGAAATGAGGAAAGAAGGATGGAAGAAAAGAGAATGAAAAAGTAAGGGAAAGAAGAAAGGAAAGGGGAAGGGAGAAAGGAAAGAAGAAAAGATGGGAAGAAGAAAGGAAACCGGAGGGGCGGAGCCAAGATGGCAGAGAAGATACACTTGATTTTGTGAGCTCCCTTCTTCCCTAAATACTAATTAGTTAAATCAGCCTCAAATATAAAGCTGGATTGTGGTTTCTACAAGGACTGGAAGCATGACTTACCAGCTGAAGAGAATCTGGAGTTTCAACAGAAAAGGTCGGTTCCCAGGGGAGGAAAAAAAAAGAGGCCAGCACAAATGGTTGGGTGGTAGCACACTGCGCCGATTGCACTGGGGAGGGCTCTGGGATCAGAGAAGCCACTGAGATAGAAGAATCTGGCAAAGTATGTTAGCTCTTCTCTGCTTATAAAACCGCAGTTCAGAAAAGAAATCAAGCCACTTTAAAATATAAAGCCAGATACTAAAACCACCCCAATCTGGAACTGATCTCGGCACTGTGGGTATGGCCGACTTCAGCTGTCCAGGGGCCTCACCTGGGGATAGTTAAGAGATTGAAAAGCAGGTGGACACGGCCCAAGGCAACACATAGTGCCTGGCTCAGCTGGAGGCTGTGGAACGCAGCCCAGGAAGTCCCAGAGAAGCAGAACCTTTGAAATAGGGACTGCGATTTCTGGGCAGACACTTCCAGTTTGAGCACAGGGGCTTTTCACTTCAGCTGCTGACATCCACGCCCCATGGGACGCATACGCTGGGACTTGTGTCACCTTTACTGTTCAGTCTTAAACCTCAAGGAAGTCGCTAGGACACACAGCGCCCTCAAAGCACTGCTGTGCTAATCACCTCTGCGGCACTTCCAGGGAGGGGGAGGGGAACTCTCTCCCAGAGCTCTCTTAGCTCAGGCCCAGGAGCCGCTGCATCCATCTGGTCTGGGAGGAATCTGGTAAAGAAATAAATAAATACTTTCCTACCCCAAGGACAGACCCCAAAAGATATTTTAAATATGAGTAAAAAGCAAAAAAGAACCATTGATTCTTTCTACACAGAGAAAGAGCAGGTATCCAACCCCGAGGAAGTTAACAGCAGGGAGTCAGCAGATAACAGCCTAAAGGGGAACGATACCTGCCCCCATCACATAACTCTATCCTAGAAGAGACTATTAAAAAATTAAAAGAGTTTGAAGAAAAATTGGGAAAGGAAAGAGAAACTATGATAGAGAATAACAACATTCTGAAATTGGAGTTGGAAAAAATAAAGAATTCACAGGAGATACAGGGAAACAAAATTTGTGAATTAGAAAAGGTTAAAAAATCACAGGAAAGTAGGATTTCTGAATTGGAAAAGATAAAAAAGTCTCAAGAAAGTAGGATTTCTGAATTGGAAAAAGAAAATAATTCTCTAAAAAAAATTAGGGAAATGGAAAAAAATTCAATAGAGCAAAATAATTCATTTAAAAACGAAATTGGGCATATACAAAAAGAACTAAAAACTGTGAATGAAGAAAATAACTCCTTAAAATTCAGGATGGAACAAATAGAAATGAAAGATTCATTGAGAACCCAAGAATCAGTCAAACAAAACAACAACAACAACAACAAAATGAAAAGCTGGAGAATAACGTCAATACTTACTGGGAAAATCTATAGACATGGAAAATAGATCTAGGAGAGATAATCTGAGGATCATTGGACTTCCCGAAAACTATGACCAAAAAAAGAGCCTTGATTCTATTTTACAGGAAATCATCAAAGAAAACTTTCCAGAGATAATAGAAACAGAAGGGAAAATAGACATAGAAAGAATTCATCGAACTCCTTCTGAAATAGACCCTAAAAAAAGAATACCATGGAATATTGTGGCTAAGCTGCAGAATTACCACACAAAGAAGAAAATCTTGCAAGCAGCTAGAAAAAAACAATTTAAATACCAAGGTGCCACAATAAGGGTCACTCAAGATCTGGCTGCCTCCACATTAAAAGATCAAAGGGCCTGGAACCTGATATTCCTAAACACAAAAGATCAAGGATTGCAACCAAGAATAAACTACCCAGCTAAGTTTAGCATTTTTTTCCATGGAAGAAGATGGCCATTCAATGAAATAGAGGAATTCCATATGTTTCTAAGAAAAAAAACCAGACTTAAACAAAAAATTTGATCTACATCCACAAGACTGAAGAGAAACAGAAAAAGGTACACAGAACCCTTGAGAACTGTATCTCTGTTGTGGATATATAGAAAGTACGAATCGATAATTTGATTTTACTGATATAAAAAGGGGGGTGTAGTAAAGGGAAGGGGGTAGTATCAGAAAAAGGGGAAGGAGTGATAAAAAGAGGGAAACTACATCCCAGGAAGAGGCATAGAAAATATATCATATCTGAGGGAATTTAGAGAGGGGGAGAATCATTGTGTGAATCTTACTCTCATCAGAAGAGGCTCAAAGAGTAAATAATTGACATATTTGTTTTTCAGAGAATTCTCTCTCACCTCATTAAAAGGGGGGGAGAGGAAAAGGGAAAAGGAAAAGGGGAATAAGGGAAGGGACTTGGAGGGAAGGGGGAGGGATACTAAAAAAAGGGAGGGCTGCGTGTCACAAGTGGGGTCTATAAATTAAATATCAAGGATTGTAGCGAGCTGTCATCTCCAGAAGCTGCTGGATCGCTCTCTGGGAAGAGATCTGCTGTGTCTACTCAAATCTTTCAGACAGATTCTTCTTCCTGTAACGAACCGTTGTCTCCAGGCAGTTGCTGTTAACTCTTGTCCTTAGAAGTGACTTCCCTTCCTGCAGAGAGCCCCGTCAAGGGTGATGTAATGCAGAGACTTCCTCTATCTCTGGGTGTCCTCTCTTTTATTCTCCCAGAGAATGGGCGTGGGATAATGCAAGGGCTTCTGGGAAGAACCACTTCAGCCAATGAGCTTGCTCCTTCTATCAAGTCAACCTGAGTTCTCACCTTGTAATTGTCCAACCTGAATTCTCACCTTGTCACTATCCAGACAACCTGAGTTCTCACCTAGTAATCCTAACATCGGAAGGAGTTCAGGGGGGTCAAGGGAAAAAGCATAATATGTGGATAATATGATGGCAGGAAATACAGAATTAGTCATTTTAACTGTAAATGTGAATGGGATAAACGCTCCCATCAAACGGAGACGGATAACACACTGGATCAAAAATCAGAACCCTACAATATGTTGTTTACAGGAAACACACTTAAAGCAAGGAGATACATACAGAGTAAAGGTAAAAGGTTGGAGCAGAATCTATTATGCTTCAGGTAAAGCCAAAAAAGCAGGGGTAGCTATCCTTATCTCAGATCAAGCAAAAGCAAAAGTTGATTTAATTAAAAGAGATAAGGAAGGAAACTATATCCTGCTGAAAGGTAGCATAAATAATGAAGCCATATCAATACTAAACATATATGCAGCAAGTGGTATAGCATCTAACTTTCTAAAGGAAAAGTTAAGATAATTGCAAGAAGAAATAGACAGTAGAACTATAATAGTGGGAGATCTCAATCTTGCACTCTCAGATTTAGACAAATCAAACCACAAAACAAACAAGAAAGAAATTAAAAAAGTAAATAGAACATTAGAAAAACTAGGTATGATAGACCTTTGGAGAAAACTGAATGGCAATAGAAAGGAATATACTTTCTTCTCAGCAGTTCATGGATCCTATACAAAAATTGGCTATATATTAGGACATAAAGATCTCAAAATTAAATGTAGGAAGGCAGAAATAATAAATGCCTTCTTCTCAGATCACAATGCAATAAAAGCTACATTCAGTAAGAAGTTAGGGGTAAATAGACCAAAAAGTAATTGGAAACTGAATAATCTCATCTTAATGACTGGGTGAAACAGCAAATTATAGAAACAATTAATAATTTCACCCAAGATAATGACAATGATGAGACATCATACCAAAATCTGTGGGATGCAGCTAAAGTGGTAATAAGGGGAAATTTTATATCTTTAGAGGCTTATTTGAAGAAAATAGAGAAAGAGAAGATTAATGAATTGGGCCTGCAACTTAAAAAGCTAGGAAAAAAAAACAAATTAAAAACCCCCAACCAAAAATTAAACTTGAAATACAAAAATTAAAAGGAGAAATCAATAATGTTGAAAGTAAAAAAACTATTGAATTAATAAATAAAACCAAGAGTTGGTTTTATGAAAAAGCCAATAAAATAGATAAACCTTTGGTAAATCTGATCAGAAAAAGGAAAGCGGAAAATCAAATTGTTAGTCTTACAAATGAAAAGGGGGACCTTTCCACCAATGAAGAGGAAATTAGAGCAATAATAAGTAGTTACTTTGCCCAACTTTATGCCAATAAATTTTATAACTTAAGTGAAATGGATGTCTTTCTCCAAAAATATAGGCTTCCTAGATTAACAGAGGAGGAGACAAATTGCTTAAATAGTCCCATTTCAGAAAAAGAAATAGAACAAGCTATTAATCAACTCCCCAAGAAAAAATTCCCAGAACCAGATGGATTTACATGTGAATTCTACCAAACGTTTAAAGAACAATTAGCCCCAATGTTATATAAACTATTTGAAAAAATAGGGGATGAAGGAGTCCTACCAAACTCCTTTTATGACACAGACATGGCACTGATACTTAAACCAGGTCGATCGAAAACTGAGAAAGAAAATTATAGACCAATTTCCTTAATGAATATTGATGCTAAAATCTTAAATAAGATATTAGCAAAAAGACTTCAGAAAATCATCCCCAGGATAATACACTATGATCAAGTAGGATTTATACCAGGAATGCAGGGCTGGTTTAATATTAGGAAAACTATTAGTATAATTAACCATATTAATAATCAAATTAATAAAAAGCATATGATCATCTCAATAGATGCAGAAAAAGCATTTGATAAAATCCAACATCCATTCCTACTAAAAACGCTTGAGAGTATAGGAATAAATGGACTATTCCTTAGAATAATAGGAACATATATTTACAACCGTCAGTAAGTATAATATGCAATAGAAATAAACTGCAATCTTTCCTAGTAAGATCAGGAGTGAAACAAGGTTGCCCACTATCACCATTACTATTCAATATAGTACTAGAAATGCTAGCCTCGGCAATAAGAGCTGAGGAATTAGGAGTAGGAAATGAGAAAATCAAACTATCACTCTTTGCAGATGACATGATGGTATACTTAAAGAACCCCAAAGACTCTGGTAAAAAGCTATTAGAAATAATTCAGAATTTTAGCAAAGTGGCAGGATACAAAATAAATCCACATAAATCCTCAGCATTTTTATATATCACCAACAAAATGCAACAGCAAGAGATACAAAGAGAAATTCCATTTCAAACAAATGTCGAGAGTATAAAGTATTTGGGAATCCATCTACCAAAGAACAGTCAGGAATTATATGAGAAAAATTACAAAACCCTTGCCACCAAAATAAAGTCAGATTTAAATAATGGAAAGACATTCAGTGCTCTTGGATAGGCCCAGCAAATATAATAAAGATGACAATACTCCCCAAACTAATCTATTTATTTAGTGCTATACCAATCAGACTCCCAAGAAACTATTTTAATGACCTAGAAAAAATAACAACAAAATTCATATGGAAGAATAAAAGGTCGAGAATTGCAAAGGAACTAATGAAAAAAAAGTCAGAGGAAGGTGGTCTAACTGTACCTGATCTAAAGCTATATTATATAGCAGCAGTCACCAAAACCATTTGGTACTGGCTAAGAAATAGAACGGTAGATCAGTGGAACAGATTAGATACAAAGGACAAAAAAGGTACATCTATAGCAATCTAATCTTTGACAAACCCAAAGATACCAACATTAGGGATAAAAATTCATTATTTGGAAAAAAAAACTGTTGGGAAAACTGGAAATTAGTATGGCAGAAATTAGATATGGATCCACACTTAACACCATATACCAAGATAAGATCAAAATGGGTCCATGATTTAGGCATAAACAATGAGATAATAAAGAGATTAGAGAAACAGAAAATAGTCTACCTCTCAGACATGTGGAGGAGGAAGGAATTTATGACCAGAGGAGAACTAGAGATCATTATTGATCACAAAATAGAAGATTTTGATTACATCAAACTAAAAAGTTTCTGTACAAACAATACTAATGCAAATAAGATTAGAAAAGACGTAACAAATTGAGAAAATATTTTAAAGTTAAAGGTTCTGAAAAAGGTCTCATTTCCAAAATATATAGAGAATTGACTTTAATTTATAAGAAATCAAACCATTCTCCAATTGATAAATGGTCAAAGGATATGAACAGACAATTCTCAGATGATGAAATTGAAACTATATCCACTCATATGAAAGAGTGTTCCAAATCACTACTGATCAGAGAAATGCAAATTAAGACAACTCTGAGATACCACTGCACACCTGTCAGATTGGCTAAGATGACAGGAACAAATAATGATGAATGTTGGAGGGGATGTGGGAAAACTGGGACACTGATACATTGTTGGTGGAGTTGTGAAAGAATCCAGCCATTCTGGAGAGCAATTTGGAACTATGCCCCAAAAGTTATCAAACTGTGCATAGCCTTTGACCCAGCATTGCTGTTATTGGGATTATATCCCAAAGAAATACTAAAGAGCAGAAAGGGACCTGTATGTGCCAAAATGTTTGTGGCAGCTCTTTTTGTAGTAGCTAGAAATTGGAAGATGAATGGATGTCCATCAATTGGAGAATGGTTGGGTAAATTATGGTATATGAAGGTTATGGAATATTATTGCTCTGTAAGAAATGATCAGCAGGAGGAATACAGAGAGGCTTGGAGAGACTTACATCAACTAATGCTGAGTTAAATGAACAGAAACAGAAGATCTCTGTACATTTCAATGTTGTATGAAGATGTATTCTGATGGAAGTGGATATCTTCAACATAAAGAAGATCCAATTCACTTCCAGTTGATCAATGATGGACAGAAATAACTACTCCCATAGAGGGAACACTGGGAAGTGAATGTAAATTGTTAGCACTACTGTCTATCTACCCAGGTTACTTATACCTTCGCGATCTAATACTTAATGTGCAATAAGAAAATTGGATTTACACACATATATTGTATCTAGGTTATATTGTAACATATGTAAAATGTATGGGATTGCCTGTCATCAAGGGGAGGGAGTAGAGGGAAGGGGGGATAATTTGGAAAAATGAATACAAGGGATAATATTATTTTTTTTTCTTTTTCTTTTTTTCTTTTTTCTTTTTTTTTTTTTAATTTTTATTTTATTTTATAATTATAACATTTTTTGACAGTACATATGCATGGGTAATTTTTTACAACATTATCCCTTGCACTTACTTCTATTCAGATTTTTTCCCTTCCTCCCCCAACCCCCTCCCCCAGATGGCAAGCAGTCTTATATATGTTAAATATATTACAGTATATTCTAGATACAATATATGTGTGTAGAACCGAATTTTTTGTTGCACAGGAAGAATTGGATTCAGAAGGTAAAAATAACAGTTTACATTCATTTCCCAGTGTTCCTTTTCTGGATGTAGCTGGTTCTGTCCATCATTAATCAATTGGAATTGGATTAGCTCTTCTCTATGTTGAAGACATCCACTTCCATCAGCATACATCCTCGTACAGTATCATTGTTGAAGTGTATAATGATCTTCTGGTTCTGCTCGTTTCACTCAGCATCAGTTGATGTAAGTCTCTCCAAGCCTCTCTGTATTTCTCCTGTTGGTCATTTCTTATAGAACAATAATATTCCATAACATTCATATACCATAGTTTACCCAACCATTCTCCAATTGATGGACATCCATTCATCTTCCAGCTTCTAGCCACTATGAAAAAGGCTGCCACAAACATTTTGGCACATACAGGTCCCTTTCCCTTCTTTAGTAGTTCCTTGGGGTATAAGCCCAGTAGTAGTATGGCTGGGTCAAAGGGTATGCACATTTTGATAACTTTTTTGGGCATAATTCCAGATTGCTCTCCAGAATGGTTGGATTCTTTCACAACTCCACCAACAATGCATCATGTCCCAGTTTTCCCACAGCCCCTCCAACATTCATCGTTATTTGTTCCTGTCATCTTAGCCAATCTGACAGGTGTGTAATGATACCTCAGAGTTGTCTTAATTTGCATTTCTCTGATCAATAGTGATTTGGAACACTCTTTCATATGAGTGGAAATAGTTTTAATTTCATCATCTGAAAATTGTCTGTTCATATCCTTTGACCATTTATCAGTTGGAGAATAGCTTGATTTCTTATAAATTAAAGTCAATTCTCTGTATATTTTGGAGATGAGGCCTTTATCAGAACCTTTAACTGTAAAAATTTTTTCCCAATTTGTTACTTCCCTTCTAATCTTGTTTGCATTAGTTTTGTTTGTTCAGAAACTTTTTAATTTGGTGTAATCAAAATGTTCTATTTTGTGATCAATAATGGTCTCTAGTTCTCCCTTGGACACAAACTCCTTCCTCCTCCACAAGTCTGAGAGGTAAACCATCCCATGTTCCTCCAATTTATTTATGATTTCATTCTTTATGCCTAAATCTTGGACCCATTTTGATCGTATCTTAGTATGTGGTGTTAAATGTGGGTCCATGCCTAGTTTCTGCCATACTAATTTCCAGTTTTCCCAGCAGTTTTTGTCAAATAATGAATTCTTATCCCAAAATTTGGGATCTTTGGGTTTGTTTGTCAAACACTAGATTGCTATTTTTATTTACTATCTTGCCCTGTGAACCTAACCTATGCCACTGATCAACTAGTCTATTTCTTAGCCAATACCAAATGGTTTTGGTGACTGTTGCTTAAAAAAAATTACTCATGCATATATACTGTGGAAAAAAAATTCTAAATAAAATAATAAATAAAAGGAAACCAATCTAATGAATTATAAGACATTATCAAGCAAAATGTTTTCCTATATAGGTCACATCCAAAAATGCATTTCTTAATATCTTTCTTTGTCCATCATCTTTCTGTCATTATCTTTCATATCTTTTATTCATCTATATAAGTCTTCATGAGTTATGGCTGAAAATTGAGTCAGTCAAAGTTTTTAACTCTTTCAAAATTCTTTTTAGAATGTTAATTTAGAGTATACATTGTTCTTTTTTGATGCAGATAGCTCTCTCCATCACAAGTCTATTGTAATTGACCTGAATTACTTCACTGTTGGAAAGAATCAAGTTCATTAGAGTTGATCATCACATAATCTTGTTGTTGCCATGTACAATGTTCTCTTGGTTCTACTCACTTCACTTAGCATCAGTTCATGTATTTCCGAAATCATTTGGCTGATCATTTCTCATAAGACATGCATTGTCTTCTCTTACTCTCCATTAGTCCTCACTTACAAATTTCTATAAGTAAAGATAACATGCAACACAAAATATTTTATGTGGCATGGGAATAAATAATAACGAAAAATAATATACAGATGTAAATGAAAGATTGGTCACATCAATTCATTTGAAATATTGCAAACAGTGCAACTATACAAATAATATATACTTCTATCTATAAGAATCAGTGTGATTTTCTTTGTTTAAGTCTCTTTCTTTCCCTCTAATGAGGAGGAGAGACAAGGAATTTCAGAGAAGTTGTTCAATTAATAACACTGAACCTTCCCCAATATCAGGTGTGATGAATTTTATGTCCTCAATAGAATAAGTCCATTAAAATCTATTAGCATGGTCCTAGTCTTACCTACGACTCCAATATTATCTACAACAATGGCTTTGAGCAGAGTCTGAAGGGTCTTCAAGAACCCTGATATTTGACTCTGTAGGACCAGTATTATAGCAAGATATAATATGACACCTATTCACATATAGTTTCCCTCTTCCTTTTTGAAACTCAGTTATTGTACTTGTTCTTATGTTCTCAGAGACCCCCTCTATCACATAGCTTATAACATCATTAACTGATGCCATCCTAGAAAATAATTTCTTATGATTCTGTATACTCTAAGAGGATCAGATTGTAATAGGTGCATATAATTATTATTATTAATGTTTGTCTCAGTTCCTTTCTAAAGATGACCACATTTGACAAGTCCTTAGGTGACTATACCATGTTCTTTTCTTCCATTGTTGAAGACTTTCAGGTCCACTATTTAGTTGTTTGTGCTCTAGTGTCATTTATAAAGGGATTAAGAAAAAAAAAAAAAAAACACAAAATCTGCATTTCCTGAAAAGAAAAAAGATAAAGCAATTAGTCTGCTCTCTAAAGAAACCATTGTCATGGATTGGGAATGGAGCCTGGGTTGTACATTTAAAGACAACAGCATTTTACTTTTATCAAGAACATGCCAAACATTCTGATATTAACCATCAAATCTGGAAGAGCACAAGCTTCCAAGTAATGTTTTATATCAACTTTCTCATACTTAAGATTCCATCAACATTTCTGTTATAAACAATCCTGTTCCAGAGACTCAGATAAAAGCCATTTTAAATTAATCTGTTATAAGTCCTGGCCACACATCCTTTTCCATGAAAATGTTGCTAACTGCCTCTTGAAAAAAAGGACATTATTTGTTTTCACATTTCAGGTATTAGATTGTTTATTTTTCCTTGTTTTGTGTGAGAGGAAGGTATTCATAGAATAATGAGTGTATGCCTAAGGGTTCTTTCTTTGGCTCTTTGTTCATCTCTTCAACTTAACTCCCTTTATAAAAGCAATATTTTTAAAAATCCAATTATTTATGGATCCAAAAATATGCAATATAGAAAAAATAAATGGTTGGAATAGACTAGAAACAGAGGTGAAGATATCTATGCAGGGTTCATTTTAGATCTATATTAAGGTCAGAAAAGAAAATATATCTTTTGCAGGGAAATAAGACAGTTATCAAAACAGATACATATGTGATATGCAGTGGAAGGGTGAAAAGGTATTTAAAGATGTAAATTTTCTAAAATACTCATCTCATAGTTGAGTTGTCACTTCTTCCTGACTTCTAAGTATAAGGAGATCTCAAAGACTAGAACACTACTGCCAATTATGCAACTCAGGATGGATTTAAGAGGAGAAGGACAAGATTAAAAAAGACCAGTGATGAGACTTTGGGACAGCTCAATTAACATGAATGAAGCACCTGAGTAAGGTGGCTGTAGTATAATTAGAGAGATGCAGAGAAAAACTGGATATGGGGCTACATGAGAATGAAATAACAAGAATAATTTGGGTTGCAAGCTTAGGTGACTGAAATAATGATAGTATCCCTGATAGAAATAGAAAATATAGAAAAAAGAAGTAATTAATGTTAAACAATTGCTTCTGCAAAAAAAAAAAAAAAATTACTTTGATGACTGTGGGACAACCTGGTGGAAATGTCTAGAAGAAAATTAGAGATGAAAATCAGGAGATAAATAATAGCTTGATATGTAAATTTGGGAGTTACTTTAATAGAGAAGACTATGAATATTTCAGAGCTGAGATCAGAAAAATTAAAATATATAAGGATAAAAATTAGGTTAGTGTAGCAGACAGGAACACTGAAAAGGTATACTAAAGAATCAGTAATTCTGATTTAATTTAATCCTACAACAAGGTGTTAATTCAGTTGAATTGATGACACAATGGTTATCTAGTTTACATATACTTAGTACTTAGCATGGTGATGTAATAGTTCTACAATTGATGTAATTGTAGTAAGGTATTTAAACTGTGGACAAAGTAAGCCAGAGACATTCCATAGTGGATATGCTGGCCTTGGATAGGTTAGTATCATAGAGTGTAGCTATGCATAGAATAGACAATTAATCCTGCAGAAGAGACCAAGATATAATTTCTTCCTCATTCTTATAAAGAAACAAGGAAAAACACATTCTCTCTCTCTCTCTCTCTCTCTCTCTCTCTCTCTCTCTCTCTCTCTCTCTCTCTCTCTCTTTGTATATATATATATATATATATATATATATATATATATACACACACACACGTGTGTGTATGTACACATATATACCTACATATATACAAGATATGTACCTAAAAAAGGTACTAGTAGTGAGGTTTCAATATACTAAGAGAGAATAGTATGTAGAATCTAGAATATGCAGAAGAAAAAGGCTGTCAATAGTGTCAAGTAATTTAAAGAAGTCAAGAAAAATGAAGAATTGAGAAAGAGAATTGTTGGGACTGAACATGGATCACTACATAGTGTTTTTCACCTTTTTGTTGTTGTTTGCTTCTTTTTCATTTTTTTTTCTTACTTTTTTTTCCTTTTTGATCTGATTTTTCTTGCACAGCACGATGTGTGAAAATATGTATAGAAAAATTGTGCATGTATGACATATAATGGATTACTTCCTGGGGGAAGGGAGGGAGAAAAATTTGGAACACAAGATTTTGCAAGGTGAATGTTGAAAACTATCTTTTCATATATTATAGCAGCTATTTTAATAGCTTTTTATTTTATTATTTAAAAAACTTAATAAATATTAGTTTACTTACTGATTGGCTCCATTCCAACCCCTGTATTTATACTTAGATTTTTCAATTTATATTCAATATCCCTTCGAATAACTTTTTCTTCTAGTCCATAAACCTCTTAAAATACTAGAATCTATATCTTTATTTTTTTTCAGCCCACACAGGGATTAAATTAATTTTCTTATCACTAACCACTGTTTGCTTTGTTGTGTTTTCTCCATAGCCTACAACTTTTTCTCCCTTTCTCTAATCCTAGCTTTCTGTCCTTCTAGCCCTCCTTTTATGTCATATTTCCTTAAGAGTAGAGAACTGAAAATCACAACCAACAGCAATAAATATAATTATTCTCTCCCTACCCTGCCCAAGGTATAGTGTTTCATAAAAAAAAATATGTAGCAAAACTACCAATTAACAAACACGGATTAAGTACATACTATGTTCTATGATAAGAGACACAAGTACAAAGAATGAAATAGAGATATCACAAAGAACATCTAAATGTCTCTATGCTTCTACTCCTTTTTATTGTGATCTTTATTCACTGACCACACTTTGAAATTCACTATCCAAACTGACCTACATATCAAAAAATACTGATGATTAATATCTACTGCCCTCCCCATCTCATTTTTTTTTCCCTTTCATAAGGAGTTTCGTACAAGGTTCACAGTCTGCCACTGTTCCATAAAAGTTTCTTTCCAGGGCTTCACTATATCAATGCCAAACTGATTTCTGATTCTCAATTAGCATAGTCTACATAGTGTACTAGAAAAGATGCTTAAACTTAGAAATCCTTAGTAGCTGGAATTTCAGACTTATGCTACCATACCTAACCAGAATGTTTTTACTGAACAAAATACAAAAGATTACAAAGAAAAGCAATTATGTTGAGAAAAAATTATTAAAATATTTTTAAAAGGTTACATAGCCCCAGTTTAAAATCTTGTTCTAAAAACTAGATTTTTGACTGTTTTTCCAGTGGGACAAAGCAAAAACTATTTCAGTAAATAATGTTCAGTTTAGTGTTCATATTCTAGTAAAGATGTTAAAAATGAAGGAAGACCTGGTCAAGTGAACCTGAACACCCTAAACCTAGACTATTATAAGATCTTTATAAAGTTATTTTTATAATTGTAAGTATAGCATCAGGTTCATCTAAACACAGCATCTATAAAGTGTTGTTAAATGAAATATATAAACATCCCATAAAAACAATAAACTCAAAAACAAATGAAATTTTTGGATTGAATTTGTTAAAACTAATTTCAAGACAATCTGTTATTCATATCTGTGAGTCTCTGTGTGTGTGTGTGTGTGTGTGTGTGTGTGTTTTGTTTTTGCATTTTGGAGATAAAACTCACAATAAGTTTTCATAAGAAGAGATGGATGCATTTCATCTTCCCAAATTCTAATTGATTGATTATATGAGTGCTAAGATTGCCTTCAATTTGAAAATCCATGATTCAATGCAATAACACCTTTTTCTTGATTCCTAAATGTGTTACCTGAAAATTAAGCCAAGATTGAAAGACATATTTAATCATAGAAAAAAAATGAAATTATTCTAAATATATTACACACTTGAACTATTTCATCTGAGAATGTTAATCATTTTATAATCATATTAGAAAAATTTAGGCTTACTGAAGCATATTATGTTTGGTTTCTTCAGAATTGCTGTTTAACTGTTCTAATTAGATATTTTTAGAGAATACATAATAAGACCTCTGGAAACTAGGAAAGTGAGCAATTCATTTGTTCCCCAGTGTAAAATAAAAGTGAAGTTTGTTTTTATCAAATAAGAAAATCCTTCTGACTGTTTGTAAGATAATACATGGGATAAATGACTTTTCTTTTCACCTACATGATATTTGGTCTAATATATGCTGATTTCAGAAATAGCTGGGGATGATTAATGAGATGTTTGTGACAAAAAAAAAAGACCTCAGAGTATTGCTCATTAAAGATTTCAAGAAATGTAGAATTCTTGTTATCATGATAGGCCTATATGCAGCCCACTTTAATAATAACTCTTGAATGAATCTGAAATCTCACAGATGCAGGATTACCCTCTGGGGACATAGGTCATGACCCATTCCTGCCAACCCAAAATGCATGAGTTTTATTTATGTCCTCATCAAGTTCACCATGAGAGTATGAGGTATCACCAGCAAGCCTTTCTCACATTTTTTTCACATCAGAAAGGCACCATAAAAGCTCACTGTCTACTTGTCATCTCTAGTTCTAATCACATGACTAATCTATGTTCTGTTTCTGCTTTAATGACAAATTTTACTCTTTTTTTTCTTTTTCAGATTTCCTTATTTTTATATGTTACATTTTACTAATATTCACTATACTGTCCTTTTTTATTTTTCTCTGTGCAATGGTAATTTTTAGTTATTTGGAAACATTTCCAAATAGAAACACATCTAAATTGTATGGGGAAAATATACTTTTGCTGTTTTGGATAGATCTTATGACAGGAAAAATGCATTGCAACTTCCACAAAGCAATCAAAATATCTTTATTCCTTTTCAACTCCAACTTATTGTCCTTCTGTGGCTCACAGGAATACATTATATGGGATTAGTTCTACAGAGTATCTAGCCATTCATATATGTATTTTGAAATCTAGAAACAGACATTTTTCATTCATTTGCTGTTTCCTGTGGAGATGGGAAGGCAAAACCCTTTGAGTTTCCTTTGAGTATTATGGCCAACTGACTAAGATAATAAATCTCTTTCAGGAAAATCTATAATACTAATAACATTAACAATAACAATTATAATAGTTAATGTGTATATAGTCCTTAACTATATGCTGTACACATACTTTATAAGTATTATCTCATGGAACACTTATAATACCCTGGCAAGTCGATACTATTATTATCCTCCATTTAGAAATGAAGAAACTGAGATAAAGAGGGAGTTAAGTGATTGACCCAGGGTCACACTGCTGGATAGTAATGAAGGCTGGATTTAAACCATATCCAGTACTCTATACACTGCACTAATATGAAATTAAGATAATGTCATCTGTAAGTGTTATTCAAGCAAATGTTTATTAAGCTTGTCCTATGTATCCAGAAAAGTGCTAAATGTTAGGAATATAGAAAAAGGTAAAAAACAGTCCTTGTCCTTCAAGAGCTAACAACCTAATGGAGATTATAACACAAACAAATGGGCACAAAGAAACAGGATGCAAGATAAACAGAAAAAAAAAAATAAAAGAAGGAAGGCACCAGAATTAAGAGGAATTGGGATAGGCTTCCTGTAGAAGTTTGGATTTTAGTTTTGATTTGAAGGAAGCAAGGGAGATTGAAATTAGGGAGGAGAGCATGCCAGATATGAAGGTCAGCCAGAGAAACTGCCTGACACTGAGAGATAGAGTCTCCTATTCATACAATAGCAAGGAGGTCAGTGTCACTTGAAGGCTGCAGTACATCCTGGGGTAAAAGTTATAAGACAAGAAAGGTATTGTGTCAAGTCCAAAATTATATAGAACTTTGAAAGCCAAAGTACTTTTAAAACTTTCATCTTGAAGGTGATAGGAAGCTAGAATGCTAGAATTGAACTAAAAATGATTGAATAGGGGGTTAACATGGTCAAAACTATATTTTTGAAAAATCACTTTGGTAGCAGAACAAAAGATAGACTTTGTGGCAGAACAACTAATGGGCAAACTATTAAAGTAATCCATATGTGAGATGGTAAGAGCCTATAACTGGGTGTTGACGCTCTCACAAGAGGGAAGGGGAATAATCAAGAGATGCTAGAAAGGTGAAGTCAATAAACCTTGGCAACTGATGTGATTTGAGAGGTAGTAAAAGACAGTGAGAAATTGAGAATGATGAGTATGAGACTGGGAGATGTATAGTTCCCTTGACAATAATAAGAAAGTCTGGAATTGAAGAAGGGCCATGGGAAAGATAATAATTTCAATTTTGAATGTGTAGAGTTTAAGATGTCAACCTAACATCCAGTTTGAGAAATTTGGGAAGTATTTGGAGATGTAACACTGGAGAGCAGCAGAGAGGATACAATTAGATAAGTAGATTTGGGGATCATCACCATAGAGGTGATAATTATATATTGCCCATCTGACCACTCCTCTTTCACCTTTGTTCCTTTCTCTCAGGCTCTCTAACACTAGATGTCCTTTAGATCCTCTTCTTTTCTTCCTTGATATGATTTTATTTGGTAATCTTATCATCTTCCATATACTATCCAAATAATTTTCATATCTTTCTATCTTGACTCAGTCTTTCTGATAACTTCAAGTTCTAATTAAAATCCTACCTTCTATTGCTGATATAGTAGATAGAGTACTAAGCCTGATTCAAATCTAGCCTCAAATACTTCCCAGCTGTCATCCTTGTATATCCCCCTCTTAATTTCAATGCCTTTCTTTTGTTAATTATTTATTCTTTTCCTGTATAAAGCTTGTTTTATATAATATATATGTATATATGCATATATATACATATATATATATTATATGTGTATGTTCATATATTGTCTGCTCCATTAAATTGTAAATTCTTTGAGGGCAGGTACTTTTTTTTGCTAATTTTTTGCACTCTCTGTTTAGCATGGGGTTTGGAATATATTAGGTATTTAATTTTATTGGCTGAAATCCATGGGAACTGAAGAGATCATGAAGGTAAATAGGAGAGGGGAAAAAAGGAGTGGGCCCAGTAGTGAAATCTGTGAAATATACTTGCTTAGTGGGTATGACTTATAATAAAATCCAGGAAAGACTGAGAAAGAACTGTCAGATAAGTATGTGAAGAACCAGGAGAGAATGGTGCCCCCAAAGCTTAGAAAAAAAATGTCAAAGGCTACATAGAAATCAAGAATGAGAACTGAGAAAAGGACATTTGATTTAGCAATTAAAAAATAAAAACACTGCTAACTTTAGAAAGATTAATCTTGTTTGTATGATGACATCACAAGCTACCTTGTAGGAAGTTAAGAGAATGACTGAAACACTTATATATCAGTATCTCAAAGAAATTTAGCTAAAATGTGGGGAGACATATAATGTTATAGTTAAGTAGGTATAGAAAAATCCAGTGAGGGTTGCTTTATATTTACTTGTTTTTGAATATAGGGGGATATAGCTGTGTTTTAGAGAGTAGAGAATGAGCTAGGAAACAGGAAGACATTACAGATAAGTAGTAGATTAAAGGTGACAAAGAGGAGCACTCCACTTTTGTGCAAGTAGAGGAAGCTAACTTGGTAAGGCACTTCTTTTTGTGAGGTAGGGATAAAGAAGAAAAAAGTTGCAGAAAGGTGCATTTTTTCTTTTTTTTTATTTACAAAATATATGCATGGGTAATTTTTCAGCATTAACCTTTGCAAAACCTTCTGTTCCAACTTTTCCCCTCCTTCCTCCCACCCCCTTTCCTAGATGGCAGATAGTCAAATACATGTTAAATACGTTAAAGTACATGTTAAATCCAATATATGTATACATATTTATACAGTTATCTTACTGCATGAGAAAAATCAGATCTAGAAAGGAAGAAAAAAACCTGAGAAAGAAAACAAAAATACAAGCAAACAGTAACAGAAAGAGTGGAAATGCTATGTTGTGGTCCACACTCATGTATTTCCCATAGTTATCCCTCTAGGTGTAGATGACTCTTTTCATTATTGAACAATTGGAACTGGTTTGAATCATCTTATTGTTGAAGAGAGCCACATCCATCAGAATTGATCATCCTATAATCTTGTTGTTGACGTGTACAATGATCTCCTGTTTCTACTCATTTAACTTAGCATCAATGCATGTAAGTCTTTCCAAGCCTCTCTTATTTCTTATAGAATAATAATATTCCATAACATTCACATACCACAATTTATTAAGCCATTCTCCAATTGATGGGCATCCATTCAATTTCCAATTTCTAGCTACTACAAATGGGGCTGCCACAAACATTTTTGCACATGTCCCTTTCCCTTCTTTAAGATCTCTTTGGGATATAAGCCCAGTAGTAACACTATTGAAGGACAGGATATTGGTGCATTTTTT
The DNA here is from genome assembly GCF_048593235.1 of Sminthopsis crassicaudata. Taxonomy (NCBI): domain Eukaryota; kingdom Metazoa; phylum Chordata; class Mammalia; order Dasyuromorphia; family Dasyuridae; genus Sminthopsis; species Sminthopsis crassicaudata. Next base: position 153,596,830 of record NC_133618.1, read on the forward strand.
TTCAGTAAAATATAGGTAAATTTCTCGTATGAGAGGGTGAGTCATGGAGAATTTGAGGAGGGATGAAAAGATTTGTAAGACCCTCTGGGGAGTTTGGGCTAGTGAATTGATAAGGGAGATATAAAATGGATTTCCTAGAAGCAATGAGGACTCAATTTAGGTTGTGCAACATAAATTTGTAATGGATCTATTCAGAATGGTTGTATGATTTTCTCAAATTTCATTCAGCCACTCATGCATAAGAGTGAAGGCAGCAGTAGGGAAAATAATACAAGGCTGAGAATCAACGGAGCAAAATTGGTCCAAATATGAGAATCTGAATGATTGCACTTTGCATGGGTAATCCTTCCCTGCTTAATTTCCTCAATACCAATTTTTTTTTTCAGAGGCAATTGGGGTTAAGTGATTTGCCTAAGGTCACACAGCTTAATACTAGGAAGTATTAAGAGTCTGATAACAGATTGGAACTCAGCTATTCCTTACTTCAAAACTGGTGCTCTATCCACTGCACCACCTAGCTACATAGGTACAAATACTTTTCAAAAGAATGCATCTTTTTGCTATGTGTAGTCTTTATGTTTATCACACAGATGGTAATTCAACAAGCTTATATCTTTTGTTACAACTTTCTACTGGTGGATCTGTCTGTCTCAAGTCTCTTACCATTCTAATCCATAATCCAGTCAATGATTTTCCTAAACTCAGATATTTCCTAAAGAAAAATTTTTGAATCATCTTGGAGGAGATAGCTCATAAAATTTTAAAAGTCTCTAGATTAGTTATTTGTTTTGTTGAGAAGAAGGCTGGTTTTTTGGGGGGTAATTAACAATCTTACATTCTTTCTATCATTAAGTCAATCATGAAATGGTAAACTTGATGTCCATTGCTGAATATTATTTACAAAACTCCCATCATTCCTTAAAAATTAGGATGATAAGAATGATAACAGCTAATATTTGCATAATATTTTAAGATTTGTAAATCAGTTTATAAATAATATATCACTTCATCCTCATGGCAACTCTGGGAGACAGGTATTATTACTATCCCCATACTACAGATGTAGATATGGGGAGGTCTGGAAGAAGCTAAATGATTTGCTTAGGAGCACACAAGCTAGCAAATGTCTGATAATAGATTGTCTGAGAATAGATTTCAACCCAGGTATTCCTGACTAAAGGTTCAAAGATCTTTCTCATTGCACCATATAGTTCTGTATAAATGGCCCCAAATTTTTTTTTCTGTATAATTTGGAAAGTAGCCATATGAATCATTAATTTTGGTGTTTTTCTGATCTTGTTTTTTAATAAAGAAGACATAAAACCTATTTGATGTATTTGGTATCTTTCTCTCCTTAAGCTATTTCATAAATTAGTCCTTTATTGTTCTCACATTGGTATCATTTCTAACACAGATCTATATAAAGTTGGCGAAGGAGAAAAACTGTGAAGGAGATAATAAAGACTTTGGATTTTATTCCTGACTATTCACGTGCTGATTATTTTGCTGAAACCAAGATCCATTTGGAGCACCTCCAGAAAGCTAGCTGGAGCATTACAAGTTAATATATACAAAATGCTTTGTAAGCTTTAAAGCTTTTAATAGTACTAAACTAACTATGATGATAATGATGATGATGTGATTAATCCACTTTAGAAATTCTTTAAGGTAGGAAGGTCAATAATTATTCTCTACAAATGAGGACACTGAGAAGAGACTTTCTGAGAAAATCAGTCAGTGACAGAATTTGTCTTTTCTAAGTCCAAAGAGGTAGAGAGTATTTGAGCTTGGATTGAAACTAAAAACTTTTTGACACAAAGCCTTCAACATACTACTTCACTGACATCAAACATGGAACTGTCCACATATCTACATGTATGCCTTCTTATTAGTCTGATTCTCTGCTTGCATTCATCTCAGGTCCAATTCCACAGGGCTTGTAAGACTTAATGAATCTTCAATAAAGATGTAGCCCAGAAAAACATCCAGTGTTGGCTGGACCCTGGATTTCATTGGTGCTGAATTTTTCCTCTTTTCATTCCCCTTCACTCCCAAACAGACGATAATTAAGAAAGGACATATTTATGTATACATATATAGATATATACTTACATACACAGACTCACACACATACATACTCTACATACACATGCTTTTCCTATTCCTCCTGACTCTTTATTAAATTCTGCTCCATCATTTGGCTTATTATTACATAACCTTTCTCTATCCAGGTATCATTTCCTTGTCTTTTTTTCACCCTTTGCTTCCCCAACCACCTATCCCTCCCCCTTTATTTCTTTTCTTTATTTCTAGATTTTGAAGGGTGCTATATCCTTCATGGTAAATATGTTTGATTGCCTATTGAACCCATTCCTGAAGTGAATAGTTTTTCAGAACTATGAACTCTTCCCCTCTCCCCTGGTGATGCCTCTGTGTCTATTCTTCCTCTGCAACTCATTTATATAACTTAATTACTATTTTTACCTTTACTCTCTCAATCTTTCTTTTGAGCTTACCCTATTGTTGATGTAAATCTTAAATATAAAGTATACCTTTTAAAAGCATAAGCAATTTGTTCATGTTTAAACAGTTTGTCTATGTTTAGTTCCTTAAAATTGTTCTTAGATATTGGTTTTTATATGTTATATTTCCTGTTACATTCAGGTTTGGTTGATAGAAAATCATGAAAATCTACAAGTTTGTTGAATGTCCATTTTTTCTCATTTAAAATTATAGATAATTTTGCTGGATATGATATTTTTGGCCTCAGGTCTAGTTCTTTTGCTTGTATATAGATATGATTACTTGATCTGTGGTCTTTTATTGTAGCTGTCTTTTACAATTCTAATTGTAGCTTCAGCATATTTGAATTGTTTTTTTCTTTTTCTACTTTCACCTCATGTTCTATCACTCCAAGACAATTTTCTACCATTATTTCCTGCATTACTGTGTCAAGGTTCTCTTCTTGGTCACAGCTTTCTGGCAGTCCAATTATTCTTACATTTTCTCTTCTTTATCTGTTCTTCAGATCTCTTGTTTTTCTTATGACTTTTTTTTTCACATTTTGTTCTATTTTTACATTCTTTATAATCTATTTTGTTATTTCTTGGTCACTCATAGCTTCACTGGCTTCTCCTTGCCCAATTCTAATTTTCAAAGGGTTTTTTCATCTTTGAGACTTTGTACCTCCTTTTCTAGTTGGTTAAGTTTTTTTTTTTTCATAAGTTTGTTTTTTCTTAGATAGTTTAATTTTTTCCTCTAGTTTTTCCTTAACATTTCTCATTTGATTTTTTAATTCTTCTATAAATTCTCTCTGGACAGGGAGTCATTTCACATTATTCTTTGGGGTAGAATTTTTTTTAAACTAAAGTGTCCTCCTCTGAAAATGAATCCTGGTTTTCTTTGTTCCCATAATTTATTTCAATGGTGTGGTTCTTTCTTCTTTCCTAGTTCATTTTTTAAAATGAGGTATTAATGTAAGTACCTCTAATCAAGGAGTAGGAGGATGGTGCCTCCCTTTAGCTTCCCTTCAATTCTCCACTCCAACCAGGAATCCCAAACCAAGAGCTGCACACTCCTGCAAGTGCCCACAGCCAACAGCTCCCTTGTCGCACTGCTTGTGTGCTCACCCAGTGCTGGTTGCTTTTTGCCCAGGGCAGTGTCTTAGCAGCACAGCTGGGCCTGGCATTCGTAATCAGCCGAGGTTCACTTGATCTTCCTGGACTCAAATTCCCATTCAGCAGACAGTCATGGAAGTGAAACTCTTTGTGGCCTCAAGGAAGTCTCAATTGATGGTTCTATGGAGGCAGCCTGGAGATGTTTGCAATTAAGACAGGTTAATCCTGGCCTAAAATCTTTTTCAGATCTTGTAACATCAGGAGGATCTCTGTTCTGCTCCAAGTCTTCTTGGTTTTTCATCAGTCCATGGTGCAAATTTGTTTTATTTATGTGGGAAATTGGAAAAGCTTGAAATTTACCAACTTACTCTATCATTTCCCCAGAATCCTCTCAACTCTTGGATTCTTTAACTTTTTTCTGCTTCCTCAACCTCAATGACTTTTTGCCCAACCTAATCATCATAAGTGCAAAAGCCAATGCCCTAGGCAGTGCAATGTTTAAATAGGAGAAACTACTATTCTATTAAAAAATATTTTTATACATAAAAACCTATAAGTTACCGAAAAAGGTGAGAATCTGTATCAATAGTGGTAACTTCCCCTCTTTGAAAGTTTCTTTACAAATAAAACCACATTTATAATATCTATCATCAAAAGTGATATAAAATGTGAATTGTTATTATTTTTTATTTTACAACAAAAATAATAACATTTTTCTATGCAGTTTTATATTTAGAAAGAATTTTTCATTCAGGATATCATTCACTTTCACAATAGTTCTCTGAAGGAGTTGCTATCACTACCCCTATATTTAAGAGAAAACTGAATCTCAGAATAAATAAATGACCTGCCCCAGTGTACACAGTTAATAAGTGCAGAAGAAAGGCTCTTTTCTCTTTCTCTACCTATTGGATCTTTCAGACACCATCTGAATTCTCACAACTTCTAGGTTTTCATTGATCACATAGGTCCAAAATGATCTCATTTTCACAATTCTTATACTTATTTTTCTAAACTGCCTCATTTATCATGACTCTTGTTTGGCACATACATTATCTTAAATTTACACATAACCCAATCAGATTGGAACTTTTTTAATGGCAGAATCCAGGTTTCAAACTTCAAGTTCAAGGAATTTATAAGTTCCTTCCCCATGGCAGTCAACATAGTACTCTATAGATGGCTGGCACTTAAATGTTTTTAATTCATTGACTAATTCTTCTATGGATGAATGATTATATAGTCTCCATCTTATTCTTTTTTTTTATTCCAATCTGCTACACACTGAGATGATGTACTTACTCATTTTTACGTTATTGATAAAACTGAGCTTGCCTATTACTTGAAATACAGGGAGACATACTAGTGTATTATGATTTTCTGAGAGAGTGAGAGCCAGAGGGTGAGAAGGGTTAACAAAGCAGCTCCCTGCAGTGCACCAAGAATACAGCTGAGGCTTAAAATTTATTCTTTTGAGCCGTAAAATTACAGCAACTATCTACCACTGACTATTTAAAGATTGAATTGACATACTGTTGACTTAATATTATGGCTTTGGCATCAATCCTGAAAGCACATGGATTTTGAATTATAATATTCACAGAAGGTCTGGTTTTCAACTAGGCTAGAGATTATGATTCAAATTCAAAACCACTGTCTTTGAAAATCCGGGCCCTATTGAACAGGACTTTAATTCAGTTAGCTCCCTAACCACTATATTCCCAAAATAATAATCTTGTAATTTGATCAGTGTTTTGCCTGGCTTGCATGGAGGGAAGGAGAGAAGTAGGGATAAAATGGTTCCATAGCCATCCCCATCAAAAAAGACAAGAACTCAAATGTGTCTGCAACCACAAAGCCCTAGAATTTGTGAGTATTATCCTTAATTGCAGAACTAGGATTAGCCATCTATACCCTGCCAAATTGGTCAACTGTAAACAAATCTTTGGAGAAAATGACATAGTGGCTTGCCTCCTCTGTTGACTCCTGCTATTTCTGAATATTCTCTCTGTGTCTATTATCAGAGTGAAATTGGAATTGTTCATTCAGAGATCTGAAGCAGCTATAAGGAGCTAATAATGCATGGGTTTGGGAGGACAGGAGAGGGCAAATTTTGGGTTTAGTACTGCTAAGCCACCATATTTTGTATTTTTTTCATTAATTCCCTTGATATTCCTGAACTTTTATTCTTCTAGATGAATTTTGTTACTATTTTTTTCTAGTTCCATAAAATAATTTTGCCAGGTTGATTGCTATGACACTGAATAAGCTGACAAATTTAGGCAAAATTATCATTTTTATTATATTAGCTTGGTTTACTCATGAGTAATTGATATTTTTCCAATTATTTAGATCTGACTTTATTTGTCTGAGGAGTATTTTGTAATTGTATTCAAATGGTTGGGTTTGTCTTGGCAGGTAGACTCCCCCAAATTTTATATTTTCTTCAGTTATTTAAATGCAATTTCTCTTTGTATCTCTTGATGCTGGACTTTGTGTTATCAACATGCAGAAATGCTGAAGATTTATATGCCTTTATTTTGTATTTGTGACTTTGCTTAATTTCTGAATTGTTTCTAATAGTGTTTTAGTTGATTCTCTAGTATTATCTAAGTATACCATCATACCACCTGCAAAGAGTGAAAATTGGGTTTACTCTAATTTCTTTAATTTTTTCTTCCCTTAGTGATAAAGCTAACATTTCTAATACAATATTGAACAATAATTGTGATAGTGGGCAACCTTGTTTCATGCCTGATCTTTTGGGGAATGATTCTAGTTTATCTCTATTACATATAATACTTGCTGATGGTTTTTAAAAGATGCTATTAATCATTTTAAGGAAAACTCCATTTATTCATATGCTCCCTAGTATTTTTAATAAAGAAAGGGTGTTGGATTTTGTCATGCTTTTTATTCATCTACTGAAGTAATCATATGATTTCTGTTTGTTTGATTATTGATATAGTCAATTATGCTAATAATTTTCCTAATATTGAATCAATAGTAAATTACTGGTATAAATTGTACTTAGTCATTGTGTTAACCTGCGGATAACTTGCTGTGATTTCTTTGCTAATATTTATTTAAGATTTCTGTAGGAGTATTCATTAGAGAAATTGGTCTACAGCAGTGGTCCTCAAACTTTTTAAATAGGGGGCCAGTTCACTGTCCCTCAGGCTGTTGGAGAGTCAGACTATAGTAAAAACAAAAGCTATGAACAAATTCTTATGCACACTGCATATATCTTATTTTGAAGTGAAGAAACAAAATGGGAACAAATAGAATATTTAAAATGAAGTAAAGTTAAATCAACAAACTTAGCAGTATTTCAATGGGAACTATGGCCCTGCTTTTGACTAATGAGATGATCAGTGTCTGGTTCCATATTTGTCATTGCTAGTCGTAACAAGTCATGCAAGTGTGCATCCATTGGTCTTGATATGGTTGGAGATTTCAAATGTTTCATTCTAGAAAAAGTCTGTTCACAGACATAAGTGCTGCCAAAGATGGTTGCCATTTTGAGTGCATGGTTCCTGAGATGAGGATATATTTCAGAGGGGAGAGATGCATAGAAATTATGAAGGCTGTTTGACTTGAATGCATCTTTCAGAGAGTCAAAATTCTGCAGTTCAGCCAGTTCCATTTAGTAAATTGTATCCACATTTTCAATGTCAATAGAAAATGGGTTACGGAAAAGTTGTATGTCCTGTTCATGGAGATGAAGCTCTTTAAATCTAAATTGGAACTCCTTTTGTAATTTTTCCAATGAATCTGCACATGTTTTGTTTGGGAATGCAATCAGCGGTTTTTCTGCTAACAGATTTTGAGTTGTGGGGAGATGGCAGAAGTTTTCCTCCTTCACTTGTTTGATGAGAAGGCCTAATTTTACTTCAAATGTTTTGATATGTGATTGCATATCACAGATGAGCTTCCCCTTTCCTTGAAGTTGCATATTGAAATTGTTGAGTAGCTCTGTTACATCTATCAGAAAGGCAAGGTTCCATTTCCATTCTGCATCATTGAGCTCTGGTACTTTATTTTTTGAAAGCAGAAAAGTTGTAATCTGTGGAAGTAAGTCATAGAAAAGCTTCAAAACTCCCTCAACTCAACAAGTGTACTTCTGTGTGATAAAGAACATCTTCATACTCAACATTTAGCTCAGACAGAAATTCCTGAAATTTTCTGTAATTTATTGCATTAGCTCTAATGAAGTTAAGGCAAGATACCACAATTTTCATAACAGAGTTCTACTTTAATGATTTACTCCACAGCGCTTCTTGGTGGATGAGGCAATAATGTCTATTGGATGAGAATGGTTATGTCTGTCCATCTCTTAGTTAATGCGAGCAATTACTCCTTTCTTAGACCCCACCATACTAGGGGCACCATTAGTTGTCACACTGGCTAATTTAGCCCAGTCCAGCTTCAAATCATTCATAGTTTGGCAAACCTTTTCATAGATATCCTCTCTGTAGTTGTTTCTTTGATGCTTTGCTGTGCAGCAAGCTCTTCTATGACTTCAAAATAATCATTCGTCGCACAAATAAAAATTAGAAGTTGTGCAGAATCATGAACAGCATTGCTTTTGTTGAGTGCCAAGGAAAAATATGAATTTTTTGTGGAGTTTTGCAAATGCTGATGCAGATTTTTTCCCATTTCTTCAATCCTCTATGTAATTGTAGGAACTGAAAGACTCACTGTACTAAATAAATCGGACTTCTCTGAACACATCTCTTTGGCAACAGAAAGGAAGCATTCTTTAACAAATTCTTCCTCCATGAATGGTCTGCCAGTGCATGCTATTAGCTTGTAAACTTGAAAACTTACTCTCAATGATGAAATATTTAACTGCTTCTGCTTCACAAAAATATTTTGCTCTGAGTTGTCAATGTATTTTTTAGTTTTAATATTTTATATTTTCTCACTTCTCCAACCAAAAAATCATATTTATCTTTATGTTGAGTTTCATAGTGTTGACACAAATTTATATTCTTTGAACACAGACACTATATTCTGGCATATCAGACATACAGCTCTTTCCTTCTACTGAATGAAAAAGTAATGATAAGTCCACTGTTCTTTGAATATCCTACACTCCAAGTCAATTTTTCTTTTTCTTGACATCATTATTTCTAAGGTATTTCAAATTGCTATTAGTAAAATACATATATATATTTTTTCCAATTAAATATCAAATTTGAAATTCTGAAAATAAAAGGGGAGATTAATAAAATTGAAAGCAAAAAACTAAAGTTAGAAAGAAACTAAAATTAGTTTTATGAAAAAGATAAACCTTTAGTTAATTTGATTAGAAAAAGGAAAGAAGAAAATCAAATTGCTAATTTCAAAAATGAAAATCATTAATTTACCACCAATGAAGAGGAAATTAATGAAATAAAGGAGCTGTTTTGCCCAACTGCATGTTAATAAATATGACAAAATAAGTGAAATAGATGAATACTTACCAAACATATAGACTTCTCAGGTTAACAGAGGAGGAAATAAATTACTCAAATAGTCCCATTTTAGAAAAAAGAATTTGAGCTCTCTAAGAAAAAAATTCTTCCACTACTTTTTTCCAGAAAAGAATGTACATTTTTCTCTGCTGTATATGGAACCCACACAAAAATTGACCATGTATCATATGTGTATGATTTTTCTATATTTAGTCTATTTTCCCCTTACACATTTTATTGCAATATGATCTGAAAATTATGCATTTACTATTTCTTTCTACATTTGATTGTGAGGTTTTATGATCTAATACATCATCAATTTTTATGTAGGTTCCATGTCCAGCCAAGAAAAAAATATATTCCTTTTTGTCCCCATTTTCTCCCTTATCTCTTTTAATTAGATCTACTTTTATTTTTGCTTGATCTGAGATCAGGGTCACCACCCCTGCTTTTTTTTTTTTTATTTCATTTGAAGCATTATAGATTCTATTCCAGTCTTTTACCTTTATTCTATATATATATCACTCTACTTTAAATGTGTTTCTTGTAAACAACATATTCGTGCTACTCTGCCAGGCATTCATTTTTTAAATTATTTTTATTTTAATAGTATTATTCATAAATGCAAAAATAGTCTGCAAAATATCATATTCCAATTTTTTCTCCCTTTCTCCTCTCCCAAAGACAGCAAGCAATCTCATGTGGGTTAAATATGTACAATACTTCTAAATATATTTCCAGATTCATTGAGCTATACAAGAAAAATTAAGATTTTTTAAAACACAAGAAAGAAAAAACAAAAAAATCAAAGAAACAGCAAAAAGAACAAAAAGCTGAAAATACTATGCTTTCATCCACATACAGTCTCCATACTTCTCTCTCTGGATGCAGATGGCACTTTCCATCGTGAGCTCTGTTAGAATTGCCTTAAATCATTTCATTGTTGAAAAGAGTCAAGGGGAGGCAGAGCCAGGGTGGCAGAGAGGACACCTATTTCTTTCTGATCTTCTCCAATGACCCTCAACTAATTAGCAAATTCAGTTTCTAAATTAGTTTTAGATTGGCAGAATACATGATATTGGGAGTACAGAAAATTACCAGCAGAAGATAATTTCAAAATTCGCCAGAAAAGACCTTTTTTGGTTGGAGGGAGGTGGCAAGGTACCAGATGCCAAGGGATGCTGCGCAGACCCAGGGTGGGGTTCAGTCTTCCTGGGGCAGTGCCGACTCCATGCAATGGAGAATCTATGGGGAGGACTCTACCATAGTGTTGGCTACTCTACCCAGATTTCAAGCCAGTAGATCAGCAGAGAAGTTATAAAACATCCAACAGAAACACAAAAGGTAAATAGTGAACCCCAAAGCACCAGAGTCCCCATCACATCCAGCACTGGGAGTGAGTCAGCATAATCCCAGCACAGCCACTGCTGGTTCACTGCAGCTTTTAGAGGAAGCTATGAAAACCTCCCTTGCCCTAAAAGTAGATCCCAATTTTTAAAAAAAAGAGTAAAAAGGCAAAGAGAACTCTAACTATAGATAGATTCTATGGTGAAAGAGAACAGATTTCAAACCTTGAGGAGACTAAAAACATATTGTCTCAAGATAAAGCCTAAAAAGGTGGTATATCTTGTCACTATCACACAAGGCTCTCCTAGAAGAAATTAAAAAGGATCTCAAAAGAGAGTAGAAGAAAAATAGGAAAAGGAAAGGAAAGGGTTGCAAAAAGGTTTGGAGAAGGCATATAACTGATTAAAAGATAGATTTGATAAAATGGAAAAAGAAAACAATTTCCTGCAAAACAGAATTTGTGAAATGAAAAATATAAATAACTTCAAGAAAAAGAGATTTTGTGAACTGGAAAAGGCAGATAACTCCCAGAAAAAGAATTAATGAAGTGAAAAAATAAAATAACTCCTTAAATTTCTTAAATGGAAAAAATTCCATAAAACAAAACAACTCATTTAAAAACTCAATTGGACAAATACAAGAAGTTAAGAAAATAAATGAAGTAAATAATTCACCAAATCAGAATTGAACAAATGGAAATGAATGACTCAATGAGACATCAAGTCAAGCAAAACAAAACAAAGCAAAACAAAACAAAACAAAACAAAAAAAAAAAAAAGAAGAAGAAGAAGAAGAAAAAATAGAAAGAAATGTAAAATACCTACTTGAGAAAACAACTGACTTGGAAAATAGAGCTAGGAGAGACAATCTTTTTTTTTTTTAAGTTATTATTATTATTTGCTAGATATATGCATGAGTAATTTTACAACATTGACAATTGCCAAATTTTTTGTTCTAATTTTTCATCTCCTTCCCCCCACCCAGATGGCAATTTGACCAATACATGTTAAATATGTTAGAGTATAAATTAAATATAATATATGTATACATGTCCAAACAGTTGTTTTGCTGCATAAAAAGAATCAGACTTTGAAATAGTGTACAATTAGCCTGTGAGCAGGAGGACAAAATTAGAGGGACTGGGGATTCTATGTAGTGGTTCATAATCATCTCCTAGAATTCTTTTGCTGGGTGTAGCTGGTTCAGTTCATTACTGCTCTATTGGAACTGATTTGGTTCATCTCATTGTTGAAAATGGCCACATCCATTAGTATTGATCATCATATAGTATTGTTGAAGTATACATTGATCTCCTGGTCCTGCTCATTTCACTCAGCATCATTTCAGGCAAGATTCTCCAAGCCTTTCTGAAATCATCCTATTGGTCATTTCTTACAGAACAATAATATTCCATGATATATATACCACCATTTATTCAGCCAATCTCCAATTGATGGGCATCCATGTAGTTTCCAGTTTCTGGCCACCCCAAAGAGGGCTGCCACAAACATTCTTGCACATACAGGTCCCTTTCCTAGGAGAGACAATCTAATGATTATTGGACTCCCTGAAAACCATGATGGAAAAAAGACATTATTTTTCAGGAAATCATCAAAGAGAACTGCCCTGGTGTCATAGAATCAGAAGGTTAAATAGCCATTGAAAGAATTCACCAAACATCTCTGGAAAGAGACCCCAAAATTAAAACTTCAAGGAATATCATGGCTAAATTTCATAACTATCACACCAAGGAAAAATATTACAAGCAGCCAGAAAAAACAAACAAACAAACAAACAATTCAAATACAGAGGAGCTACAATAAAGATCAACCAGGATATAGCAGCTTCTACCTTAAAGGATCAAAGAGCCTGGAATGTGATATTCCAAAAGGCAAAAGAACTTGTAATGCAGCCAAGAATAAACTATCCTGATAAACTGAACATTTTCTTCCAGGGAAGAAAATGGGCATTCAATGAAACAGGTGAATTCCATTTATTTCTGATGAAGAACACAGAGATAAACAAAAAATTTGACCTCCAAATATATAATTCAAAAGAAGCATAAAAAGGTAAAAAGAACTCTTGACAACTGTGATGTTATGGGCCAGAACTTGAAAGGTAATGTCAGTGGAATTAATAGAGACAATGGTTGTTTAGCAGGGTGCTTAACAGTTCTCTAGTACAGTACATGTACTTAGTACTTACTATAGTTCCACAAGATTCACATCTTTAATAAAGCATATATAAGGTAGGAGCCTCAACCAGGATTCAGTGGGGGAGATTCAGAAGCATGAGAAGTCAGGCAGGGGCAGAAGCTCTTGGAACCAAGGAGAGAAATAGACCTCCAGAAAAACTAGTCAAGCCCCAAATGAAGGAGACAAGACTTGGAAGGAGACAATAAAGGATTGGGACTTTAATACCTGGCTATATTTGGGGTGATTACTGAACTGAAACTGAGCTGCCTCCAGAGACCCCAAGGAAACCTCAACAAGAGAAGATTACATTTTAGAGAAGAATATTACATTTTGGTGCCAGAACATGGGACCAAGAACCTTTATCTCTGACCCAGAATTTAGGATGAGTACAAAAATAGACAAGAAACTTTGTTAAATGGCTAAAGTAGTACTTCAGCTAAAATGGAACAGATGTTTAAAAAACAGCATTCTTTCCAATTTAAGGAAAATGTGTATAGAGAATTGTCAAACTTATGAAAAGCCAAGGTTTAATTATCATTTTGGATCAGATTACTGAAATTTTAGAAACTATACAGTACACATCTCTTTGGTTCTCTATGGAAAAAGAATTGGCTTTAGAGGAGTGGAAATTTGTAGGAGAGAAACTATGTCAATTCCACAACGAAAATGGACTGGCTCAATTTCCAAAGATGCATTTTATACATACAATTTAATATAACTGGCTTTAGGAAATTATATAAGTTATAGAATACGGAAAAAGAAGAAAGAGAAGGAGGGGGAAGAGCCAAATAAACTAGGTGAAAAGGATGCAGAATTAGACAAGAAAGGAGTTAGGTACAATTCTGATTGGCATTCCCCATCTCATGACCCTCCCCCCCTCAATTAACTCTTCATGGGTGGAGGGAGAAAGAGGAGGGGGAGAGGCAGTGACACAAGCAGCACCACCTATGAAGCAGCCTATGACAAGATTACAAAATGCATTGATTGAGGCAAAAAATGAAGGACAGAATATATCTGATTTAATAAATGCATATGCTGTGATTGAAAAGCTTGACTCTTCAGGTCAAAAGAAGAAGAAGATACACTCCTTTTGATCCGGAAAAAATTAAAGATTTGAAAAAGGGTTGCACTCTTTATGGGGATATATTATTTTATGTTAAAATGTTACTAGAAAGTTTGGCTTATGAAATTTTAACCCTCAGTGATTGGAAATCCATAGCAAGGGCATGTTTAGAACCTGGACAAAACTTGTTGTGGCTTTCATAGTATCATAAATTATGTAGGATTCAAGCCCAACAAAATATGCAAACTGGAGTTAATGTACAAATCACCATTGGCCAACTAGCAGGTGAAGGTTAGTATGCAGAGAGTTCAGCATACATTAATTACCCCATAGGAGCATCTGAACGAATTGCAACAAAAGCTTGGGGCTCCCTCCCAGGGAAAGATCAGGGGGAAGCCTTCACAAAAATAGAGCAAATTCCCAATGAATCCTTTGATGATTTTGTGGGACATTTGCAAACAGCTGTCAAAAGAACTATTGGAGAAAATGCAGCTACAGAATTAATGATAAGAAAACTGGCTAAGGAAAATGCTAATGAGGTTTGCAAAAGAATCAAATGGGAACTACACAAAGATGCTCCTTTAGAGGAGATCATTAGATTCTGTGCCACAGTGAGCATAAATTCTTATTATACTTAGACTATGATGAACATGGGAAAACAAGGTACTTCTTGGCAAGGGACTTCTAGAGAAAATTGTCAGTGTTTTTAGTGTGGAAAAATAGGGTATCTGAGAGCCCAATGTAGGTATAGTGATAGAATGAGAAGACAGGCTGAGAGAAGACCTAAAACCCTCTGTCCAAAATGCAACCAAGGTTACCACTGGGCCTCATAATGTAGATTGATCAAGGGAAATGAGAGGCAGGGCCCAGCTCCAAGATATCATACAAAAGACAGATGGGGAAGCATGAGCATTACACCCAGAGAATCTTTAGAAGTTCAGGACACTGATGTGATCAATCAGCAAAAAAGCAATCACATGGCAGAAATGGATTACAATTGGGTAGAATACAGACTTTTTTAACCCAACAGAAGGGCAGTGTCCAGTGTGAGCAGCTCCAATATAATTGCCAGATGATGAGGAGAAATCTAGAAAGTAGTAAATAGAAGGGACTAGAAAGGTTAATTGCTTAGGGAAAAAAAGGTTTGCTTGTATCTTTACAGATGGAGAAGGAATCGGATGGGTGACAGCAAACACCTGGAGAGAGACAGAAAAAGAGAAAAACCTCAAAACAAAGGAGAAGACCTAAGAACAAAATCTGCAGAAATCATTGGATTCCCTAATACAAGATGAGACTATTGCAGGACTTCAAAACTTGCAGGAATTATTAGATTCCTGGCACATGAAGTAATGGACAATAGATTCCTTTTGGACTATTTCTAGGACTTATGGACATGTATAACTACTCATGTTGATACATGTTCTTTGTTGCATAACTACTAGCCTGCCTGTGTGTTACTATGTGCTTATGTAATTTAAGTAAGTATGTGTAATACCTCCCATATTGATGGATTTATGTATACCTGTTTTAAGAGTGAGCCCCTTCAGAAACCTGCTAATCTGATTTGATTTCCCATTTCCTTTGGTATTTTCCGTTTCTTTCCTGAAATATCAGGGAGGGCATGACCACCTCCTTTTATGGTGTTTTCACCCCTTTTTTGAGCACTCAGGAAAGGCATGATCACCTCTTTTTGGGGGTTCATGTCTCCTTGAGAAGTCAGAGAGGTCATGACCATCTATGTTCTAAAAACAAAAGAAAACAGGAGATGTTATGGGCCAGAACTTGAAAGAAGTTGCTAAGTCAGTGGTTGTTTAGCAGGGTACTTAACAGTTCTCTAGTTCAGTACATGTAGGTACTATAGTTCCACAAGATTCACACCTTTAAGAGAGCATATGTAAGCTAGGAGCCTCAGTCAGGATTCAGTGGGGGAGATGCAGAAGCCAGAAAAGGCAGGCAGGAGCAGAAGCTCTTGGAACTAAGGAGAGAGATAGGCCTCCAGAAAAACTAGTCAAGCCCCAAGTGAAGGAGATAAGACTTTGAAGGAGACAATAAAGGATTGGAACTTTAATGCCTGGCTGCATTTGGAGTGATTACTGAACTGAAACTAAGGCTGCCTCCAGAGACCCCAAGGAAACCTCAACAAGAGAAGATTACATTTTAGAGAAGAATATTACAAACTTTATTTATATTATGATATACATACAGAGTGCATATATAATTTGATTTTACTATTATAATATGAAAAAGGAACTAGAGGTAGAAAGGGGAATGTAGCAGAGAAAGGGACAAGTGGAGGTACAATGAGGAAAAATCACATCTTACAAAGTGGCAAAGGAAAACTATTATATTTGAGAGAAAAAGGGAGGGGGAATGAACATTGTATGAATTTTAATCTCATCAGATTTCGGAGAAACTTAAGATGGAAAGGGAAGGAGTAGGCTAAATAGAAGGGAAAACAGAAATAGTAGGGGAAAGATATAAGAAAAAGGTGGGATTTTAAAGGGGGAGGGCTGCTTGAGGTAAGTGGTGCTCATAAGTTAAATACTAGGGAGAATAGAAAGGGGAAAAGGAAAGAAAAAAGTATAATCTGGGGCTAATAAGATGGCAGGAAATACTGAATTAGTAGTTTTAACCATAAATGTGAATGGGATGAACTCTCCCATAAAGCAGAAGGAGATAGCAGACTGGATGAAAAGCCAAAACCCTACAATATATTGTTTATAATAAACACATTTAAAGCAGAGTGATACATACAGAGTAAAGGTAAAAGGCTGGAGCAGAATCTACTATGCTTGAGGTGAAGTAAAAATAAGCAGGGGTAGCCATCCTGATCTCATATCAAGCAAAAGCAAAAATTGATCAAATTAAAAGAGATAATAAAAGAAACTATATCTTGCCAAAAAGTACCATAAATAATTAAGCAATATCCATGCTAAACATATATACACCAAGTGGTATACCATGGAAATTTCTAAGGGAGAAGTTAAGAAAGCTTCAAGAAGAAATAGACAGCAAAACTAGAATAATGGGAGATCTCTACTTTGCTCTCTCAGAACTAGATAATCAAATCACAAAATAAATAAGAAACAAGTTAAAGAGGTAAATAGAATACTAGAAAAGTTAGATATGGCAGATCTGTGGAGAAAACTAAGTGGAGACAGAAAAGGGTACACTTTATTTTTGGCAGTTCATGGAACCTACACAAAAATTGACTATATATTATGATATAAAGACCTTAAAATAAAATACAGAAAGGTAGAAATAGTAAATGCATTTTTTTCAGATCATGATGTAATAAAAATTATATTCCATAAAAACCCAGGGGAAAATAGACCAAAATGTAATTGGAAACTAAACAATCTCAATCTAAAGAATGAATAGGTGAAACAGCAAATTATAGATACAATTAATAATTTCATCAAAGAGAATGACAATAATGACACAACATATCAAAATTTATGGGATGCAGGCAAAGCAGTAAAAAGGGGAAATTTTATATCTTTAGAAGCTTATTACACAAAATAGAGAAAGAAGAGATCAATGAATTGCAAATAAAAAAGCTAGAAGAGCAAGTTAAAACCCCCCAATCAACTACTAATCTTGAAATTATAAAATTAAAAGGAGTGATTAATAAAATTGAAAGTTAAAAAAAAACTATTGAATTAATGAATAAAAATGCAATTGTTAGTCTTAAAAATGAAAATGGATAATAATTATTAATTACCACCATCTGAGTGGCTCTCCTGCCTCCTGCATTACTTCACTGAAACCAAGACCCATTCTAAAGGTCCCCCAGAAAGTCAGCCTGGCCCAGGTGAAGGAGACAGATTGAGAAGGAGATAATAAAAATTTTGGACTTTATTCCTGACTATTCCCAGGGTGATTATTCTGCTGAAACCAAGGCCCATTCAGAGGACTTCCAGAGCATTAGCCTGAACATTACAATTAGCATAATTGACAATATCAATAACCAAATTAACAAAAACCATATGATTATTTCAATAGACGCAGAAAAAGCATTTCATAAAAAGTAATGCCCATTCTTATTAAAAACACTAGAGAGTATAGGAATAAATGGACAATTCCTTAAAATAGTAAGTAGTATCTATTTAAAACCATCAATAAACATCATATGTAATGGGGATAAATTGGAACCATTACCAATAAAATCAGGTTTGAAACAAGGTGACCCACTATCACTATTACTATTCAATATTGTATTAGAAATGCTACCTTTGGTAATAAAAAATGAAAAAGAGATTAAAGGAATTAAAGTAGGTAATGAGAAAACCAAATTATTACTCTTTGTAGATATGATGTTATACTTAGAGAATCCCAGACTCAACTAAAAAGCTATTAGAAATAACCCACAACTTTAGCAAAGTTGGAGCCTACAAAATAAATCCACATAAATGATCAGACTTCTTATATATCACTAACAAAATCCAAAAGCAAGAGATACAAAGAGATACAAAGAGAAATTCCATTTGATACAATATATGTGTGTAGAACCGAATTTTTGTTGCACAGGAAGAAATGGATTCAATATATATTGTATCTAGAATATACTGTAATATATTTAACATGTATAAGACTGCATGCCATCTGGGGGAGGGGGTTGGGGGAGGAAGGGAAAAAATCTGAATAGAAGTGCAAGGGATAATGTTGTAAAAAATTACCCATGCATATGTACTGTCAAAAAAAAAGTTATAATTATAAAATAAAATAAAAATTAAATTATTATTTAAAAAATTTTATAGAAAAAAAAAAGAAATTCCATTTGAAACAACTGTTTATAGTGTAAAATATTTGGAAATCTATCTGCCAAGGGAAAGTCAGGAACTATATGAACCAAACTACAAAACACTTTCCAAACAAATAAAGGGAGAGCTAAACAATTGGAAAAATATTAATTGCTCTTGAATAGGCTGAACAAATATAATAAAGAAAATACTACCTAAACTAATCTATTTATTTAGTGCTATACCAATAAGACTCCCAAGAACTATTTTACTGACTGCAACAAAATTCATCTGGAAGAACAAAAGATCAAAAATTTCAAGGGAACTAAAGAAAAAAAGAATCAAATGAAGGTAGCCTAGTTGTACCTGATCTGGAACTGTATTACAAAGAAGCAGTCACCAAACCATTTGGTATTGGCTAATAAATAGACTAGTTGATCAGTGGAATAGTCATTCACTATAGCAATCTAGTGTTTGACAAATCTAACGACCTCAGCTTCTAGAATAACAATTCACTATTTGACAAAAACTGCTGGGAAAATTGGAAACTAGTATGGCAGAAACTAGACATTGAACCACACTTAACACTGTATATCAAGATAAGGTCAAAATGGGTTCATAATCTAGACAAAAAGAATGACATTATAAATAAATTAGAAGAACATAGGATAGTTTACTTCTTAGACTGTGAAAGAGGGAGGAATTTGCAACCAAAGAACTAGAGATAATTATTGATAACCAAAAAAGATAATTTTGATTATATTAAGTTAAAAAGTTTTGTACAAACAAAATTAATACAGACAAGATTAGAAGGAAAGCAATAAACTGGGAAAACATTTTACATTCACATGCTCTGATATAGGCGTCATTTCCAATATATATAGAGACCTGACTCAAATTTATAAGAAATCAAGCCATTATCCAATTGATAAATGGTCAAAGGATATGAACAGACAATTTTCAGATGAAGAAATTTAAACTATTTCTAGCCAAATGAAAAGATGCTCCAAGTCATTATGAATCAGAGAAATGAAAATTAAGACAACTCTGAGATACTACTACATGCCTGTTAGATTGGCTAGAATGACAGGAAAAGATAATGCGGAATGTTAGAGGGGATGGGGGAAAACTGGAACACAGACATATTGTTGGTGGAACTGTAAATGAATCCAACCATTCTGGAGAGCAATTTGGAACTATGCTCAAATGGTTATCTAACTGTGCATACCCTTTGACCCAGCAGTGTTACTACTGGGTTTATATCTCAAAGAGATCTTAAAGGAAGAAAAGGGACCTACATGTGCAAAAATGTTTGTGTCAGCCCTTTTCATACTAGCTAGAAACTGGAAACTGAATGGATGCCCATCAATTGGGGAATGGATAAATAAATTATGGTATATAAATGTTATGGAATATTATTGATCTGTAAGAAATGGCCAGCAGGATGATTTCAGAAAGACCTGGAGAGACTTACATGAACTGATGATAAGTGAAATGAGCAGATCTAGGAGATCATTATGCAAGGCCACAACAAGATTATACAATGATCCATTCTGATGGATGTGGCTCTCTTCAACAATAAGTTGATTCAAACCAATTTCAATTATCTAGTAATGAAGAGAGTCGTCTACACCCAGAGAGAGGACTATGGGACCTGAGTGTAGAACACAATATAGCATTTTGACTTTTTCTATTATTGTTTACTTGCATTTTTAATTTCCTTCTCAGATTGTTTTTTTTCTTTCTAGATTGGCTTTTTCTTGTGCAGCAAGATATCTTTATAAATATGTATAAATATATTGGATTTAACATATAATTTAACATATTTAACATGTATTGGGCTACCTGCCATCTAGGGGAGAGAGTAGGGAAGGAGGGGAAAATTTGGAATGGAAGGTTTTGCAAAGGTCAATGCTGAAAAAATTACCCATGTATATGTTTTGTAAATAAAAAGGTGTAATAATAAAAATATGATAATTATTAAAAGAAAAGAGTCAAGTCCATCATAGTTGACCATCATAAAATCTTGTTGCAACTGTTAACAATGTTATCTAGGTCCTGTTCAATTCACTTAGTATGAGTTCATGTTAGTCTTTCCAGGCTTTTCTGAAATCAACCTATTCATCACTTTTATAGAACAATAATATTCCATTGTACTCATTACCATAACTTACTCAGTAATTCCTTAAGTGAGGGTCATATAATCATTTTCCAAATTCTTGCCACTATAAAAATGACTGCTACAAACATTTGTGTGCATGTGGATCATTTTACCTTTTTTTATGATCTCTTTGAATACAGGAACAGTAGAGACACTGCTGAATCAAAAGGTATACAGTTTTATGTCCTTTGGGCACAGTTCCAAATTGTTCTACATAAAAGTTGCACCATTTTACAACTCTATCAACAATGTATTTGTGTCCCAGTCTTCCCATATCTCCTCCAGCATTTATCATTATCTTTTCCTGTCATCTTAGCCAATTTGAGAATTGTTCTCAGAGTTGTCTTAATTTGCATTTCTGTAATCAATAATGATTTAGAGTATTAGGGGAAAAAAACCTATTTGTATAAAACATATTTAAAGCACCTTTTTTTTGTTGTGGTAAGGAATTGGAAGTTGAGAGGATGCCCATCAATTGAAAAATGGTTAAACAATATGTATTATATGAATATAATGGGATATTGTTGTTCTATAAGGAATGACAGAAGAAATGATTTTAGAAAAATATCAAGCAAAGATGTAAATGAATTGATACAAAGTGAAGTGAGTAAATCCAAGAGTTTATGGTACAGTCAAAACAATATTATAATGATGATCAACTCTGAAAGACTTAATTACTTTGATCAATAAAATGAACTAAGAAAATTCTAAAAGACTCATGATTAAAAATGTTATTTACCTCCAAAGAGATAACTGATAAGCTCTTGATATCAATTGAAATATATTTTTCTCACTTTATTTTTATATATATTTTGCAATATAGGTAATATGGAAATGTTTGCATAATTTCACATATATAATTGATTTCATATTGCTTGACATGTTTCTCTGATAGAACTGAGACAAGACTCTGTTTCTTTGCCCAAACTCAGATCCAATTTGCAGTACATAAAATCTCACTGAGAAAAATAATTATTTAAAAATTACATTTGAAAAAATGGAAGCTAATGACTTCATGAGAAATCAAGAAACAATAAAAACAAAACCAAAAGAATAAAAAAAAAATAGAAAGCAATGTGTGATTTCTCATTTGAAAAAAAACTGACTTGGAAAATATATCCAGGAGAGATAATTTGAAAATTATTGGTCTATCTTAAAGTTATGATAAAAAAAAAGAATCCAGACATCATCTTTAAAAAAGAAAAAAACTATTCAGGAAAACTGTCCTAATATTCTTTTTTTTTTTCCTGAGGCATTTGGAGTTGTGTCTTGCCCAGGATCATATAGCTAGGATCTATTAAATGTCTGAGGTCACATTTGAACTCAGGTCCTCCTGACTTCAGGGCTGGTGGTCTACCACTACAACAACTAGCTGCCCCTGTCCTGATATTCTAGAACCAGAAAGTAAAATAGAAATTTAAAGAGTTTACCAATCCCTTCCTGAATGAGATCCTAAAAGGACAACTCCCAAGAATACTATATCCAAATTCTGAAACACCCAAGTCAAGAAAAAAATATTGCAGACAACCAGAATGAAAAAAATTCAAGCATAGTGGGGCCACAGTCAGAATAACACAAGATGTAGCAGCTTCTCCATTAAAGAATCATAGGACATAGTATATGATATTCTGTAGAGCAATGGAGGTAGGATTATAACCAAGAATCAGCTACTCATCAAAACTGAGCATCATCCTTTAGGGGAAAAGGTACACATTCAGCAAAAAAGAGGACTGGCAATCATTTATGATGAAAATATCAAAACTAAATAAAAAATATGACTTTCAAATATAGGATTCAGGAGAAGCATGAGGGGACATCATAATGGATTTAACACAGTTAACCTATTTACATTCCAAATGGGGGAAATTTCTCATTG
Organism: Sminthopsis crassicaudata; assembly: GCF_048593235.1. NCBI lineage: Eukaryota > Metazoa > Chordata > Mammalia > Dasyuromorphia > Dasyuridae > Sminthopsis > Sminthopsis crassicaudata. The sequence continues at coordinate 153,619,290 of NC_133618.1, forward strand.
TTAAAGCTTAAAGCAGCTGATGATTTTGTATATATATATATATATATATATATATATATATATATATATATATATATATATATATATATGTGTGTGTGTGTGTGTGTGTGTGTGTGTGTGTGTGTGTGTGTGTATGTGTGTGTATCATATAAATAAAGTCAAACTCAAAGATACAATCAAGAGAAATCTATCTTATGTTTTAGCCATATTAATATTGTTTTTGATGCATGTCTACACAAATGTAAAAGCACACAAATATATAAATATGTATATATGTGTGTATATATATTCATGTAGATATATGTATGCAAGCACAGAGATATATGCAGGCGTGCACATATGATTGCGAATGTATGTGTTTGTGTGTGTATAAATATATTTGTGCTTAACTGCAATCTGCTTGGGGGAAGTGAGAAGAGATGAAAGTGGGGGGAAAAGAATAAAATAAAAAATGTGCAGAGAACAAAAGCAAAGATGGACAGATAGTCAGGAATATAATGTCTTCTATTATTATAAATGCTTTTTTGAAATGGAGAGGCATAAAAGAGGCAAGAAAAAAACTTTTACAGTTAAGGGGAAAAGGGAGAGCAGTATTGCCTCTCATCAGTCTTGGTTCATACATGCTCAATATGGGTGTAGAAATCTATCTTGCCCTACAGGAAAGAAATGATGAGGATATGAGAAGGAGGCATAATGACTTGAGGGAGAGCATATTGGAGAAGGGAATTGTACTGCTCCAGTTAGCTTTCTGAAGATCTTGGGATCAGCCTTTGTTTCAGCAGAGTAATCACCACAAGAATAGCCAGGGAGAAGTCCAAATTCTTTATTATCTCCTTCACAGTCTATTTCCTTCATCTGGAGGGTGTTCAGACAGGACTTGGTCTCAGTGGAGAAATGAAGGAGGACAGTACAGCCACCAAGATGATGGGAGATGGAATGTCTCTCTCCCAGTCCATAGTGGCTCTTATATACTCTATTGTAAATATATCATCATAGGTTTCAATCTTGTAGAACAGATGTCAATCTTGTAGAACTACTTTAAGTACTAAGTACTTGTAAACTAGAGAGTCATTATCTTAATTCCACTGAGTTAACACCTTGTTGTAAGATTAAATCAATCATACTGAACTAGAGAATTATTAATCACCATGCTAAACTAGATAACCATTGTCTTATCAATTCCACTGAATTAACACCCCATTATAGGGTTAAATCAATCATACTGACCTTAAGTATATTTTTCCAAAGTTCCTGCTTTTTACAGGGGATAGCCAGAAACAAAACATTCTTGAGGAGTGACAGGGTGAAATAAGAAAGAAAGATTACATGGGGGAAATACAGTTAGCTATAGTAATTGTGGATAGAAGTTTGAAGCAAGTTAGTCTGATGAAGGTCTCATTTCTCAAACATATAGAGCTGAGTAAAATTTATAAAAAAATAAAAGCAAATTCTCATTTGATAAATGATCAAAAGATATGAATAATTTTAGATGAACTAATCCAGCTATTTATAGCCATATAAAAATATTCTAACTCACTTCTGATTGGAGAAATGTGAATTAAATCAATCCTTAGGGACTTCCTTATACCAATTAGATTGAGTAATGGGCAAGAAAAGGAAAATGACACACGTTGGAGGAAATGTGGGATAAAATGAGGCATTAATACACTGTTGGCAGAATTGTGGACTGATTCAAACATTGTATAGAGCAATTTGGAACTACGCCTAAAGGGCTATATAATCATGCATAATGTTTGACCTCACAATATCACTATTAGGTTGTATGCCCAAAGATATTTTTTTAAAAGGAAAAGGATATTTATGTACAGAAATCTATATAGCAGCTCTTTTCTCAAGAGAAAGCATTGGAATTTGCAGGAATGCCCATCAACTGGGGAATGACTTGACTGTATTGTGGTATGCGATTATGATGGAATCCTATTGTTCTAAAAAAAGAAACAGGAGACTCTCAGAAAAAAACTGGAAAGTCCTCCATAAGTTCATGCAAAATGAAATGTATTGTGTACAAACTAATAGCAATGTTGTGGAATCAGCTATGGATGACTTTGATATTCTTAGCAATGCAATGATCCAAGACTACTCAAAAGTATTTTTGATGAAAAATGCTATCTATATCCAGAGAAAAACTAATTGTTGTCTATATACACATTGACGTTTTGAAGCATACTTTGTTTTGGGATTTATTTTTTTTCTTGAAGGATTGTGTTTTGATCCACATTCGGTCTCCATAGTTCTCTCTCTGCATGTGGATGGCATTTTTCATCCTACGTCTATTGGTATTGTTGTGGATTACAGCCTGGCTGAGAAGCCAACTTATCCCCACTGATCATCACATTTTGGTTCCACTCATTTCACTCAGCATCAGGTTCATGTAAGTTTTTTCAGGCTTTTTTGAGTTCAGGTTACTCATCATTTCTTATGGAACAATATATTCTTATTATTTTTATTCTATTTTATCATAGCCAATAGAATATCATGATATAGTATATATTATATATTATTGTATATTATCTTATAGAAAAATAATATTCTATTACATTAAAACACCATAAGTTATTCAGTGATTCCCCAAAGGACAGGCATCCAATTAATTTCCAGTTCTTTATCAAGACTTCTTATAGACAAATTTATATCATAGTTACAGAGAAATGATTTTCCTAAACATTTTACTTCTGTACATTTCTCTTAAGTCATAAAATTTAAAAAGACAGATTCATACTTCCTTACCCCTTTCAATGTCATAAAAGTTCAATAAATTTAATTAAGCAAAGTCATAATCCTATACATCACTTAAGGAAACAAATTTAATTAAATAGACTCTGTAAGTAAACCAGGTCAGATTACAGTTTAAATAACATTTAAATAACACAATAGGTTGATTGAAGATAACTAAGAAAATTGATATCAGGAAAATCCTTCCTTATCCAATGAGCTAGGCAACCCAATAAATAACAAATTATTAAAAGAGAAGCTCAAACTTCCCTTTGACTTTTATAGAGTGATGTCAAACTCTTTTCACTTCATATTACTATTTAATGATTTATGATCAGGCAAGGTTAATATTAACAGAAGATAGGCTTCTAGTCAAACAAAAATTATAGGAGAGATAGCCTTTAGCCCAAAATAATAAAAATTAATGCAAAGAAATAAAAAAAAATCAGTAACACCAGAATCACAATTCTTTATGATTCTCAATTGTCATCTTTTATATGACTTCTTATTCTTATGAGTAGGAATGATTTTGTTTTCTGAGTATTTTGTCCCTTAGTGGTATGAAGAAAAATAGGAGAGATCAAAAAGATAAATCAATCAATATGCATTACTTGTTTTTTATATACCAAATATTGTGGAAAGCTTTAAGAATATAAAGTAAAAGCAAAAACAGTCCCTTGTTTTCATGAAGTTTACAATCTAATGTAGAAGAGAGCAGGCAGAGGGGAGAGAAAAAGAGAGACAAAGGCAAACACACAGAAGGAGACAGAAAGAGATATAGAAACAGACAGAAAGACAGCCAAAGTCAGAAAGAGAGAGATATTCAGTACATATAAGACAAATGCAGTTTTGGAGGTAAGTAATCTTAAATCGTGCTGATGTTATCTAGGAAAACAGGATAGGCATTCTGGAGAACAGTGCTTGACTAATTTTAATGAAATGCACAAAGTCTACACTACAACAACCCTACCAGATTTTAAGCTCCTTGAAAGCAATATTTTTTTTCTTTTCTGTTCCCTTCATTTTCCCTGCAGAGTCTATCAGAATGTCTAAAATGTAGTCCTTAACCTTGAGGATTATATCAAGTGAATGGATATTGAATGAAAATAGAGTTTGACTTATCAAAAAGCAAACAGATAAAGAACTAGTCTCCTTCTCCACCCACTCTATTGACTCAAATGGAAATTTTGAAAGTCCAGGAGTTCTACATGAATCATACCACTAGAGATGACTCATGGAGTAGAAAGAGAATTTGAGGAGAAATTTAATGTGTCTGGAAACCAAAAACAATCCAGTGCAAAGAAATTAGTCCAGAAACAATTCTTAACTTTTCTCACATTCTGTCTGCATTCACAGAGAAGAAAGTGAGAAATGGCACAACTATTATGCAAGGTGCATGATTATGCAATTTGTTCCACATACTAAGAGGTTGCAAGAAGAGTTTGATAAAAGAGAAATCTATTTCAACAAATTTATTAACAGGGCAATGAAACAAACACCACTAAAAACAGTATATGAAGCACGTATGATTAAGTTAATTAAAGAGTACAAATGAAAATTATATTAAGAGATGAGTTGAAGCTAACTCATATCATGACAGTGACATGGTATAAGGCTGAAAGAGCATGGACTCTAGAGAGAACCTCAGTTCAAAATATGCCTCTGAAGCTATCTTTGTTGTGCAAATTACTCATCTTCCCCTTTACTCAATTTCCATATCTATTAAATTAGGGGATTGGACTAGATCAGAGATTCTTAAACATTTTATATTCATGACCCTCAGGTTTTCACCTGAGAAATTTTTACATGACCCTGGATATATAGATATATAAAATAGATATACAAATCAAACATTTACTTTTAATAAATCATAATTTTGTGAACTCCTATATTCCATTATGAGACCCCATATGGAGGTTTCTAGCTGGGGGCTAGATGACTTTATGTCTCTTCTAGCTCTAAATTTACAATTCTGTAAAAGTTTGGAAAATATGTGAGCATTTTTTGTCTTAACACATTTATCAATATATCATTTGAAACATTTTTTTTCTAATCTGGAAAATATTCTGCCTAGAATGACTGACTACTTATACACTACATAGTTGTTTTTTTTTTTTTTCACTTCTAGAGTAAGAATAACTTTTTTCAGGGTAACTAGGTGGTGCAGTGGATAGAGTACCAGCCCTGAATTTAGGAGGACCCAAGTTCAAATTTGGTCTCAGACATTAACACTTCCTAGCTGTGTGACCCTGGGCAAGTCACTTAATCCCAGCCTAAAAAAAAAAAAAAAAACCAAACAAACAAAAAAAAAAAAAACAACTTTTTTTTCCCTTGGGCAGAACTCCAGGGAATTTTGCCAGATTTCCACATTTCCTGAACTACAGAAATAGGAGGAGATTTAAAATATTTTTTTTCTTAGCATCTTGCAAAGCTAATGATTCTTTATTTTTCTAGTCTAATTTAAGATGTAGCTCCCACACCTCCAAACTTTTCAGATTCTGAATTACATTGCCCAAATTGAATATTGGTGTGTGGTGTGTTTTAACATAGAAATGGAAGGAAGAGAGAATTCCTGCTGGCTTCTTTAAAAAGAACTCATCATATATCATAAATAATTGATCAATATGATGTCTGTATTTTCATGTGAAAATGTGGATTTTTTTTCAAATGCTTTTGATACATTGGGGATCCTGCTAAAATATATTCCTTGAGCCATGTCAAATGTGTTTTTTTTTTAAAGGTTACTTGGATTTGTCTCAAGAAACCTGTAAGTAGACAATTCTCAGAGGAAGAAATTGAAATTATTTCTAGCCATATAAAAAGATACTTCAAGTCATTATTAATGCAAATTAAAACAACTCTGAGATACCACTACACACCTGTCAGATTGTCTATAATGACAGGGAAAGATAATGTGGAATGTTGGAGGGGATGTGGGAAAACTGTGGTATTGATACATTGTTGGTGGAATTATGAATACATCCAGCCATTCTGGAAAGCAATTTGGAACTATGCTCAAAAAGTTATCAAACTGTACATACCCTTTGATTCAGCAGTGTTACTACTGGGCTTATATCCCAAAAGATTTTAAAGAAGGGAAAGGGACCTGTATGTGCAAGAATGTTTGTGGCACCTCTCTTTGTGGCCTCTAATTTTGTCTGCCTGCATTTTTTATTTCCTTGACAAGCTAAATGTACACTATTTCAAAGTCCAATTATTTTTGTATAGCAAAATAACTGTTTGGACATGTATACACACACACACACACACACACACACACACACACACACACATATATATAGTATTTAATTTCTACTTTAACATATTTAACATGTATTGGTCAACCTGCCAGTTGGCAGGGGGAAGGAGGGGAAAAGTTGGAACAAAAGGTTTTGCAATTGTCAATGCTGAAAAATTACCCATACATATATCTTGTAAATAAAAAGCTATAATAAAAAAAAAGAAACCTGTAAGTATCTGATATTTAGCAGTAACCAGTTAAAAAGACCACAATCAACATTCCTCTAGTTCTTCCCAAAAAAGAAAGACTTTTTCATTCATCTCTTTCCCCACTATCAACTGAGTTCTTCAAATTATCCTATGAAAAAATAGAAAAAGTAGTCCTTTAGAAAAAAAATATTTTTATCTCTACTTAACAAGTGGAGAAAGTCAAGCAAACAGGAAGCTAATAATAAAATTCTTGCACATGGTACACAACTCAAGTGACTACTGATCAACAAATCTCCAATTTCAAAAAATCTGCTGACTTGCAATGGAGAGTAACCCTTGTTGTAATGACTTTACTTTCTGTATTTCTGATGTGCTAATTGTTAGATTTGAGTTTGGTTACTCAAAAGTCTTGCTGTTTGTGTATTATGGAATTCTCTTCAAGTTGTCCCCTTGTATACAGTTAGAGAGGGAGAAACTAAATTTTACAATTATCTAAAGGCTCTGTAACTATTGACTTCCTTGGCTTTCATAATGAAGCATGATAAAACTCTATTTGTTTGTATTTGCCTAGACTACTCCTTAGAAAGTTACCACATAATCACATTTTCTGATCTCTGTACTCTTGATTTGATGAGTTTTAGACATATAATATGCATCTTACATCTTCTATTCCTTTACTACTGGAGAAAACAGAAAAGTAAGAAAGATCACAACATTAAAATGTCACAGAATTTAGTAAAATTTAGTTCAGTCCCTATATCGATTTTTTAAAAATCAACTTGGCATTCTTGTGTAACTTATAGTCTAAGAGAATTAATTGCCTGGGACACTGAGAGGCTAAGAAGTTTGTCTATATTCATCATGATATGTGACCACATATTGAGGAAAAATCAATAGAGACTATAAAGTAACAAGAGTAATAAATACAAAATTTAGAAATATCTGATAGGAAAACTTGATATAGAAACACCTGGTAGGGAAACAGCCTCCACCAAAATAATATATTATAAAGCTCTGATTGCAAATCCAGTGTTCTTCCTGCTGTGCCAGATTCTCTTGTCACATGTTAGGCCAATGCCATATATCTTAGAGAAATGTCTTTTGTCAGTTTTTCAAAGATCTAAAATATGCACCCAATACTTTAATGGAGCCAATATCAAATTGACATGGACACTCCATCTATAAGTATAAGATATCATGGTCAAAAGAGATTTGAATCTTTATAGCAGAGAATATTTTCTGTTTAAACTTTTCCAAATCACATGTAAAGCTGTGTTGCTTTATACTTTTGCACAAGTAATATATACTGAAATAAAATTCTTTTTCTAATTTTTTAAAAATTAAAATATTTATCTATAATAGTAGAGATATTTTACATAATTTTATTTACATAAAACTTTTTTTCAGCTCTCTTAGCATTAAAGCATTTCACAGTAAACGGTTCTAAAGGAACAGCAAATTCAATATTTCCCCCTTGTATATATCTGCAGTCTTTTATAATTTATTATTTCAAGACATCAGCTAATAAAAAAGAAGTGATTTTCAAATATTTACATATTTTATATTGGATCAATACTGCATAACTATTGATAACAACATGCTTTGTTGATCCAATATAAAAGCATCTTAATATTTGAGAATCATTTATTTTGTTAGATGATGCACTTATTCCTCATATCTTGAAATTAAACATTCACATTCCTGTATATTACATATTATTTCATAAACACTTTTATCAGCAATAAACAATTATATAATGGATATGTAAAATTCTATTGATGTACCCTGAACTAGTCACTTTTGAAGGACAATTAGATCCAGACCTAAAATTTAATCAGTGTGAGGACATCTCAAAGTTTCTGTTAATGATAGTAAGAGAGGTCAAATGGCTTACTTAAGATTACATAGTTAGTAATTAGGACATATCAAAGCCAAGACTTGAAACCAGGTCTTCCTGACTTCAAGATTAGCTTATTTACTATTCTTTCCTGACTTCTTGCAAATACAAAGAAAACATTAAATAATCTATGTTCTAAAAGATTTACAAAATATTAGATAATAGACCAATTAGTTAATGCACAAGTAATTATTAATTTATTTTATGCCAAGCACTGTGCTAAGCTCTAGAAATAAAAAGGAAAAAAAATCCCTGATCTTAAGAATTTTATATCTTAATGGAGAAGGGAAGACAATCAGTACATAAAGAGCTATATAGAAAATAAATACAGTAGAAGGATGATAATCTCAAAGAGGAAGACACTAGAGCTAGAAGAGACAGGGCAGAAGGGAATGGGAAGGAATAGCTAATAGAATCAAGAAGATATATTATAATTTGGGGAAATAGAGAGCATTAATCCCTGGGGAAGAAGAGAATGGAAAAGGTTTCAAGGAGAAGGTAGAGGTTCAAGATGTTCATTAAGAGAAAGAAAGAAGAGAATTCCTTATTACACAAACAGCAAGACTTTTGAATAACCAAACTCAAATCTGACAATTAGCAAATCAGAAATACAGAAAGTAAAGTCATCACAACAAGGGTTACTCTCCTTCATTGCAAGTCAGCAGATTTCTTGAAATTGGAGATTTGTTGATCAGTAATCACTTGAGTTGTGCACCATGTACCTTTGTAAAAGGTAAAGATGAAGAAGGGATAGAAACTGAGCATTAACATCACTTCCAATAAATTCATAGAGAATATCATGATAGAACCAGATTGAGGAAAATCAGGAGAAGGCCAGCTTGGCCAATATATATAGTACAGGAATAGAAATTACTCCCAGAATAGTAGGTTGGGAAAAGCAGAAAAGTAGGCTGCATAAAACTTCCTTTCTTTGGTGAGATTCTCTAAATATATTTCATGGCAGTTAACAATGGTGGCTGCCCTTTCCAATAGTGCTCAGCTCTAACAATATACAATTTGCTCCACAACCTGTTAGTTCCTCACAATTTTTGCTAACAGAAACACTTTATTTATTAGAACTAAAATTATTTATGGCCTATAAATATTAAATAATCATAATAAAATGAGAATGTACCAATTGCTCCCCTCTGAGTGATTTGTTTTCTATAAGTTACAAATAAATGTAGAGATTTTTTCTCTCTCTCTCTACCTCTTGAATAATTGATCTATTTAATGTAGCAGCTTCATTAAGTTGTGGGGAAAGCTTCTAAGTAGAAAGAAAGCTATCATAGGGAACTATAATGCTACCATGGCTCAGCTAACATTGATAAAAAAATCATTTAGGCCTGTAATACCCGAAATAAGAAGTTAAATATATAGACCATTGTATATATATATATATATATATATATATATATATATATATATATATATATATATATATACACAATATGGAAATAACCCAGTCTAACAAAGCAAAAGATAATACTTGAAGAGAGGAGATTCTTAGATTTTGAACTTCATCTTTACTATTACAATTTGGTTTTGTCCATTGGTCAATAAATTAACCTTTGGAGTCTTAGTTTTCTTATCCAAAAAAAAAAGGGAAAATGGCACTTCCAATTGAGGCATGTTAGAATAATAGATTAAAATAATTGTCTTCATAGTCATATAGAACACCCATAGAAATCTTCTTATGTGCTTCTGAAACTCTGGCTCTATGAACATGGATAAATTACTCAATGGTCCCAGGAAACTGTCAAAGACTCATCTGCACTGGATAGAGGGAATATTCTCACCAAAAATTCCATAAACTAGTAAAATTATAAACTATAAATATATTAAAAGTAAAATGGTAGTGTTAATTAATCAATATGCATTTATTAAAGGCCTCCTATATGCCAGATATTGTGTTAGGCATGGAGAATGAAAATTTATGATTTCAGGAAGTTTACAATCTATGGAGGAGGTATTGTGCAACTATATATGTGAATAGAATATATATGCAGAAAAAAGCAAGTAATTGGGAAGGGAGGAATCTGACAGCTGGAGAGAGGCTGAGGAAAGGAAGGATGTGAAGGGTTTATGAGACAGAAGTGAGAGGCATTAAGTACATTCCATGGAGATGGCCAGTAGAAAGGCAAAAAAATTGAAGATTAAGTGACACGTGAGAAGTGAGAAATAGTAAGATCAGTTTGTTTGGATCACAGAGTTTAATTGGAGACTAATTTATGAATTCCATTCTGAATCTGCTTTTCTGCCTGTTTGTTTTTTTTTTCCAATTCCATGAAACAAAATATCCCTCCTAGGTTAAACCCTAATCTCCTAAACATGTTACTAATTGAAGCCTTGCCTTTTACCACTTCTCTCAGTCATCTCTCCCTACTTTTTGAAATACCAAATCACTCCCAAGGTCTTTCTTTATAGAAGACAAAAATTAGACTTTGGGGTTTACTCCACTATGCTGTCCTGCCTGGCTTCAACTCCATGAAAAAGATATATCCTGCACTAGGTTCTCCATCCAGCCCCCTTCTAAACAATGTCTTTCCTGAGAATCTCTATTGTCCTCAACTAACTTTGCATCATAGTTTTTTTCTGCCCCCAAAAGATGGTGGGTCTTTCACCATTTGCCCTCTTTGGTAGCCAGGTGGCACAGAAACTGGGCATGAAGTCAGAAATATCTGAGTTCATCCAGCCTCAGATACTTGTTAGCTTTGTTATCTTGGGTTTACCATATAACCTCTGTTTGTCTCAGTTTCTCCAGCTATAAAATAAGGATACTGATAGCTTTTCTAGAGTTATTGTAAAATCAAGATAATCATTGTAAAATGTTTAGGACAGTGCTTGGCACATAGTAAGTTCTCTATAAATGTCAGCTATGAAGATTATGTTGATGATTCAGTCTTTATTTCATGATAATGATATATGAAATTCAATTTCCTTTTACACAGAAGTGGGTATCATATATTGAGTCAGTTGTATTTGCCCCTTACCACTTTCTACCATTTTAGCTTCTCCAGAATATGACATATCTCTTTTCTCCAAGGAACCAGCTCATGAAACCTATCCATGCAACTGAAACTGATTTCTCACTTTTGCTAACTCAACAATAGTAATAGATAAAAATAATTAACACAAACAAAAATCTCTTTTTTAGTCATAGGCTTTTTTTTCTTACATGACTTTCATGGCACTTAAGTCTTACATAGAAGACTTATTTGATAGACTGGGTAACAGTTTAAGTATGTACTTTCAAGTTGTAATCTTCATAAACAGACATGCAATTCTGTGGTGAATTATTACTGCTTGTTTTTTTTTTCTTTACTAGTATCTAGGTGGTTAATCTTCTTTTGCACCTACTGATTAGTCTTGGATTTCATCCCAACACACTCTCTTCTTCTAATTTCTAACACACTCTCTCCTCAAATCACTCTCTTGTATAACATGGACAATGCCTTATCTTTACCACATAGTTGCTTTGGCAAAGTTTGCCAGAAAGAAGTTATGCAATTGTATGCCATCCTACAATATTTATCACAGGGAAGGGGAAAACATATAGACCCACTAAATTCTGATAAGATTCATTTATTGTTAGTAAAAACAAAACAAAGTAAAACTAAAATTTATTTTCTTTCCTTCTATGTTATATGTCTCTAGTTTCTTCCCATAGGTAAATCCTCTGATTTCTTTAATAATTAGAAGAAAAGCTCATCTTTCTAGATTAGAGATATGATTTCAGTCCTTGCTTTCCAATAGTCAACACTAAACTTCTAACAGTTACAATGAATTCCTAAATAATCTCCTCTCCATTTTCTCCCCTGACCCTTTCTGCATAACTATGGCCAGTTTAACCCTCATAAACTGTTGGATTGCCTGATACTTCTTTGGTTACCAGCATTTGGAACCTATTTGATCTTAAAAAAAGAAAAATACAAGGACTCAATTTAGGTATGTTCCCAAGAATTTGTTTATATTCTATAATAAATAAAATATTTCTCTTTTTAGTTCTTCTTTTTTGGTTTTATTGGTATTTTATAGAAACACTGATTTGGAGGATATCTACAAAATTTGACAGAATTAAGATACAAAATGAGATGTATTTATACACATCTATATGTGTATATACACACAAATTTCTTATATATATATATACATATATATGTATATATATATGATATTTATGTGTCTATACACACACACACACATATATATATATAAGTATATATATATATATATATATATATATATATATATATATATATATATATATATATACACACACATACATTTCTACATATCCATTGAGGGAATTTGTTTTCCTTGATTCTGCATATTTATTACAAGAAATTTGCTTTTTTTCTTATTTTATTTTATTTTATTTTTGCCAATGGGATGGAGAGTGGAAGGGAGAGAAAATCAAATTATTTTCATTTTTTTTTAAATGAAGAACTGAAGACAGTGTTAGATGTTTTTAAATGAAATGTGTACATTTTTAGATGAGGATATTGTATTATAAGTTTTCCTTAATTGTTTTTCCTTTGTTTTAAAAAGACTCCTCAATAAATGAAAGAAATCTGCAATTTGAAATGTAAAAACAATAAAACTTAAAAAAATATTGTTTACAATCCCATCCATTTGGGAAATCATTTTTCATCTCTTGTTTACACTACATCATCTTTCCATATTCACTTTCAATCATACATTTTCTGACTGGTATCTTTTATACCATTTTATGTCACAAGTTACCATTAATGATATACAAATTGGCTTAAATCTAACATTTATCTCTGTATTGTCTGGGTCATTCATTATGGTGATTTTTCATTGACTTTTGTGTTCATGAATTGAAGCCAGTTAGCATCATCAGATGAATATTTATGCCCAAAAGATGCTGTTTTATGTCATCAAGTGGTTAGGATTAATGAAAGAACAACTTCTCAAATGCAAACATGTCTCTCTTCCTTCTACTCAATTCTCTGCCTAGTTAATTATCCATTTTAAATGCTTGCCCAAAATTCATGTGCTGGTAAATTAACTCTACAGAGTGTCCAATCACCTACATGTCATAAGCTGGATATAGATATTGTACACTTACTTTTTCCTGTGTTAAATGTATGTTGATCTCTTTAGAAACGAATAGAGAAGTAACGAAATAAGTAAAATAAGAAAGTGTATGCATAAAAGGGAAAACTAAAAAGAAAAATGATAGTAAAAATTGTCAGTAAGATGTGCAAAACCTGGGTTACCCTAATTATCCCACATGGGTTTCTCAAAAAAACAAACAAAAAAACAGGTTTAAGTCTACTCAAAATTAAACCTCATCTCCAATTGATAAATGGTCAAAGCAACTTTCTGGTGAAATTAAAACTATCTATAATCATGTGAAAGAATGATATAAATTACTATTGATTAGAGGAATACAAATAAAAACAACTCTGAAGTACTACTACACAACCATCAGATTGGTTAATATAGGAGATATTAAAAATTATTTAAAATGAACAAAAATGAAATACTAATACATGATTGGTGGAATTGTTTCTATGCCCAAACTTTGATCTTTAATACTTTACTAAGTCTATATGCCCCCCAAAATAGTGAAAAAATCCACAAGCAAAAATATTTATGGCAGCTTTTTGCAATGGAAAAGAAATGGAAATCGTCTATGTGACTAACTATATGGGAATGATTGAATAAGTAGCAGCATAGGAATATACTGTAATGCTATTGTTCTATAAGAAATAATGAGCAGGCAGATTTCAGTATCTGGAAAGATTTATGTTAACTGATGCTGAGTGAAGTGAGCAAAAGCAGGAGGACATATTAATAGCAATATTGAGTGACAATTAACTATGACAGATTTATCTCTTCTTAACAACACAATGATCTGAGACAATTCTGAAAGACTCATGGTGGAAATTGCTATCCATATCCAGAGAAAGAATTATAGATTTTAAATACAGGTTGAAGCATATGATTTTTGTTTTTTTGTTTTTATTTTTGTGGGGTTTTTTTCTTTTGGTTTGGATTATTCTTTTAAGACATGACTTACTGTGGAAAATATGTTTAACCTGATCATACATGTATAGCCATTATCAGATTGCTTGCAGAGTCAGGAAGGGTAGAAGAAAAGGAGATGGGGAGAAAAATCTGGAAATCAGAATCTTACAAAAATGTATATTGGATACTAACTTCACATTTAATTGGGGAAAATATTATCAAGAACAAGAACAAAATAACCCAAAAATGCAGAAACAAAACTTCATGTGGCTCCATTCATTTACCTTCCCTAGGTGGCTTGCGGATGTAATTAACTCAAATATAATGTATTAAATGAAAAATTTAGCTTCTTTTTTTTGCTTTGTTTTATTTTTTAAATATCAAAAAAGTATTGGGACTATAAAACTATAAAAAACCATAATAGTCTATTTTTATAATAGTCTAGAGCCAAGATAACTATCTAACACCTTGAAGAGCTAGATCTCAGACAGTACTAACAGAGAAATGTTGAAGACACAAGACTTTCAGTATTGTAGAGCAGCTTCCATTAGCAATGGGAACATGTTCTCTTTTTATATGTTCACCCTCATTGTGCACAATGACAACATGTGTTCTTTACAAGTATTTCTCCACACATACTCACGAACAGCATTCACTCTTTTCATTTATGTTATATGGCCCTATGAGTAGATATACTTTGAGTTTGTGAGCAGTCAATTTTGTGTTCCAGTTTTCCTACATCTCAGCCAACATTCAACATTATCTTTTCCTACCATCTTAGCTAATATGAAATATATGTAGTGGTACCTCAGAGTTGTCTTAATTTGCATTTCTCTGAACAATAGTGATTTAGAGCACATTTTCATATGACTAGAAATGTTTTCTATTTCTTCATCTAAAAATTTTCTATTCATATACTTTGATTATTTCTTAATTGGAAAATGGTTTGAATTCTTATAAATTTGAGTCAATTCTCTATATATTTTAGAAATGAGAGCTTTATCAGAATCTTTGATTGTGAAATTTCCCCCCAGTTTATTGCTTTCCTTCTAATGTTGTCTGCATTGGTTTTGTTTGTACAAAACCTTTTTACCTTAATGCAATCAAAATTATCCATTTTTCATTTCATAATGTACTTTAGTTCTTCTTTGCTCATAAATTCTTCCCTTCTCCAAAGATCTGAGAAGTGGAATATCTTTTGAGCTAATTTGTTTATGGCCATTTTGTCATTTTGTCTAAATTATGAACTCATTTTGACCTCATCTTGGTAGAGGGTGTTAAATATGGATCAATTCCTAGTTTCTGACATACTAATTTTCAATTTTCCCAACAATTTTTGTCACATAGTAAGTTCTTATCCCAGAAGCTGGGGTCTTTGGGTTTATCAAACACTAGATTACTATAGTCATTGACTTATGAGCTTAACCTATTTCACTAATAAACTGATCTATTTCTTAGCCAATACTAAATTGTTTTGATGATTTTTGCTTTATATTATAGTTTTAGGTTTGATACAGCTAGGCCATCTTCATTTGCATTTTTTCATCAATTGCCTTGAAATTTTTGACTTTTTGTTCTTCCAGATGTGCTTTATTATTTTTTCTAGCTTTGTAAAATAATTTCTTGGTATTTAATTGGTATGGCACTTAATAATAGATTAATTAAAATAGAAGTCTCACTTTTATTGTATTATTTTGGCCAACCCATGAGCACTTGATATTTTTCCACTTGATTAGATCTGTCTTTATTTATGTGGGAAGTGTTTTACAATTATGTTCATATAGTTCCTTACTTTGTCTTGGGCAGTTAGATTTCTAAATATTTTATATTATCCTTTGCAGCTGTTCTTCTGGATTTTTTTTGGTAGCATATAGAAATGATAATTGTTTATGGACTTTGTTTTATATTCTGCTAAAGTTGTGAATTGTTTCTACTAGTTTTTTTTTTTGTTGTTGTTGTTGTTGATTCTTTAAGATTCTTAAATATATCATATTATCTTTGCAAAGAATGATAATTTTGTTTCCTCATTATTTACTCTCCTTTAATTTCTTTTTCTTCTTTTCTAGTAAAAGCTGATATTTATAGAATAATATTGAATAATGATAGCAGACAATCTTGTTTCATCCCCAATCTTGCTGGGAGTGGTTCTAGTTTATCCCCATTACATATGATGCTTGCTGATGGTTTGAAATAGATGCTACTGATCATTTTTTAAAAAATCATTTATTCCCATACTCTGTATTGTTTTAATAGGAATAGATGTTGGATTTTGTCAAATGTTTTCTCTGCATCTATTGAGATAATCATATGATTTCTGCTATTTTGGTTATCTATATAGTCAATTATGTTAATATTTTCCTAATATTGAACCAGTGCTGCATTTCTGGTGTAAATCCTACTTGGCCATGTTGTATGGAGATAACATGATGTAATCTCTTTGCTAATATTTTATTTAAGATTTTTGCATCAATATTTATTCAGAAAATGATCTATAGCTTTCTTTCTCTGTTTTGACCTTACCTGGTTTGGGTATCAGCACCATAGCTGTGTCATAAAAGAAATTTGGCAGGACTCTTTCTTTCCTTATTTTTCCAAATAGTTTGCACAGTATTATAATTAATTGTTCTTTAAATGTTTGGTAGTATTCATTTTTAAATCCATTTGGCCCTGGAGATTTTTTCTAAGGGAGTTGATTAATAGCTTGTTCAATTTCTTTTTCTAAAATGGAATTATTTAATTAGTTTATTTCTTTCTTGGTTAATCTACATAATCCATATGTTGTAAATATTCATCCATTTTACTTAAATTATCAGATTTGTTGGCATAAAGGTGGGAAAAAGAGGTACTAATTATTGCTCTAATTTCCTCTTCATTCATGCGCAATTTACTCTTTTCCTTTTTGACACTAGCAATTTGATTTTCTTCTTTTCATTTTTTAATCAAATTACCTAAAGTTTTATTTATTTTATTGGTTTTTCATAAAACTACCTTTTAGCAATATTTGTGAATAGGCCATTTGTGGCTTTTGCTGAACAAGTGCTAATCCATAGTACTGTATATCTCTTTTCCTTTTTTTTTTTCTTTTTCTTTTGGACAATATGCTCATGGCAATTACTGAAAACTACTCATTAGAGAATTCCACCTTCCCTGAAGAATATTATTTTCTTTTGAATCCTTTCTACCACATCAATAAAAAGTGCTCATTTATATCTGCAGGTAGATAAAATAATAACCTTCAGTGGGTTTACCATATACAATGCAACCAATAATGAATACCTTTTTCTCTTCCTCATTCTTACTTTGAAGATCCTGACTTGACTTTGGTAAACTTACACAGAAAGGTCTGACATTCTGAATATCCATGTTATTTCCATGAATAATAAGAATTAGAAATATGCCTGATATCTGCCTCCCTCTTTCTAGAGGATGGAAATTACTCATTATTACTTTCATGGGTTCTAGTTTGGGTCCTGATGCTAATTAACTGAATGAACTTATGTAGCTAACAGCTTCATAGAGTCTCAGTTTTTCATTTCTAAAATGAGATTTGGACTAGCTGAAATATAATATAATAGGAATCAATATTCATAGAGACCTTAAAAGTTTTTTTTTTTTTTTAATTTCACATGTATTATCTCATTTTAAATTCATTGTTCTATGAAATAGATATTTATAATCATTATGACCTCCTTTACATACAAAGAAACTGAGGCTTACAGAATCAAGTGACTTGCCACCATTATCACACAGTTAATGTTACAATTTTAATTTGGAACCAGATTTTCCTTACACTCAATACAGTATTCATTAGTTCTCTTCACATATAATGTATTCTAACCAAAATGGTTAATTTGCTGTTGCTCCAACAAAATTTGTCTCATCTATAGTAGATCAAAGGATATTCATAGTTTGATAACTTTTTGAGCATAGTTCCAAATCACTCTTCAGAATGGCTGGATGTATTCACAATTCCACCAAGAATGTATCAGTGTCCCAGTTTTCCCACATCCTGTCCAGCATTCCACATTATCTTTCCCTGTCATTCTAGCCAATCTTATAGGTGTATAGTGGTATTTCAGAGTTATCTTAATTTGCATTTCTCTGATTAATAATGGCTTGGAGCATCTTTTCATTGAAGAGAATATTGAAGAGAATTCAATTGAATATTATTTTTATAGGTGAGACAAAAAACAACTAACCTGGAAAATAGATCTAGAAGAAACAATCTAAAGATTATTGGACTCCCTGAAAACCATGAAGAAAAAAAGAGTATCAAATCATCAAAGAGAACTGCCCTGATATCATAGAATCAGAAGGTAAAATAGCCATTGAAAGAATTCATGAAACCCTCCTGAATGAGTCCCCAAGGAATATTGTGGTGAAATTTCAGAACTATCACACCAAGAAAAAATATTGCAAGCAGCCAGGAAAAAAAATTTCCTTACCTAGGAGCCACAATAAGGATCACCCAAGACCTTAAAAGATTGAAAGACCTGAAATGTGATATTCTGAAAGGCAAAGGAACTTGGAATGCTGCCAAAAATAAACTACCCCAATAAAATGAACATTTTCTTCCAGGGAAGAAGGTGGGCATTCAATGAAAAAGGTGAATCCCATGTATTTCTGATGAAAAAAAAAATGACCTCCAAATATAGAATTCAAGTATAAAAAGATAAAAAGAACTCTTAAGAACTGTATTTCTGTTATGGGTATACCCAAAATTTTTATTATACCTTTTTATTAACAAGACATATGCCTGGGTAATTTTTCAGCATTGACAATTGCAAAACTTATTGTTCCAATTTTTCCCCTCCTTACTCCCACCCCCTATCCTGTATGTGAAGTAGACCAATACATGTTAAATATGTTAACATATATGTTAAATACAATATATGTATACATGTCCATACAGTTGTTTTGCTGCACAAGAATTGGACTTTGAAATAATGTACAATTAGCCTGTGAAGAAAATTAAAAATGCAAGCAGACAAAAATGGAAGGATTAGGAATTCTATATAGTGGTTCACACTCATTTCTCAGAGTTCTTTTGCTAGGTGCAGCTGATTCTGTTCATTACTCCACTATTGGAACTAATTTGGTTCATCTCATTGTTGAAGAAGGACATGTCCATCAGAATTGATCATTATATAGTATTGTAGTTGAAATATATAATGGTCCTGCTCATTTCAATCAACATCAGTTCATGTAAGTCTCTCCAGGACTTTCTGAAATCATCCTGCTGGTCATTTCTTATAGAACAATAATATTCCATAACATTCATATACTGCAATTTATTCAGCCATTCTCCAATTGATGGGCATCCACTCAGTTTCCAGGTTCTGGCTACTACATAGAGGGCTGTCACAAACATTCTTGCACATACAGGTCCCTTTCCCTTCCTTTCACTTTGGGATATAAGCCCAGTAGTAACATTAGTGGATCAAAGGGTATTCATAGTTGGATAACTTTTTAGCATAGTTCCAAATCACTCTTCAGAATGGCTGGATGTATTCACAATTCCACCAAGAATGTATCAGTGTCCCAGTTTTCCCACATCCTGTCCAGCATTCCACATTATCTTTCCCTGTCATTCTAGCCAATCTTATAGGTGTATAGTGGTATTTCAGAGTTATCTTAATTTGCATTTCTCTGATTAATAATGGCTTGGAGCATCTTTTCATTGAAGAGAATATTGAAGAGAATTCAATTGAATATAAAAGTGAATCCATTTAGATTCCATTACTCAAGCTTAAGATAGAAATACTGTGGAATCCCCCACCCTGAGATACCAAAAAAGATTAATAAAAAATTGTTTGGAATTCTGTAAAACTAATAGAAATTGATTTAAACTAGAAAGGGAAGAGTGGGAGGAAATCTCGGTGCATATATAAATTAATCTACATATAATAAAGAATAGTTATAGTGCAGGAAAAAATAACTAGAGATGACCCATGATTCATTGCAGACATACCCCAACAAAAGAGGAAGAAATATAATAAATGGGCTCCAATTTATAAACATACCCAATTACCATTAAGAAGAAAGGAGAAAGACAACATATATAGAAATTTGAAGTCATAAGTATCATTCAAATTTAGAATAACATTTCCTTTGCCTGGAATGGTATTCTGGAAGAGTATATATCATATTTCATAGTAATGTCTCTAAGTTTATTCAGGCAGACTCATTTTTCTCCTTCTGAAACTCTAGCATCAATAATAATCATTGGGTAAGACCTTGGGAGGGTCTTCCTCATGCCTTGGATGCAAGCTTTGGGGGACATTAAATTTTATTAATGTCACATTGTTAAATCATTGTCTTGATACCCTTCAGATAATTATTCCATGTTTATCCCCATTTTTTTCTCCATCTTCTTATGATGCTTACTTGATGATCTCTTAATTGATGGTATTTATATCTCTATATTACAATTTCTTTATGTGTAGGTTTTTCCTCTCCAAAAACAAGTCAACTTCCCTTTCTTTTTTATATGAAAATCTCATTTTTTTTCACTTTTTAGTCTTCTCATGTAGATGAACAATCCATCCTCCCTTTCTATAATCATATTTCCTTTGACCTTAAATTCCATCCTCAAGTTTTTTGGGGAAGATCATTGTTCCTGAATTACTGTAATGGAAAAGTCTTCCTGTGTGTTTTTTATTTTTTCTTCTAGCAAATGATAGACATATGTGGATTCACATAAATTTAAGAAAATGGAACAAAGAAATCATTATAGACAATTACTATTATGGATATTTAGACGATACAGTCAATAGAGTGCTGAACCTGAAATCAGAAAGATCTGAGTTCCAATTTGACATAAGGCAATTATCAGTTGTATGATTCTGGATAAATCACTTAACCCTGTTTTTGTCAGTTTTCTCATTCATTAAAATCAATTAGAGAAGTAATTGTCAAACCATTCCAGTATCTTTCCAAAGAAAATGGCAAAAGTAGTCATGATGAGTTAGACAAGACTGAAAAGAATTAATTAAAAACAACTATATATATGCTATACTGGCGTAAATTATATAACACTTAAAAAAACAATGGGATACTGACAAAGTGAAATGAATTATCTCAGTTCTTAGAAAGAGTGAGTGAAAAAGTGCATGATTTTTTTAAAAATTTATTTTTATAGCATTTTATTTATAAAACATATGCATGGGTAATTTTTTTCAACATTGACCCTTGCAAAATTCTCTGTTCCAAATTTTTCCCTCTTTCCCCCCCACTCCCTCCCCTAGATGACAGGTAGTGCAATACATGTTAAATATGTTAAATTAAAGGTTAAATCCAATATATGTAGACATATTTATACAGTTATCTTGCTGCACAAGAAAAATTGAATCTAGAAAGAAAAGAAAAAAAAAACCTGAGAAGGAAATAAAAAATGCAAGTAAACAATAATAGAAAGAGTGAAAATGTTATCTTGTGGTCCACACTGAGGGCCCATAGTTCTCTCTCTGGGTATAGATGGCTCTCTTCATTACTGGACAATTGAAACTGGTTTGAATCACCTCATTGTTGAAGAGAGTCATGTCCGTTAGAATTGATCATTGTATAACCTTGTTGTTGCCTTGTATAATTGTAGAGGGCTGAAACTCCAAAAATGGATGTTTGAATCAGACAACCAAGTGTAAAGTCCAGGCTAGCTCCCTGAAAGGCTCAGAATCAGCCAGAGTCAAGATAAGCAACAGTCTTTACCCCATGTTGGGGACTGGAGTCTAAAGTTTCAAGTACATTAGTCCTTGAGGAAAACAATACCACTGAGGGGAAATGCCCCAAGTTTTTATTGGTGCCATTAAAATGTTTTTGAGCATATGAAACCAAGTACATATCTACATCTTCAGTCTATTTAATGTTATACATCTATATGATAAAGAAAGAAAGATGTTCACATAATGCTGATGTATGTCACTAACAACTATAATTCACTAAAGCATTAATATTGTTATAGTCATAATATCACTTATTATATAACAAAATAATGTTTTGAAATGGCTCCAAGAAATTTAAAATTTTGATAAATAGGAAAACTATTTAGAATGAGGAAATCTCCAAAGAACATTCAAGCTTTTCAATTTTTAGGTCTATTCTTGCTTCACCTTTTTGAAATCTATTTACTCAGTGATTTTATATATATATATGTATATGTATATATACATATATATGTGTATATATATATATATATATATTTTATAGCACATAAATATGAATGCTATTTTGCAAAATGTATCCTCAATCCACCTATCCCAGTAATGGTAAAAGACTCTATATGCTAAGATTACATGTAGACACTTTTACATATTCTTACATAGTCAGGTGTGCAAGTAACTTTTAAGTACCATAACAGCAACAATAACATAGATTTATGGAATTATAGAATCTTAAAGGTAAAAACTTTGCAAAATTTGACCCCATATTTAAAGATGAATTTCCTCTATATTATAACCATGAAATAGCCATCTAGCCTTTGCCCGAACCCTTCTCTACTAGAAAAAATGGCATCCTACCAAGACAACCACA
Source organism: Sminthopsis crassicaudata (assembly GCF_048593235.1). NCBI lineage: Eukaryota > Metazoa > Chordata > Mammalia > Dasyuromorphia > Dasyuridae > Sminthopsis > Sminthopsis crassicaudata. The sequence goes on from NC_133618.1 coordinate 153,641,899, forward strand.
TCTTCTTTTGGATCCAGAACAAGTACTGAGCAAATGGAGTTTTGTCTCACGGTGCTGATGTGAAGGGGTGCACACAACCATTTTGTGTGGCATCCGCCTCATCACATCATTTCACAGTCTTGAATAAGTGTAGGACATAATGCATAACTACTCTTAATTGTCATTCCCTGTAGACTGCTCCTCTGACTTACAAACATACATACATACACATGCACACACACACACACACACACACACACACACAAGACAGAGAGAGAGATGGAGAGAGAAAAAGAAAAAGATGAGAGAGAAAGAGAGCAAGAGCAAAAGAGAGAGAGAGAAGAGAGGAGAAAGAGAGAGAGAGATAATGAAAAGCAGGAAGAGGGGAAGGAGAGAGGAGGGAGGAAGAGTAAGACCCAAAGATCTCTAGAGCAAGGATTACCCCCTCTATCTTTATGCATGAGATTTCCCATCTTTATGACCATGTCCCTCCCCCTGTTCTTCTCAAGCTGTTCACTGCACTACTCTACCTTCTTTTATCCAAAATCAATTTTCCCTAGGCATAGCTTACTTAGTTATTACTGAGCACTATAATGCTGAAGTAGCTCACAGAGGCAGAAATAGGATTGAAGCAACTAGACTAGAACCAAGTTCTCTTAATTTTTGGCTCATGGTTTTCCCACTGAAACTATGAAGCTCCTCACATTCATTTTAGGAAATAAGTTAAGGGAAGTGTTACTGTCCATGAAACTTAACCCCTTATTCAAGAATAGCCTATTTAATGATGTAAATCCATGTTACTAAGATGGATGTTGAAACAATACTAATGTTTATGGCTTCCAACTATAATTCACAAAGACATAGCTTCTATAATGGTTACTATATTATCATTAGACAGCAGCCTTATTTCATAAGGAAATTGTATTTTCACAAAGTGATTTTAAGCTCTTGACAAGTAAGGTTTATGGGCTTATTTAATAGATTCATGAATAATGAGAGTTTTTTAAAAAAATTAAATAATTTCTCTGTCCTTCTGTAAAGCAAGCAGAAGCCATGTCTGCTATCTGTTAGAAAAGCATATTCAAGGGGTATTGTGCCAAGATAGCAGGAAGAAACCAGGAAATTACCTGAATTCTCCCTAATTTTCCACAGAAACAATGCTTAATTAAGCCTCTAAATGGATTCTGGAGTGACAGAACCTACAAAAAGATGAGATTGAAACAATTTTCTAGTTTAAGATAACCTAGAAGGATTTTCAGAAAAGTCTGTCTCACTTGGATTAAAAGGAAGTACAGCCTATCAGAAGAGTATTGCAAAAATCTAATGGGAGGCTCTTAGCCTCAAAACAGATCAGCAACTGAGTAAGTCATGCCTCAGCTATCCAGTCAGTGGCACAGCAAACTAGTGCAAGTCTGGGAACCTGGGCACAACAGGTTTGACTACACATGGCCCACTTATTTTGAGACAGTGTGCTTTGTGTCCCAGGAGCAGAGATCAATTTTAAAAAATGAGCAAAAACAAAACAAAACAAAAAGAGCTGTGACAATAGAAAACTATTATGGTGACAGGAAAGATCAGAACACAAACTCAGAAGAGGAGAGCAATGGCAAAATACCTACATGTAAAACCTCAGTGGGGAATATAAATTGATCTCAAGCTCAAAAGATTCTCATGGAAGAGCTCAGAAAAAAAATTAAATGTAAACAAAGAGAGGTACAAGAAAAATTGAGAAAAGAGAGTTATGCAAGAGAATTGTTTTTTAAAAGTGTCAACAGCATGCGGTGGGGGGAGCACAAAAATTGACTAAAGGAAACAATTCCTTAAAAATAGTATTGGTGAAATGGGAAAAATTTCAATTAAACAAAACAACCCCTTTAAAAGAATTAGCCAAATGGAAAAGAACATGAAAAGTTAATTGAAGAAAATTATTCCTTAAAAATTAGAATGGAAATGGGGAGATTCTGGGAAGTTGGCAAAGTAGGTCAGTAAATTTCAAGCTATCCAGATTTCTCTCACAAACAGAACAAATTTGCATCTTAAAGCAAACATAGACTGGTTAAAAAAGAAGAAGAAAAAGAAGAGGACTTTGACCAGAACAGGGGTCCTCCTGGAACAACCCAAGAAAACACCCAAAAAAGAGCTCAAGCTGGGGTTTAGGCCTTGTGAAGTGCATATACCTTCAGGCAAGTTCCACAAAAATACCAAGTAAGGACACCTGGGACTAGCAGAATTTGGTTGGAGCCTCAGTAGGAACCACAGTAACTTTCATCTCTTAGACTGAGTGTGGAGTCAGTGGTCCGAGTCAGGGAAAATGAGAACCTCTGCAGATAAGTAATGCCAGGCCCATCTGTGCTGTTGACCCTGAGGGTCAAGGAACTAATACCACTGATGAGTACAGAAACATTGGGGCAGGGATGCTGCTGCCTGTGGGCACTTACAAAATGATATAGCTCTTGGTTTGGGGTTCCAGGTCAGAGGGTGAACTAAAGTGAAGCTAGAGGTGCCATTCCTTCACAGAAGGAATTAGAAGTACTTCCACATTCTTCTAATTAAAAAAAAAAAAACAGCAAAAAAAGAACCAAACCATAGGAATAAACTGTGATAATAGGGTAGTTGGAGGTTCATTTTCAGAGGACAGAGAAGAATTTACAGAAGAATCCAAAAACAACTTTAAAAAATCAAATGAGAGACTGATGAAAAACTTTTTTAAAAAAATAAAAAAAGATTATAAAGAAAAAAGTTAACCAAAAATAAAGGAGTATTAAAGAAGAAAATAATTCTTTAGAATTAATTTAGAATTAGAATTGAGCAAGGGGAGACCAAGCTATAAGAGACCAAGAAATAACAAAACACAATGTAAAGAAGAAAAAATAGAATGGAATGTGAAACATCTTATAAGGAAAACAACAGACCTGGAGAATAGATCAAAAAGATAAAATATAAGAATAATTGGATTACCTAAAATCTGTGACAAAAAAAAAAGAACCTTGACACAATAATGCAAGAAATAATTTAAGACAACCAAATCAGAATGGCTACTTTGACAGAAAAGGAACATGATAAATGTTGGAGATGTTTAGAATACTGAGATACTAATGCATTATGATGAAATTGTGAATTGATATAACCAATTTGGTAAAGCAATTTGTAACTATGTCCAAAGGGCTTTAAAACTCCACATACCCTTTGATCCAATAGTACCACTACTGGGTCTATATCCCAAAGAGATATAAAAAAGTGAAAAGGACCCAAATGTACAAAAATATTCATACTATCCTTTCTGCAATGAAAAGGAATTAGAAATTGAGGGAATTTCCCTCAACTAGGAAATGGCTGAATAAGTGGCAGTACGTGAATATAATAGAATACTATTGTTCTATAAGAAACAATGAGTAGGCAGATTTCAGAAAAACCTGCAAAGACTTACATGAACTGATGCTGAATGAAGTGAGTAGAACCAGAACATTGTACACAAGATTATGTGCTGGTTAACGATGATAGACTTAGTTCTTCATAAAGGAGGGGAAAGGACTCACATGTGCAAAAATGTTTGTGGCAGTCCTTTATGTAGTAGCAAGAAACTGAAAAGTGAGTGGATGCCTATCAGTTGGGGAATGACAGAATAAGTTATGGCATATGAATGTTATGGAATATGATTGTTCTATAAGAAACAATCAACAGGATGATTTCAGAGAGACCTGGAGAGACCTACCTGATCTGCTGTAAAATGAAGTGAATGGAACCAACAGAACATTATGTACAGCAACAACAAGATTATGTGAAAATCAATTTGGATAGACTTGGCTCTTTTCAACAATGAAGTTACTCAGGTCAGTTCCAATAGACTTGTCATGGAGAGAGCCATATGAAACCAGAAAAAGGACTGTGCAAACTGAATGTGGATCACAACATAGTATTTTCACCATTTTTGTTTTCTTGCTTTTTCCCCCTTCTTAATTTTTTTGTAGCCTAATTCTTTCTTAATTTGTTTTACCTTTTTAATCTGATTTTTCATATTAATGATTTCATATTTTCATATAAGTTCATAAGTTTAATGTATATTGGATTACTTGTTATCTAGGGGAGGAGGTGGGTGTAAGGGAGAAAAATATGGAACACAATGTTTTGCAAGTGTGAATGTTGAAAACTATCTTTGTATATATCTTGAAAATAAAATGGTATCATTAAAAATAATGTTGAATACTATCTTTACATGTAATTGGAAAAAACAAAATTCTGTTATGTAGGGAGAAAAGAAAAGTAAATTTTAAACTGTTCACAGCTTTGGAACTTGAGAATATAAATGAGAAATATCAAGATGTCTGAATTCTGTTTAATAATCTGCAACTATGTATAGTTCTATATAAAATAGTATATAAAATATTTTTAAAATATATGACCTTATTTATAAATAGAACATGTTTATTGCTTTTTAAAGTATATTAAAATGTATTATTTATTTTTCACATTCTTTTCTTTTTTAATTTTTAATTCCAAATTCTCTCCTAATGTCTTCCATAATCTAACAAGAAGATAAGCAATGTAAAATAAACCATACATGTGAAATCATGTAAAACATATTTCCATTTATAGCCATATTTTAAAAAGGAATAAGAAAAATAAAATGATAAAATTATACTTCAGTTTTTACTTAGGATTCATCAATTCTCTGAAGGTGGATTGCACTTGTTGATCTTAATTCTTTTTAATTTTCTTGGATCATTGTACTGATCAGTGTAGCCAAGTCTTTTATAGTTGGTCATCATTATAAAATCACTGTCCCTGTGCAAAATGATTTACCAGTTCATCTCACTTCTCTTTGCTTCTGTTTATAGATGTCTGTAATGTCTGGGCTAGTAGTGCTCTGGAGGGACTCAGGATCAGTCAAAATCCTTGGTCTTTAGGAGAAGTGAAGGAGGCAGGCAAACTTGCCATATGGCTCATTAAAGATGCATCCTGGACTCTGAAGTCTGGAACCTGAAGTCTTCCCTGCTGAGTGTGAGAGAGACTCTCTCTCTCTCCTTCAGCCCTCCAATCTTTCCCTGAAGATAACACATTAATCAGGCAGGCCAATTGTGAGGAGAGCCATCACATCACCATATCATCTAAGTATATATTTATAGAACTATTATCTCACATTGAGTAAGTACTTAGCCTTAAGTACTCTGCTGTCTTAGACTCAAGTACAAGTTTTCAGAGTTTCAGCTCTCTACAGAAATCTTACCTTTTTTTTCCTTCCTAAAACCAATCCCCTAATTATTTCCCATAACATAATAGTACTCTGTCATAATCATATGCCACAATTTGTTCAAGCATTCTCCAGTAGATGTTTCTCTTTAATTATCAGTCCTTTGCCAGCTCAAAAAGAGCTTTGGTAAATATAATTAGATATATAGGTCCTTTTCTTTTTCCTTTGATCTCATTGGAATATAAAACTAGTATTGTTATTGCTGATTCAAACTGTATGAAATAGTTTTATAATCCTTTAGTTCTAATTCCAAATTGTTCTCCAAAATACTTGGACAAATTCATTATTCGGTCAATAATTCATTAGCATACCCATTTTCCTCTTCATTCTCTCTCTGCAGCTTGTTTCATGAGAGATTATACTTTCAAATCATTTTAATTTCCTTTCTCTAATCAATAATAATGATTTTGAACATTTTATATGATTACATATAGTTTTGGTGTATATTGAAAAGTGGTTATTTGTATCCCTTGACCATTTATCAATTGTAGAATAGGTATTTTTTTTAAATATATTTGGACCATTTTAATATTTAGTATGCATTTGAAAAATGAGGTCTTTATAATCATTCTTGTTTATAGTAGTTTTAGCAAAATATAGTTTCCCTGATTATCCCTTTTAATTGTATTTACTTTCTACCTCATCTGATATAAAAGGTCTTCCTTGAATGTCTCTTGTGAGAAAAGTTTGCTTATTTTATTACTTCTTACTTTTCCTTCTTGGCAGTGCATTATTTCTCTTCCTTTCATAGTTTTGAGATATTAAATGCATATGCATCAAATAGTAGAATATATACATTCCTAGAAAAATATTAAGAGAGTTACAGGAAGAAATTGATAGCAAAACTGTTAAGTACCAACTTAGCACTTAGTAAGAACCTAACATCTCCCCCTTTCTTTTGATTTAGAACATAGGGTGGTCATGACCTTGAAACATAAATCCATCAATATAGGAGGTATTACACATAATTACATAAATTATATAAACAAATAGAAACATAGTAACATAACACATGCTAGAAGTATGTAACAAATAACATGATCAAATAATTATAAATTGAGAATTTATAAATGTCCATAAGTCCATTGTCCATTAGTCTCATCTTGTGTTATGAAATCCAATGATTCCTGCTGGTTTTAAAGTTCTTTAACAGTCTTCTTATTAGCCATGCTCTTTCAGTGTCAGATGTTTCTTAGATTTTCTCCTTTGTTTTGAGGTCTTTCTCTTTTTCTGTCTCTCTCTGATGGACAAGGCAAATACGACTCGTTGGCACCCATCTGATTCCTTCTCCATCTGAAGAAATACAAGCAAAACCTCTCCCCCAAGCAGTTAAGCTATCTGGTCCCTTCCATTCACCACTTTCTGGATCTTTCCACATCACCTGGCGATTATCTAAGGACAGTGGAGCTGCTTGCACTGGACACTGCCCTTCTGGTGAGTTATAAAACCTGTCTGCCGGAGCCAGTGCATCTTTGTCAAAAATTAAAAAATTAACGGTATAGGGAACTAAATTTAGAAGTTCTCTAGGGTTACCTGTGGCTCCCCCTTTATTTGGAGAAGTGTCTTAATGCCTCTGTTTCTTCTCTCTACTATTGCCTGACCTTGCGGATTAAAAGGTATGCCAGTGGTGTGTAAAATCTTAAACTGCGCACAAAAGTGTGCAAAATGTTTAGAAGAATATGCAGTAGCATTATGTGTTTTTATTTCTTGTGGCACACCCGTAATTGCAAATGCTTGGATAAGGAATTCAGTGACCACTTGGGATGTCTCTTTTGCTGTTGGCACTGCAAAAGTGAAACCTGAAAAGGTATCTACCACCACATGGATAAAAGACAGATGATCAAAAGATTTATAGTGGGTCACATCCATTTGCCAGATTTCATTGGGTCTCAGACTTCCCAAGAGAACTTCAGGGAAGCTTGAGGAGATTAAGAGGATTCAAGATTCTACCTTCTCTCTGGCTGGAGGCCTCAGAAGTCTCTAAAGAAACCTGCACACAGAGGAAAAGATTATACAGAAAAGAGATCTCCTCCCAGAGAAGGATTACAATTGAGAGACAACAGGACCGGCAGTCTCCAAGGACAACTTAGAGACAACAGGACCTTTACATATCTGGACCTTTACATTTTGGCGCCCATAACATGGGGCAAGGACTTTGCTTATCCTGACAAGGACTGATTCTGAGCCCTTCAGAGGAGCTAGCTCGGACCTTTGCAATTTGGCGCCCAAACAGGGACAGACAAGATCCTGTTTCCAGTGGAAAAGCCTCTGAGCCAGATCTCAGTGGAAAAGTCTCTCTGACCCAGAAGCGTGAGTAACAAGGAAACTTTGTTAAAGAGCTAAAGTAGAATTTCAGTGAAATAGGGCAAATGCCTTCTGTTCAAGGAAAATGTTTAGAGAGTATTATTAAGGTTATGAAAAGCCAAAGATTGATTACAATTTTGGAGGAGATTACTGAACTTTTAAAAACTGTGCAAGTCATATGTCCTTGTTTTTCTCCGGAAAAAGAATTGGATCCAGATGATGGAAATTAGTAGGAGAGCAATTAGGTGAACACTACAATTCCAAACCAAACTTAATTTCCAAAGATACACTTCATACCTACAATTTAATCCAAATGGCTTTAAAAATTGTTAGACTAGAGGAGCCAGAGAGGGAGGTGTCAACTAAACTAGGTGAAAAGGATGAATCAGATAATAATGAAATTAAGTACAATTCTGAGCAACAGGAGCATTTCCCTTCTCCTCCCTCAATTAACCCTTCAGGGGTGAAGCAAGAAGGAGGAGGGGAAGAGGCAGAAATACAAACAGAAATGCCTGTTAAGCAGCCTATGCCAAGATTAGAAAAAGCATTGGTTAAAACTAAGAGAGAAGGACAGGATATAAGTGATTTTATACATGCATATCCTGTGATTGAAGGGATTGACTCTGTAGGTCAAAAAAGGAGAAAATATATACCTTTAGATTTGAATAAAATTAAAGATTTGAAAAAAGGTTGTACCCTTTATGGGGCTACATCTGCTTATGTTAAAATGTTACTACATGGTTTGTCTTATGAAGTCCTAACCCCAAATGACTGGAAATCCATAGCAAGGACAAGTCTAGGACCTGGAAAAAACTTATTGTGGCTTGCGGAGTTTCATGAATTATGTAAGATCCAAATTAGACGCAATATAGAAACAGGAGTTAACATACAATTCACTTTTGAGCAATTAGCTGGTGAAGGTCAGTATGTAGAGAATTCAGAACAGATTGATTATCCCATGACAGTGTATGAGCAAATTGCTAAGGCTGCAATAAAAGCTTGGGGTTCCCTCCCTGGACAGAAAGATCAGGGAGAGGCTTTCACTAAAATAGAGCAAGGTCCCAGTGAACCTTTTGCGGATTTTGTGGGACGTCTGCAAACTGCTGTCAAAAGAACTATTGGATAAAATGCAGTTACAGAAATAATGACCAGACATCTGGCTAAGGAAATGCCACTGAGATTTGCAAAAGAATTATATGGAGATTAGACAAAGATGCTCCATTAGAGGAGATCATAAGATGATGTGCTACAGTGGGAACAAATGTTTTTTACACCTGGACTATGATGAACATGGAAAGACAGGGTCCCTCTTGGCAAAGGACTTCTAGAGAAATTTGTTGATGTTTCCAATGTGGAAAAATTGGACATCTAAGAGTTCAGTGTAGATATGGCGATAGAGTGAGAAGACAGGATGAGAGAAGACCTAAAACACCATGTCCAAAATGCCACAAGGGTCTCCACTAGGCCTCCGAATGTAGACTGACCCAGGGAAATGAGAGACAGGGCCCAGCTTCAGCCCCCCAAGTGGGGCATGATGGCAGCCAAGGTTCCATCCAGAGAAACTTAAGACATGATCAATCAGCCAAAAGGCAATCAGATGGAAGAAAGGGATTGAAATTAGGAAAAATAAAGTTGTATGCAATAGAGACTACTGAGATGTTCCCTGGAGAAGTGAAATCTGTTCCTGTTCAGCCTATGGATCCTTTCCCTCCAGGCACTGTAGGCTTGACCATTTCACCTTCTGAGAGTGCTTACAAAACAGTGTCCATCCATACCCTGATGTGGAAAACTGGAGAATGTGTAGCTAATATCCCAGTCACTAACACGATAGACGTGTGATTTATCAACCAGGAGAAGTAGTAGCATCAGGCTTATTGTTACGTACCCCTAATAAGTAACCTAGTGATAGTCACCCAGATTCTGACTCCAAGGAACAAAATCCAGGAATATATTGGACAGTAGCTGTGACAGCTGACCGACTTATGCTTACTATTTATATAAATGGAATACCACTTTGAAGAATTGGTAGACATGGGTGCAGATCATACAGTTATTAGAGGTGCCAATTGGCTCAGTCACTGGCCAAAGACTAAGACAGACACCTACATATCTGGGGTAGGAGGATCAATAGCAGCTGAAGTTAGTCCTACCCCTTGAGATAGATATTTGAAGGTGAAACAGGAGTTTTTACTCCTTTTGTGGTTGAAAAAAAATCCCCAATCTGTGGGGAAGAGACATTTTACAGCAGATAGGATTACAAATAAGCACTTCGGCTTTTTAGGCAGGGCTGCTGTTGAAGGCCTACCTGCACTTTCACTAGTTCCTATTCAGTGGAAGATTAATTCACCAGTGTGGGTAGAACAGTGGCCCTTAAGAAGTGGTAAAATTCAGGCCTTATTAAACATAGTGCAAGAACAACTTGACCAAGGACACTTACAACCTTCTCTAAGTCCTTGGAATTCCCCAGTGTTTGTGGTAAAAAAAGAAGTCTGGAAAATCAAGGATGTTAACTGATCTAAGAAGAGTAAATGAACAGATGGAAACTATGGGAACTCTTCAGCCTGGACTTCCATCTCCTACTCAGTTGCCAAGAGAATGGCCTCTTTGGGTTATAGACATTAAAGATTGTTTCTATTCTATCCCTATAGATAAGGAGGATATGAAAAGTTTTGCTTTCTCAGTGCCTAGTATTAATTTGGCTGAACCTTATAAAAGATATGAATAGACAATTTTGCCACAGGGAATGAAAAATAGCCCTACTATGTGCCAAATGTATGTTGCTGCGGCTCTTGCTCCAGTAAGAAAAGCATTTCCAAAAGTAATATTGTTACATTATATAGATGATAATTTGGGATGTGCACCTGAGGAACAAATGTTAGAAGCATGTCTACAAAAGACCATGGGAACACTAAAGTACTACAAACTGCATATAGCTACAGAAAAAATTCAAAGACATGCTCCTTTTCGATATTCAGGATATGAAGTATATCCTAAGACACTCACAGTACAAAAGCTTTCTTTAAGAACAGAGAAGTTGAACATCTTAAATGATTTCCAAAAATTAATAGGAGATATCTAATGGATGTGTCCAGTGTTAGGCTTAATTACCAATCAACTGCAATCTCTATATGACATTTTAAAAGGAGACAATGCTTTAAATTCACCACACTAGCTTACAAAAGAAGCACAAGAAGCTTTGAGAGAAGTTGAACTGGCTTTATCCAATGTGGTTGAAAGAGTCACTCAAAAACCCTTGGAAATATCAGTTTTTACTACAAAAGAGGCACCCACAGCAGTCCTTCATCAAGGAGACAGTGTGATAGAGTGGGTGAACCGCCCAGCACAACCAAACAAAGCCTTACTCCTTACCCAGTGCTTGTGGCTAGAATTTTATTAAAGGCCATTAAGAGAGTTGTACAATTATCTGGGATAAGTTCTGAAAAAAATATATACATTCTATACTAATGCACAAATTAATATATGCTGTGAGACCATCCCAGAATGGCAAATTTTATTGGCCACAGCTCCAAATTTTGCACTTGGGTCTCCATTAAAGATAACCTGGCTACTACATAATTGGCGATGCATTTTTGAAGAAAAGGTTTCTAAGGTTCCTCTTAAAGGACCAACAATCTTTACAGACACCTCCAAAGAAAATATTTGTGCTGTATACTCTCATGATTTAACCATAAAGAGAGTAGTCAGGACTCCTTTTCAGAAACTCAGCAGAATGAATTGTTTGCTGTCATGCTAGCTCTTACTTATTACCCAGGAGACATAAATATAATTACTGATTCAGCCTATTCAGTAGGTGTAGTACAAAGAATTGCCACAGCCCAAATAAAATTTGCAACCCTTAATATTTATCAGCTCTTAAAGGAACTTCAAGAGCAAATGAGAAAGCATCCAGGCAAGATTTATATCTTGCATGTCTACTCACATAGTGGACTTCCACTATTTTTGATGGAAATTCAAAGGCAGATAGCCTTTTAACTGTTAGCCAGTACTCCTTTATTTCAGGAAGCACAAGAATCTCATTCTAAATATCATCAGGCTGCTAGAGCTTTATGTTTACAATTTGGAATAACAAGAGAGGAAGCTAGGAGCATAGTAAAAAGCTGTACAGCTTGCCTTCCTTTCTACACTCCTACAGTCCTTCCAGGGAAGAATCCTCATGGTTTGAGACCCAATGAAATCTGGCAAATGCATGTGACCCACTATAAATCTTTTGGTCATCTGTCTTTTATCCACATGGTGGTAGGTACCTTTTCAGGATTCACTTTTGCAGTGCTAACAGCAAAAGAGACAGCCTGAGTGGTCACTGAATTCCTTATCCAAGCATTTGCAATTATGGGTCTGCCACAAGAAATAAAAACACATAATGCTCCTGCATATTCTTCTAAACATTTTGCACACTTTTTGTGCAGTATAAGATTTTACACACCACTGACATGCCTTTTAATCCACAAGGTCAGGCAATAGTAGAGAGAAGAAACAGAGACATTGACACTCCTCCAAAAACAAAATAAAGGGGGAGCCACAGGTAACAATAGAGAATTGTTAAGTACCAACTTAGCACTTAGTAAGAACCTAACACAAAACTATATTAGTGGGGGATCTCAACTTTCCCCTTTCAGAATAAGACAAATCTAGCCAAGAAATTACCAAGAAAGAAACTAGAATTTAGTAGCATTCTAGAAAATGTAGGTATGATAGACCTCTGGAGAAAAATGAATAGAGAGATAAAGGAATACACCTTTCTCTCAGCAGTACATGGCACCTACACAAAATCTGACCACATATTAGGGAATAAAACCCTTACAACCAAATGCAGAAAAACAGAAATAGTAAATATTTACTTTTTATACCATGATGCAATAAAAATATATGCAATAAAAGTTCCAGGGAAAGATAAGACTAAAAACCAACTGGAAATTAAATAATCTAATTTTAAACAATGAGTGGATCAAATAACAAATCACAAAACCAACTGATAAATTTAATCCAAAAGAATAACAATAATGAGGCAACATAAAAAAAAAACCTTTGGGATGCAGCCAACGCAATTCTTAGGGAAAATTTTACATCTCTAAATAGCCACATAAATTAAAATAGAAAAAGAGGATATCAATGAATTGGGCATACAACTTAAAAAGCTAGAAAATGAGCAAATTAAACCCCACCAATTAAATTCCAAGCATGGTATGAAAAAGCAACAAAATAAATAAACCTTTGGCTTAATTTGATTAGAAAAAAAGGAAGAAAAAACCCAAATCACAGTATTAAAAATGAAAAAGATGAACTTACCACCAAGAATAATTTAAAGCAATAATTTAAGAACCATTTTGCCCAACTATACAACAGCAAATTTGACAATCTAAACAAAATGGATGAATATTTTTAAAAATATAAATTGCCTAGATTAATAGTAGAAGAAATAAATTACTTAAATACACCCATTTTAGAAAAAAGAAACTAAACAATTCATCAATGAACTCCTTAAGAAAAAATCCCCAGAATAAAATGGATTTACAAGTAAATTTACTAAACATTTAAAGAACAATTGATTCTAACACTATGTTAAACTATTTGGGAAAATAGGTCAGGAAAGAGTCCAGCCAAATTCCTTCTATGACACAAATATAAGGCTGATACATAAACCAAGAAGAGCCAAAACAGAAAAGGAAAATTACAGACCAATCTCTCTAATGATTATAGATGAAAACTGTTAAATAAAATACTAGCAAACACTTTACAGCAATTTATCAGTAGGAAAATACTCTACAACCAAGTGGGATTTATACCAGGAATTCAGCGCTGGTTCAATATCAGGAAAACTAAATGGACCATATCCGTAATAAATAAATAAATAAATAGATAAATAAATAAATAAGCAAACAAACAAACTGGCAAAAATCACATATTATTTCAAAACATGAAGAAAAAGCTTTTGACAAAATACAGCACTTTTAAAACACTATTAAACACTATTAAAAACACTAGAGATCATAGGGATAAAAGGAGCTTTCTTAAAATAATAACCAATATCTAAAACTAATAGCAAGCATTATTTATAATGGAGAGAAGCTAGATTCATTCCCAATAAGATTAAGAGTAAAATAAGGATGCCTATTATCACCATTATTATTCAACATTGTAATAAATTTTGATTTAGCAATAAGAAAAAAATAAATGAAAAGAATTAGTCAATGAGGAAATAAAACTATCAGTCTTTACAGATAATATGATGATATACTTAGAGGATCATAGAAAATCATTCAAAAATCTTCTTAAATAATTAACAGCTTTAGCAAAATTGCAAGATAGAAAATAAACCCATACAAATCATCAGCATATCTATATATTACTGACAAAGTCCAGCAGCAACAGATAGAAAGAGGAAATCTGTAATGTCCAAATTAGCTTTCTGGAGGATCTCTGGACAAGCCTTGGTCTCAAGTGGAGAAGTGATGAAGTCAGCAATCACCACTAGGCTGGTCAAAGATGGAGTCTTCTTTATGTCTATGGCTGAGACTCTCTGATCCCAGTCCTCTCAGCCCTTAAATACTACAATATGATTACATCACTCTATAGCAACTGAGCATGTGCCAAGTAAACCATTACATCACAGCAAGTATATGCCAACTAGAGTGATTACATTATCACATCACATTAAGTATATGTTTAATTAGAGAACTATTATCCCATCAATCACATGGAGTAGGTGCTTAACTATAAGTGCCCTAACTGTCCTTGATTCAAGTATCTTTTCCAGAGTTCCAGCCCTCTATAGAAATCCATTTAAAATAATTATAGACAAAATAAAATATTTGGGTGTCTATCCACCAAGACAAATCCAGGAACTATATGAATACAATGACAAAACACTTCTCACACTATCAGATCTAACCAACTGGAAAAATATCAATTGCTTATTTATAGACTGATCTAATATAATAAAAATAACAACTCTGTCTACATTGGTCTACTTGTTCAGTTCCATGTGAATAAAACTGCCAAAAATTATCTTTTAGAATCAGAAAAATTAATAAGTTTTCATCTGGAAGAAACAAGAATATCAAAAGAAATAATGAAAACAAAACAAAACAAACAAAACAAACAAACAAACAAACAAACAAACAAAAAAAACAAAGATCAGTGGTTTAGCAATTCCAGATCTAAAAATCTATTATAAAGCAGCAGTCATCAAAACATTTAGTAATAGCTAAGAATGAGAATAATGGATCAATGGAAAAGATTAGATATATACAACACAATGTTCAATGCCTATAGTAATCCAATATTTCATATGTTCTCAAATTCTAGCTTGAGAACCAGAACTCACTATTTGAAAAAATTTTCTTGTAAAAAAGAATATAATATGCCAGAAACTCAGCATAGATGTAAATCTCAATCCCATGACAAAATAAAGTTAAAATGAGTACATGATTTAGGGATACAGGGGTGATACCATTAGCAAATTATGAGAGGAGGGGATAATTTATCTATCAGATCTTTGGAAAAGGGAGGAAATTATAACCAAAGAACTAGAGAATATTATTACAGATAAAATAGACAACTTTGATTACATTAAATTAAATATTTTGCACAAATGAAACCAATAAAATTTAAAGGAAAATACAAAGAAGTGAAAAAAACTCATAACCAGTATTTCTGATAATGGTCTCATTTCTAAAATATTTAAAAATTGTGTCAAATTTATATGAATACAAGTCATTCCCCAAAGAATAAATGGTCAAGAGATATGAACAGACAATTTTCTGATAATGTAATTATATCCATCTGTAGTCATAAGAAAAAAATGCTCAAAATCACTATTGCTCACAAAAATGCAAATTAAAACAACTCTGAGGTACCCCCTCATACCTCTCAGATTGGCTAAGATGAGAGGATAATGATAAACATTGGAGGGCATGTGGAAGAACTGGGACAATAATGGATTTTTAGTGGAAGTGGGAAGAATACTTTAGAACCATGCTCAAAGGGCTATAAAACTGTCCATACCTTTTGACCCAGAAGTGTCACCACTGGCTCTGCATCTCAAAGAAATCATAAAGGATGATTTGTTTATACGTTTGTAGCAGCTTTTTTTATAGTAGCAAAGAATTGGAATATCACTTGATGTCCATTTATTGGGGAATGGCTGAACAAGTTGTGGTATATGAATGTAATAGAATATTATTGTACTATAAAAATGATGAACAAGCTGATTTTATTTTTTTATTAATTTTATAATTATACATTTTTTGACAGTATATATGCATGAGTATTTTTTATAACGTTATCTCTTGTATTCATTTTTCCAGATATTCCCCTCCCTCCCTCTACTTCCTCCCCTAGATGACAGGCAATCCCATACATTTTACATGTGTTACAATATAACCTAGATATAATATATGTGTGTAAATCCAATTTTCTTGTTGCACATTAAATATTGGATTCCAAAGGTATAGTAACCTGGGTAGATAGACAGTAGTGCTAATATTTTACATTCAATTCCCAGTGTTCCTTCTCTGGGTGTAGTTGTTTCTCTCCATCATTGATCAGCTGGAACTGAGTTGGATCTTCTTTATGTTGAAGATATCCACTTCCATCAGAATACATCTTCATACAGTATTGTTGTTGAAGTGTATAGTGATCTTCTGGTTCTGCTCATTTCACTCAGCATCAGTTCATGCAAGTCTCTCCCCAAGCCTTTCTGAATTCATCCTGCTACTCATTTCTTACAGAGCAATAATATTCCATAGCCTTCATATATCATAATTTACCCAACCATTCTCCAATTGATGGACATCCATTCATCTTCCAATTTCTAGCCATTACGAAAAGAGCTGCTACAAACATTTAGTCATACACAGATCCCTTTCCCCTCTTTAGTATGTCTTTGGGATATAAGTCCAGTAGTAGCACTGCTGGATCAAAGGGTATGCACAGTTTGATAACTTTTTGGGCATAGTTCCAGATTGCTCTCCAGAATGGCCAGATTCTTTCACAACTCCACCAAAAATGTATTAGTGTCCCAGTTTTCCCACATTCTCTCCAACATTCATCATTATTTGTTCCTGTCATCTTAGCCAATCTGACAAGTGTGTAGTGATATCTCAGAGTTTTCTTAATTTGCATTTCTCTGATCAGTAGTGATTTGGAACACTTTCATGTGAGTGGATATAGTTTCAATTTCATTATCTGAGAATTGTCTGTTCATATCCTTTGACCATTTATCAATTGGAGAATGGTTTGATTTCTTATAAATTAGGATCAATTCTGTATATATTTTGGAAATGAGATTTTTATCAGAACCTTTAACTGTAAAAATATTTTCTCAATTTGTTACGTCTTTTCTAATCTTGTTTGCATTAGTATTGTTTGTACAGAAACTTTTTAGTTTGATGTAATCAAAATCTTCTATTTTGTGATCAATAATAATCTCTAGTTCTTCTCTAGTCATAAATTCCTTCCTCCTCCACAGGTCTGAGAGGTAGACTATCCTCTGTTCCTCTAATCTATTTATGATCTCATTCTTTATGCCTAAATCATGGACCCAATTTGATCTTATCTTGGTATATGGTATTAAGTGTGGATCCATATCTAATTTCTGGCATACTAATTTCCAGTTTTCCCAACAGTTTTTTTTCAAATAATGAATTTTTATCCCCAATGTTGGTAACTTTGGGTTTATCAAACACTAGATTGCTATAGTTGTACCCTTTTTTGTCCTTTGTACCTAATCTGTTCCACTGATCAACCGATCTATTTCTTAGCCAATACCAAATGGTTTTGGTGACTGCTGTTATATAATATAGCTTTAGATCAGGTATACCTAGACCACCTTCATCTGACTTTTTTTTCATTAATTCCCTTGAAATTATTGACCTTTTATTCTCCCATATGAACTTTGTTGTTATTTTTTCTAGGTCACTAAAATAGTTTCTTGGGAGTATGATTGGTATAGCACTAAATAAATAGATTAGTTTGGGGAGTATTGTCATCTTTATTATATTCTCTCGGCCTATCCATGAGCACTGGATGTTTTTCCAATTATTTAAATATGACTGTTTTGTAATTTTGCTCATATAATTCCTGACTTTTCTTTGGTAGATGGATTCCCAAATATTTTATACTCTCAACATTCGTTTGGAATGGAATTTCTCTTTGTATCTTTTGCTGTTGCATTTTGTTGGTGATGTATAAAAATGCTGAGGATTTATGTGGATTTATTTTGTAGCCTGCAACTCTGTTAAAGTTGTAAATTATTTCTAATAACTTTTTATTAGAAACTCTGGGGTTTTCTAAGTATACCATCATATCATCTGCAAAGAGTGACAGTTTGATTTCCTCATTACCTACTCTTATTCCTTTAATCTCTTTCTCGACTCTTACTGCTGATGCTAACATTTCTAATACAATATTGAATAGTAATGGTGTTAGTGGGCAACCTTGTTTCACTCTTGATCTTACTGGGAAAGGTTTCAGTTTATCTCCATTGCTTATTATTTTTACTGATGGTCGTAAATATATGCTCCTGATATTTCTAAGGAATAGTCCATTTATTCCTATACTCTCAAGGGTTTTTAGTAGGAATGGATGTTGGATTTTATCAAATGCTTTTTCTGCATCTATTGAGATGATCATATGGTTTTTATTAATTTGATTATTAATATGGTCAATTATATTAATAGTTTTCCTAATATTAAACCAACCCTGCATTGCTAGTATAAATACTACTTGATCATAGTGTATTATCCTGGGGATGATTTTCTGATTCTGAACTCTTTTTGCTAATTTATTTAAATTTATTTAAATCTTATTTAAGATTTTAGCATCAATATTCATTAAGGAAATTGGTCTATAGTTTTCTTTCTCAGTTTTCAATCTACCTGGTTTAGGTATCAGTACCATGTCTGTGTCATAAAAGGAGTTTAGCAGGACTCCTTCATCCCCTATTTTTTTCAAATATTTTATATAACATTGAGGCTAGTTCTTTAAATGCTTGGTAGAATTCACATGTAAATCCATCTGGTCCTGGGGATTTTTTCCTGGGGAGGTGATTAATAGCTTGTTCTATTTCTTTTTCTTAAATGGACCTATTTAAGCAATTTATCTCCTCCTCTGTTAATCTAAGAAGCCTATGTTTTTGGAATGAAGTCATCCATTTCAATTAAGTTATCAAATTTATTGGCATAAAATTGGGCAAAGTAACTCCTTATTATTTCTCTAATTTCCTCTTCATTGGTGGAAAGGTCCCCCTTTTCATTTGTAAGACTAACAATTTGATTTTTCTCTTTCCTTTTTCTGATCAGATTTACCAAAGGTTTATCTATTTTATTGGCTTTTTCATGAAACCAACTCTTGGTTTTACTTATTAATTCAATAGTTTTTTTACTTTCAATATTATTGATTTCTCCTTTTAATTTTAGTATTTCAAGTTTGATTTTTGGTTGGGGGCTTTTAATTTGGTCTTTTTCTAGCTTTTTAAGTTGCAGGCCCAATTTATTAATCTTCTCTTTCTCTATTTTATTCAAATAAGCCTCTAAAGATATAAAATTTCCCCTTATTATTGCTTTAGCTGCATCCCACAGATTTTGTTATGATTTCTTTCTCATCATTGTCATTATCTTGGGTGAAATTATTAATTGTTTCTATAATTTGCTGTTTCACCCAGTCATTCTTTAAGATGAGATTATTCAGTTTCCAATTACTTTTTGGTCTATTTACCCTTAACTTCTTATTGAATGTAATTTTTATTGCATTGTGATCTGAGAAGAAGGCATTTATTATTTCTGCTTTCCTGCATTTAATTTTGAGATCTTTATGTCTTAATATATGGTCAATTTTTGTATAGATTTGTATAGATTCCATGTTTCC
The DNA here is from genome assembly GCF_048593235.1 of Sminthopsis crassicaudata. NCBI lineage: Eukaryota > Metazoa > Chordata > Mammalia > Dasyuromorphia > Dasyuridae > Sminthopsis > Sminthopsis crassicaudata. Next base: position 153,661,316 of record NC_133618.1, read on the forward strand.
ATTCAGTTTGCTCCAAAGGTCTATCATACCTAGTTTTTCTAATGTTCTATTTACTTTTTTAATTTCTTTCTTATTTGTTTTGTGGTTTGATTTGTCTAAATCTGAGAGTGCAAGGTTGAGATCTCCCACTATTCTAGTTTTACTGTCTATTTCTTCTTGCAACACTCGTAACTTTTCCTTTAGATAGTTAGATGCTATATCACTTTGTGCATATATGTTTAGTATTGATATAGCTTCATTGTTTATGCTACCTTTGAGCAGGATATACCTTCCTTCCTTATCTTTTTAAATTAGACCAATTTCTGCTTTTGCTTGATCTGAGATAAGGATGGCTACCCCTACTTTTTTGGCTTTACCTGAAGATTCTGCTCCAACCTTTTACCTTTACTCTGTATTTATCTCCTTGCTTTAAGTGTGTTTCCTGTAAACAACATATTGTAGGATTCTGACTTTTGATCAAGTCTGCTATCCGTCTCCATTTGATGGGAGAGTTCATGCCATTCACATTTACAGTTAAAATTACTAATTCTGTATTTCCTGCCATCATATTATCCCTAGATTATGCTTTTTTCCCTTTACCCCCCTGAACCCCTTCCCCAATATTTAATTTATAGACCCCACTTGTAACGTGCAGCCCTCCCTTTTTAGTATCCCTCCCCCCCTTCCAAGTCCATTCCCTTTTCTTGTGTCCTTCCCTTATTCCCCTTTTCCTTTTCCCTTTTCCTCTCTCCCCTTTTAATGAGGTGAGAGAGAATTCTCTGAAAAACAAATATGTCAATCATTTACTCTTTGAGTCTACTCTGATGAGAGTAAGATTCACACAATATTTTTCCCCCTCTCTAAATTCCCTCAGATGTGGTATATTTTCTATGCCTCTTCCTGGGATGTAGTTTCTCTCTTTTTATCACTCCTTCCCCTTTTTCTGATACTACCCCCTTCCCTTTACTACTCCCACTTTTTTTAATATCAGTACAATCAAATTATCATGTGGACTTCCTGTATATCCACAATAGAGATACAGTTCTCAAGTTCTTTTTACCTTTTTCTGTTTCTCTTCAGTCTTGTGGATATAGATCAAATTTTTTGTTTAAGTCTGGTTTTTTTCTTAGAAACAAATGGAATTCCTCTGTTTCATTAAATGACCATCTTCTTCCATGGAAGAAAATGCTAAACTTAGCTGGGTGGTTTATTCTTGGTTGCAATTCTTGATCTTTGCCTTTTGGAATATCAGGTTCCAGGCCCTTTGATCTTTTAATGTGGAGGCAGCCAAATCTTGAGTGACCCTTATTGTGGCACCTTGGTATTTAAATTGTTTTTTTTACTAGCTGCTTGCAATATTTTTCCTTTGGTTGGTAGTTCTGCAGCTTAGCCACAATGTTCCATGGAGTTCTTTTTATAGGGTCTTTTTCAGAATGTGTTTGATGAATTCTTTCAATGCCTATTTTCTCTTCTGTTTCTATTATATCTGGACAGTTCTCTTTGATGATTTCCTGTAAAATAGAATCTAGGCTTTTTTTAATCATAGTTTTTGGAAAGTCCAATGATCCTCAGATTATCTCTCCTAGATCTATTTTCCAGGTTTATAGATTTTCCCAGTAAGTATTTGATGTTATTCTCCAGCTTTTCATTTTTTTTTGTTTTGTTTGACTGATTCTTGGGTTCTCAATGAATCATTAATTTCTATTTGTTCTGTCCTGATTTTTAATGAGTTATTTTCTTCATTCACATTTTTTAGTTCTTTTTGTATATGCCCATTGAGTTTTTAAATGAATTATTTTGCTCTATTGAATTTTTTTCCATTTCCCTAATTTTTTTTTTGAGAATTATTTTCTTTTTCCAATTCAGAAATACTACTTTTTTGAGACTTTTTTATCTTTTCCAATTCAGAAATCCTACTTTCCTGTGGTTTTTTAACCTTTTCTAATTCACAAACTTTGTTTCCCTGCATCTCCTGTGAATTCTTTATTTTTCCTAACTCAAATTTCAGGACATTGTTATTCTCTATCATAGCTTCTCTTTCCTTTCCCCATTTTTCTTCAAACTCTCTTAACTTTTTAATAGTCTCTTCTAGGAGAGAGTTATGTGATGGGAGGCAGGTATTGTTCCCCTTAGAGTGTTATCTGCTGATTCTCTGCTGTTAACTTCCTTGGGGTTGGATACCCGCTCTTTCTCTGTGTAGAAGGAATCAATCATTCTCTTCAGCTTTTTACTCATTGTTAAAAAAATGTTTTGGGGTCTGCCCTTGGGGTAAGAAGTTTATTTATTTATTTATTTACCAGCTTCCTCCCAGACTCGATGGATGCAGTGGCTCCTGTGCCTGAGCTAAGAGAGAGCTCTGGGAGAGAGTTCCCTTCCCCCTCCCCAGAAATGCCTCAGAGGTGATATGGCTGTGCTGTGAGGTTTGCCCAGAGAAGGACCCCCTGTGTGGCCTAGGGACTGCCCTGAGGTTTAAGACTGAACAGTAAAAGCAACACAAAGCCCAGCCAATGCATCTGTGGGGCGTGGATACCAGCAGCTGATGTGAAAAGCCCCTGTGCTCAAACTGGAAGTGTCTGCTCAGAAACCGTGGTCCCTACTTCAAAGGTTCTGTTTCTCTGGGAATACAGTGGCTGTTAGAGTTCCACAGCCTCAGGCTAATCCTGGCCCAATGTGGATTAGATGTTGCCTTGGGCTGTGTCCCTGCTGTTCAGGCTCTTAACTACCCCAAGGTGAAGCCCTGGACAGCAGAAGGCGGCTTCACAGCTGTGCCGAGATCTGTTATGTCACTTCTGGATTAGGGTGGTTCTAGGAGCTAGCTTTATATTTTAAAGTGGCTTGATTTCTCTTCTGAACTGCTGTTTCATAAGCAGAGAAGAGCTAACAGCCTGTGTCAGATTCATCTATCTCAGTAGCTTCTCTGATCCCAGAGTTCTCCCCAGCCTGTCGGCACAGTGTGCTAGCACCTAACCGTCTGTGCTGGACTTTTTTCTTCCTCCCCTTGGAACTGACCTTTTCTGTAGAGACTCCAGATTCTCTTCAGCTGGTAAGTTGTGCTTTTAATCCTTGTGGTTTCTATCAGTCCAGCACTATTTTTGAGGCTGATTTAACTAATTGGTAATGAAGGAAGAAGGGATCTTACAAATTAGCATGTATTTTCTCCGCCATCTTGGCTCCGCCCCGACCAAGCTGATTTTAGAAAGGTCTCAAAATATTTATATGAACTCATGCTGAGTGGATCAAGCATAAGTAGAAATACATTGTATTTCATAACAGCAAGAATGTGTGATATCAACTTTGAAAATTTTGCTTCTTTTCTGTCATTCAGTAATTCATGACAATCCCAATAGACTTTATTTTTTTTTGTGTGTGTTCTGTTTTATTTTTATTTATTTTGTTAAATTTTAACAGTTAATTTTTATCTGATTCAGGATATACTAAGGAGTGTTGTGGACCACACATTTTTTTTTTTTGCATATCTTTCTTAATTGCTTTTTTTTTTTAATTTTTTATTATATATATATATTTATAATCTTATCCCTTGTATTCATTTTTCCAAATTACCCCCCTCCCTCTATTCCCTCCCCCCAATGACAGGCAATCCCATACATTTTACATGTGTTACAATATAGTCTAGGTACAATACATGTGTGTAAATATCATTTTCTTGTTGCACAATAAACATTAGAATCCGAAACTACATGCAACCTGGGCAGACAAATATTAGTGCTAACAATTTACATTCACTTCCCAGTGTTTCTTCTCTGGGTGTAGCTACCTCTGTCCATCATTGATCAACTGGAAGTGAGTTGGATCTTCTTTATGTTAAAGATTTCCACTTCCATCAGAATACATCCTCATACAGTATTGTTGTTGAAGTGTACAGTGATCTTCTGGTTCTGCTCATTTCACTCAGCATCAGTTGGTTTAAGTCTCTCCAGGCCTCTCTGTATTCCTCCTACTGGTCATTTCTTACAGAGCAATAATATTCCATAACCTTCATATACCACAATTTACCCAACCATTCTCCAACTGATGGACATCCATTCATCTTCCAGTTTCTAGCTACAACAAAAAGAGCTGCCACAAACATTTTGGCACATATATGTCTCTTTCCGCTCTTTAGTCCCAATAGACTTTAGATGGAAAATGCCATTTGCATCCAGAAAAATAACTATGGAGACTGAATATATATCAACACAAGCTATGTTCATTTCTTTTTTTCTGTATTTTTTTCTCTCTAATGATTTCCCCCTTTTGTTCCAATTTTTCTCTTCCAGCATGATTCATAAAGCAACGTGCATTAAAAACAAACAAACAAATAAATAAATGACAAATGCTGATAAATAAATTGAAACTAAAAATTAAGAAGTTAAAATTTTAAAAGTAAGGATGTTTTTTTGTAGAGTATACTCAAACCACCATGTATGAACATGCAGTATTTTCAGTGTTATAAATCTCATTGATATTGCATTGGTAAAAACGGGCAGTGGTTATTAAAAAGATGAATAGGAAATGTCAAACTGATTCCTAAATTTCTTTGAGTTCAGTGACATCTATTCTTCCAAAATGGCCAATACATACTGAAGGGGCACATGGAATCCAAATAATCTAATAGAAAACTGAGACTAAAAGAAGAAAATGGAAAAGGAAGAAATGATGGTGAGCTACACTTTGAAATGTCTATGGTTTAGGAGATGTGTCTCATTTCTTTTGGCTTCCATACCCATGAATACTTATAACAGTGATGTGATTCTATCAGTTCAGCCAAATGCTCAGCTAACTAGGCCTGGAGTCCCAATTTCTATCTTAGATATGTCACTAACTCACCAAATGTCATTGGTCAATCTACTTTGTTCTTTGGTTTCCATACCTAGAGGACAGTTGTCAGTACAGTATAGTGGAAAGAGCACTGGACTTGAAACCAGAAGAGCTATGTTAAAATAATACTTCAGATTGTTACTAGCTTTTTGACTGTAGTCAAACCACTTTGAGTTCTCTGAGTCTTCATTTCTTTATCTATACAATAGACAAATAAAATGCATGTATATCATAGAGCAGTTTTGAAAAGTCATCTCTTCCCTTAAGAATTACATAAAAGTGAATTATCAGTCAAGTAGAAGTCAAGAAGAAATCAAGTCATTTCTTTCTTCTTGTAGATGTTAAAATTATTAGTACATTTCCTTAGTTTCTCCAAAACTCTCCAAAAATGTAACCTTCTACATAAAAATAGTCAAATGTGAAGTAAGGTTTTGGGCAGAGGAGGCACTTGACTTGTATATACTTCTCAGATATGTTTTGTTTTCCATGACAAACTATCACCTCCTTGAGGACTCAGAACGTTGGTTTTGATCTTTATATCAATTCTTAGCTTAGTTCTTGGCAAAGAGTAGGCATTTCATAAATGTTTTGGCAATGATTGATAGGTGGCAAATGTGGTATATAACAAGAGTATTAGCTCAGAATTAATATTAACTGGGCTCAATAATTGCCTGATTCTTAATACTATTGTCTTCTTGGGGAAGTCATATGCTAAGTTATGGAATTCTACTGAGAGGGAGTACCAGGGCCACCTTGACCTTTGGCACACAATAAGTTTTCTGCCACGTTGCAGAAATGCTCTTATTGAGCAAGGAGCAGTGATTTGTGATCATGGGAATGAGTGTTGAGATGGAGGTGTCACAGTCAGTGGCTATGTAAGCAGGGATGCCTTATCAGGGCCTCTTGCCTGTGAGAGAGTTACTGAATTGCTGGATAGGCTCTCCTCCCATGGCAGATGCCATGCATACACAAAGCCCACAAACTGCTTCTCTGAATGGGAATTATCTACTGTTCATGTGCTAATCACACTTGCAAAAATGTATATCAGCAAGGCTGTATGGCATAATAAATTGGATCTCTTTCCCCACCTTATTTATCTCACAACTGAAATCAAAGGGCTCATAGGCTTTGAGTTTTTAAAGACAGCCAAAACAATTAGCACAGAGACAGGAATTTAGAATAGTGCCAGAATGACCACTTCACAGTCAAGCACTACTATGTGATCAAGACAATCTCTATGAGGACTCCAGAGGGAGAGCCCACCAAACTGTGCTGTTTCTGGACCAGACAGAGTGATGTGGAAATGGTTAAGTAACCTAAAGGGACAGAAAATAGGTATCCTACTTCTTTCAGACAGGGAAGCATAGGTCAGGACTATATATATATATATATATATATATATATATATATATATATATATATATATATATATATAAATGTATAAAAGAGCAGAAAACAGTTCACTTAGGAGACAGTGATTACAAAGTTTCTCCCATGATTACTTGAGGAGGGCTGTTGTGACCCTGGATATCTTAGAATCAGCATGAGTCAGGATAAGCAAAAGTCTTTATTCTTAGTCTTTTGGGGTCGCTGTCAGGGGATTAGATATAGGAACCTACACACCTCCTTTCTCTCCACTGCCAAAGAAGGATCATGCTTGTCCTACTCCACCATCTGATCTCTCTGCTCCCTTCTCTGTCTACACCCACAGATCAAGCCAGCACAGAGTAGTTGAGTAGGGTCATCCTCCAAGCATATGTTAATAGAGTATTGTCCAATTAGTAATTAACCTTAAGTGCAAGGTTGTCCAAGTGCCTCTGCTCGGAGTTTCAGCCCTTTACAGAGGGCTGTTATAATTGTGATAAATGGATTGTTTTTGGTGAACAGCTCACAATTTATGATAAGCAATGCCCAGGATAAATACAAAAAAAGTCATTTTGCTATATATAATCTCATTAAACAAAGTCTGAAATCAGAACCAGAAAATGAGATCAGGAAATTTACAGTTGGAGCACAAACAGGTATGGACTCTTAGCAGTAGATGTCCTGAGCCTGAGCAGGATGATAATGAATGGCCTCAATGAATGGCCTCCCCATCCTCTTCCACCACCTTTGGCCCTGCCTTATTTTTGTGTCTATCCAGACACAAGGCTCTCCTAATGTAAAAAATAAAATAAGAATTGAGGAAAAGCATGATCAGAAATATAAAATAAAGACCACAGTGACACAGTGGACAAAAACCAAAAGGTAATCAGTTTTATTCTTTATCTTTACTTCAAAAAGTTTTTGCAACAGGCTACAGAATCAAGGAGAAGACACAGAGGGGTAGGAAGAATTATGTCTTGTTATAGAGGAAGATATTCCTTTTAACCCAAGGCAGAGAAGACTCAAACATGAATCACTTCCCTTTAAAGTTTTAACCCAGCTTAAGGACTCAGTTCATAAATATGGGCCCATAGCACCTTTTCTTACATTACAACCTGAAACAATGTCAAGAGCAAATTTTGTGCCCCAATGATTGGAAAGCACTCACATGGCCAGTGCTGACGCTAGGATGGGCAATGTTCTGGATGACAGAATTTTTAGAACAGACTCATTTGACTGCCATTCAGGTTGCTACAGGAGCAAGCATTAAGTTATACTTTGAGCAACTTAGTGGCACTGGGGCTCATGCAGACACTGGAGATCAAATTCATTTTACTGAAGAGACACATCTCCAAATATCTCAATGTGACAGAACAGCATGGAGTAGGATTCATGTAGAAATGGGTGAATAGGAAAGCTTTACCCAAATAAGACAAAAAACTGGGGAACCCTTCATTGATTTTGTTGCTTGATTACAGGATGCTGTAACTAAGGCCATAGGAAATGAAGGAGGTATAGATAGGATATTAAAGGCTTTGTTACTGAAAAACTTTAATGCAAGTTGTCGCAGAGCAATGATTATTACCACCTACCCCCCTCATACTGTTTGTGAAGTGCCCATTCAACAATATCAAAGAAGAAAACAACTAAAGATCCTTGTTATAATTCCTCCACTACACTTGTATTCATTAGCTATCCCAGTCATATGAGGGAGTGCCTGTGTTTATGATTATTGACAAAGTTGAAACATATCTTAACAAGGGACAATATATAAGCTCAAGGAATAGTCATTCCATTTGAACTTACAGTTAAAACAGAAGATAATAATTGTGAATGAGCCCCACAGATGGGTCCTATTTCAAAGGTTGTTGTACAAACATATTTTACAAAGGCTATCACACTCACTCGCTAATATTGACCCTTACTTTGAATAACCAACAGTTTGAAGGATTAATAGACACTGGAGCTGAAGAACTGTAGTGGCTGCTTCTCAATGGCCCCCTTGATGGCCTATAATTTCAGCTAACAATAAAGTGACAGGGATAGGAAGCAGTAAGGAAGCTTTGATGTCTGCTGAACTATTAAATTGGCAAAAAGATGAAAACACAGGAATTATTTTTCCTTTAATAATAGATGGCTTACTTATTATATCATTTTAATTAATTTGATTTATTTTTTTTTAATTTATTTTATTAATTTATTTAATTTAATATTTAATTTATTTAATTATTACATCAATTAAGGATGAAAATCACCACAGATTTTTTTAGGAGGGATCATTGCTGCTGCAACTTTCACCATTCTAAAAATGACGTGGAGTACCAACACACCAGTATAGGTAGAACAATGGCCCCTGACCAAAGGGAAAACAGCCACTCTACATCAATTAGTACAAGAACAATTAGAATTAGGACATATTGAAGAAACAAATAGCCCATGGAATTCCCCTGTATTTATTATAAAGAAAAGACATGACAATTGAAATACCAAGGAAAACATTTCTCAGAATCATCCAATTAACAAGAGAAATAGGAATTATATGGATTAACATAGACAGGGATAGGTTAGATAGCCTAATAACTACTCAGAAAATCTGGACCATATTGTTATGGTTAGGAGAAGTAAGAGCAGGAAAATCCTGACCCACTTGCCATTCTATTAACAGTGGCAATGGGTACCTCCCATAAAAATAAAAATACATCCACTTAAAGGCCCTAATGTGTTCACTGATGCCACCAAGTAAAATAAAGTAGCCATATATTTCTCACAATTGGGCATCTTTAATGTATTTACCACACCTTACATCTCTACATAGCAAAATGAGTTATATGACATTATACAAGCATTGAAAATAGACAAAACAAACACTATCATTTCAGACAGTCACTATGCAGTTGGGGTGATTCAGAGAATAGAGGTAGCATATATAAAAGTTCAAAAGGGCCTATCTTCTCACTTTTTTAGGAGATAGAAGAGGCGATTTTAAGGAGAATCCACCCTTTTTATATAATGCCCATTCACTCTCCTACGGATGGGCTGGAACTTATATTTGAAGGAACAAAATAGTGGATAATCGTTTATGCAATGTATTTTCTGCCCTCTAGAACAAGCAATAAAAGCTCATGAACATTTGCATCTGTCTGCCAGATCTCTTCGGAGATTATATGAGGTGTCCCAGCAAGAAGAAGCAAGCATAGTATAAGGATGTGTAGCTTGTATACCATATTCTCAAAGACCTGTAGGGCTGGGAACTAACCGCAGAAGTGTCAGGCCAAATGATATATGGAAAATGGATGTTACCCATATAGGAAAAACATGCATTCATGTTATAGTTGACAGTTATTTAGGCTTTGTATTTGCATCCTCTCAAGGAGGGGAAGCTTCACCTGTTTCATTGTTTTGCCTCTATGGGTATCCCACACACCATTAAAACTGATAATGGACTCTCATATACCTCAAAAATATTAAAACAGTTCTTACAGGAATTTTCCATACCTAATTTTTTTGGGATTTCTTACAAACAGGCCATTGTAGAAAGGACTAATCAGTCCCTCAAGAGATTTATCAAAAAACAAAAAGAGGGAGATGGAAGTAGTATATCTGAGAAATATATAGGTAAAACAGTATACACAATAAATTACTTAAAATTTGATTTAAATGATTTAAGTCCAGCTATAAAATATTCTTTGATAAACATAGACAGAGAATAATAGATATTTCAGCATTTGTGCACTCCAAGCACTTGTACCTTTTTATGTACTAACTTCATTTTATTTTTTTTCTGTGAAGTTTTACCTTGGATTTTTTAAAATATTTTTTTATTTTATAATTATAACTTTTTTGACAGTACATATGCATGGGTAAATTTTTTTTACAAAATTATCCCTTGCACTCACTTCTGTTCCAATTTTTCCCTTCCTTCCCTTCACCCCTTCCCTTTCCCTAAATGGCAGGCAGTCTTATTCATGCTAGATATGTTATTTATATATATACATATATATACATAGATATGTATATATATCCTAGATATAATATATGTGTGCAGAACCAAATTTCTTGTTGCACAGGAAGAATTGGATCCAGAAGGTAAAAATAAGCTGGGAAGAAAAACAAAAAATGCAAACAGTTTACACTCATTTCCCAGTGTTCTTTCTCTGGGTGTAGCTGATTCTATCCATCATTGATCAATTGGAACTGAATTAGATCTTCTCTTTGTCAAAGATATCCACTTCCATCAGAATACATCTTCATACAGTATTGTTGTTGAAGTGTATAATGATCTCCTGGTTCTGCTCATTTCACTCAGCATCAGTTGATGTAAGTCTCTCCAAGCCTCTCTGTATTCCTCCTGCTGGTCATTTCTTACAGAGCAATAATAATTCCATAACATTAATATACCACAATTTATCCAACCATTCTTCAATTGATGGCCATTCATTTTCCAGTTTCTAGCCACTACAAAAAGGGCTATCACAAACATTTTGGCACAAACAGGTCCTTTTCCCTTCTTTAGTATTTCTTTGGAATATAAGTCCAGTAGGTACTAACTTCATTTTAATAATGATCAAAGAGGATCTTTAGAAGTAAGACAATTCATTTAGCTACTTAATTTTCCAGACATTTTCCCCAGCCCACCACCACTCAAAAACAAACAAACAAACAAACAAACAAAAAACCTGTATCAAAGGAAATATATATATATATATATATATATATTTATATATATATATATATATATTAGTGTCAAGAAAGATAAAAATGGGAACTACATGATGCTTACTGTGAACACAGACAACAAATCCATATACATACAAAACTGATATGTATCAAATGTCAGAATCTGTAAATTCATGATGAAAAAGCCAATTGAATTGCAAAAAATGAATAGATAGTAACATAATAATTCTAGAAGTCATCAATTCTTCTGTCTCAGAAACAAAATAGAATTATAAACAAATGAAAATATAAATCTGTTGGAGAAGTTAGATCTGAAAGATTTATGAAGTTTTTTTCCCCAATGGGAATATTAAAGAATATGCATAATTTATAGCATCAACAATACCTTTGTTAAAAAAGATAGCTCATATTTTATGAATAGAGAGATAGATAAATATAAAAGAGCAGATAGAATAAATAAAAACATTTTTATAAGTGTACTCCAAATACAAAAATATATCAGTGATATTATTAATTTAGACATTCTGCCTAATGATGAATATTATGCCCTACATGTATCTGCCTAATATATGTGATTCTTATCCCATAAATATATCACAGAAGATCCAACCAATGTATGGGAAGCCTTTTTTACTTTCTCCTGTTATTCAGCAGATTATTCAGGCTCATGAGTTGTTATTTCTCACCTTTGTCATACAACCAGTCCAACATCCATTTTTGTTTTATACATTATTTTGGTGAATATGTTTTTACTTATTTACTACTTTAATAGTTCTACTTTGTTGTTCCTGTGTGGTTTTGTTACTACATGTTTTGACCCACCATGCACATTTCTATTTCCCTCTTAATCAATTTTATTTTCTTTAGAGACTATTGTGTTTTGTGCCAGTAATATTGGCAGAATATTGGAACTAAGACAAAGTGTCTTCTTTTCTAGAAAATGCTTTTGATTTTAAAAATGGAAGTCTATGAAAGGCAATTTAGCCTTTTGCCTGTTTAATTTTATATCCACTTGTACAATCTATTTCAACTATATGTATTGATGGACACACTCCCTGAAAATAATTGATTAAAAGAATAAAAATGGGAGAACTTACAGGGAGAAAGATATTTTTAATGACATAGCATAATTCTGAGAGAAATATTACTCTAAATCTGAATTAGAGTTAGAAATTTAAGATTAATTATAATCATAAAAAGATAGGTTAAAAAAAACTTTAGAGAGCAACTAATCCAACATTTCTATTTGGTATTCATGAAAACTAAGTCTTAGTTAAAGGAAGTGACTAGATGAATTTATCACTCCTAGCAAATCCACTTTTAATCCAGTGTATGTATGTGTGTGTGTGTGTGTGTTTGTGGATTTATACAATGTGTGCATACATATATAGATATAGATATAGACATAGATATTGGTGTTTTCACTGTTACTGTTAATGATAATTTTAGGAAGAAGGAAAGGAATTTAAACATGTTTTACTGCACTTTAGAGGTAACTCAGGATAAGAAAATAAGTACCTTTAGACATTATGAATAGTGGGTTCTCCATGGGGGTTGTAGGGAGAGAATTGTTTAATCTGACATAAGGGACAACCAAGAACATGAGGATTTAGGTAAACAGTTCCTTATTAAGTAGCAGTACAACTGAACATGACTATCTCTGCTTTGTGTCATTAATAATTAATGAAACAATAATTAATTAGTTAATTCACTCACATTAAATCTTAATTATAGCCCACTGACAAGATAATATTCCTTAGGGAAGTTCTGTAGAAAAGACCCAAATCCAGTATATATGGTGGTATTTAAACAATTCTTACAGAGTTCTTCAAAGGCACTACACATGGGATTTAGTTCAATTTACCTTAGAGGATTTAATTCAAGCTTCTCCAATCTGTATCATAGAATCTTATCCTATGACATGAATAGATATCCACATACTATTCACAATCTCAATCTATTAGGATGAAAGTTCCTGGATGTCAAGGAACTTATTTTTCCCTTTATCTTAGACATTATCAAATTCTCTCCTCTGGCACTGCTATCACTCTGGTACAGATTCTTATAACCTCACTTCTAAGGTATTACAACATCTTTTTTAATTGATTTGCCCATCACATCTAACCTTTATTTAGCTGTCAAAGTGATCTCTTTAAAGCATAGGTCTGACTTTACTACTCAATGGAGTAGATTCTTACTATTTCTAGGATCAAATATAAAATCCTCTTTTTATCATACAAAATTCTTCATGGCCTGCCCTCCCCTTGACTTTCTTGTATTTTTTAATACCTTAACCCATTCTACACGCATATCCTAAGATAAAGTAAAACTGGTCTCCTTGCTGTTACTTGAATAAGGCACTCCATTTTAAATGAGATATTCCACAGCTAAAATTAGGCATTTTCACTGCATGTTCCTCAGTTTGGGATGATCTCCCTCTAATGTTAACCTCCTGGTTTCCAACTAAAATCTAAAATCCCATGTACTACAGAAAGTCTTTCTCAATTCCCTGTATTCTAGTGTTTTACCTCTGTTCATTATTTCCAGTTTATCCTTTATGTAGAATATTTATAAAAATAACTAGATACCAATTAGTGTAAACAATCCTTAAAGTGGCTACATTTATTCAAATTTACATCATTCAAAGTTTTAATCATGTAAAGTATGGTAATTGGTTCCAGCCCAGTAAAAATGTGAAAAATGAATTTGACTAATATGACTACTTCATGGGATTCATTGGTCATACCAATTGGCAGTTAACTATAGTTGTGTGCATATTGTCTCCCTCATTAGATTAAAAATTTTTTGAAAACATGAACTGTTTTTACCTTTCTTTGTATTCCCAGTGCTTTATGTAGAGACTGGCATGTAGGCAATTAATAAATATTTATGAACTAACTTCATGAGACAACCTATTGTTGTCTTTTTTTGAGACTGATTCTTTTTTAATATCCAATGGATATTCAAGAAGCTGATCTCACTTCTGACAGCCAGAAGTCTCCTACTACCAACTCACTCCCAAAGTGTTAGGTTCTTACTAAGTGCTAATAAGATAATGAGATAATAGGTTCTTACTAAGTGCTAGAGGGCTTGAAACCTTTGAGAGGTAAACAAATTATGTGCCTGCTCACACATGCGGGTATATGCTTATTGACTTACTTTTAGGACAGAATCTTCAATAGTTTACTCTAGCAAGGAAAGGTCCATTTCCCTGATACTTTTGCCATTACTTGTGTGATGAAACCAACAATAACAAGAAAAATAAAGATAAATATAAATACAAAATTCTGCTTTGTATCCATGAATAATTTCCTGTGTGTTGTTTTCTAATAGTATACTTGCTATCCATACAATGCCTAAAATGTCTAACACCTTGTATGTTGTAATTTTCTATTGTCTCCAGAAATGCGGATTGCTCTCTGGGAGGAGATCTGCTGTCTCAACTCAATCTCTTGGCCAGATTCTTCTTCCTGTAGAGAGCCACCAACTCTGACCTAAAGGTGTATACAAAGTGGGACCAATTTATCACTACCTTAAAGCAGTCTGGTCCAATCTCCAAGGGCTTAGCAAATTGGCACCAGACTTAGTGCAGACATCAGAAAAGTTTTAGCTCTCTATAACTCCAGAGCTCAAGCAATTAACCAACCTTACTCTCCATCAGGTATAGGGATTTTAACTGTATGACAACACAAACATCAAGCCATTCTAGTTTAGATAGATCGCATAGTCTTTCCTTACATTTCCTACTGTACAATGTCCTTCTCCCACTATTGCTTCTAGTTGAAGAAACAATTAAACCCTTCTTTTAGATGAAAATCATTAAAAAAAAAAGCCTTTAAGACAATCATTATGTTATCTCTCCTCAAATATATAGGCTAAACATCCTTGAATGTGTTTTAGTTTATCAAAGTTCTTCCTTAAAATGTGGGATTAGAATTGAATATAATATTACAAAGATGTTATGATCAGGATTTAATGCAATAGAATTATCATCCCTATCATTCTAGATAATTGTGTCTTTCCTAACATAACCTAAAATTATACTAGGTGTATGTATCTGTGTGTGTGATATTTTTCTAGCTTCCATACCATTTAGTTTTATGTTGACAACCTACATTATCCTCCCTATTGTGCTTCTTACTTTCAGGACCTTGATACTATGTTACAGATGTAGTCTACCTTAGAGTCTCCTTGAATTACGGAAGTTTTCTTTCTCCCCTTGAACATCCATCCATTCTTGTAGCCTTCTGCCCAGACAATAACCTCCTATTATAAGTTTCTTCCTTTAGGAAAGGAACCCAGGATGGCCAAATTTTCCCCTGCTTGTTATGCTTCTGAATTTCTGAATTTCATCATCATACCCCTGTGATAACACTTTTATTTGACCCTCTTTCCCTTCTTTCCATAATTTACACATCTCTTTTGGTTGCTGCCTTTCCTTAGAATGCAAACTTTTTGAGAGCAGGGATTGCATTTCGTTTTTGCTTATATTTTGATCCTTGATATAGTGACTGAAACATTTAATAAATAAATTTTCTTGTCTTTTCTTGTCTTGTTCTTTTGTCTTTTCTTGCCTTGATTCTGATTGAATTGCAACTCACTAAAATTCTCAGGGCTCTGTTCATGATTTTTTAGACTGACCTTTGACTTTAACATTTGGTTTTGAACCTTTAAATTTCATTCTATTATGTTCTTCAACATAATTTTATTATATGTTCTTCAACCATTTTAGATAACTCTACCATACAATGCATTACCATTTCCTCAGTTTCAGGTAATCCACAAATTTTATTAATGTTATCTTTTTATTTAACTTATTATTAAATGTTTCAAACAGAATTTGACCAATAATAACATCCTACAGAGCTCTATTACTAGCTCCATACTGAGTAACGGATAAATCAATTGCTGTTTTTGATCAGTTTCATGAAATAATTATTGAAATAATTCTCAAGATACAAAGGACAGTTTAATATCTTGCATAGAATTCTAAGAAGACTATGCTATATGTTGTGTATTAGGAATAAATATGTTGCATATATGCATTACAGATGTTCACTTTAGAAGTGTTAATGTACCTATAATATTGAAAGAAACTAGTAAAGATCTAGGTATGAATCCCAATTCAGTATCCTTTTTTCAGTTATGCCAGTTTAAGAAAATTTTATCCTGAATTTCCTAATCTGTAAAAGTATTACATCATGTGAATGTTCTAAGAAAATTAACCTGTAAAACTTAGAGAACTGTGTACTATAAATATGACCTAATACCCATTCAAACTTCATAGATGATTAAAAGGAAGAGTTTCATTTTAGTACCAAGGACAGCAATGCCATTCCACAGCCCTTAGATAAGGTATTTTCCTGCTGAGTGTTATGTTTTCATTAAAAAGTAAATCCTTTATGAACAGACAATTTTCAGATGATGAAATTGAAACTATTTGCACTCATATGAAAGAGTGTTTCAAATCACTATTGATCAGAAAAATGCAAATTAAGACAACTCTCAGATACCACTATACACCTATCAGATTGGCTAACATGACAGGAAAAAAATAATGATGAATATTGGAGGGACTGTGGGAAAACATTATTGGTGGAGTTGTGAAAGAATCCAACCATTCTGGAGAGCAAACTGGAATTATGCCCAAAAAGTTATCAAACTGTTCATACCCCTTGATCCAGCAGTGCTACTACTGGGCTTATATCCCAAAGAAATACTAAAAAAGGGAAAGGGACCTGTATGTGCCAAAATGTTTGTGACAATCCTTTTTGTAGTGGCTAGAAACTGGAAGATGAATGGATCCCATCAATTGCAGAATGGTCAGGTAAATTATGGTATATGAATGTTATGGAATTATTATTATTCTATAAGAAATGACCAGCAGGATAAAAATAGAGAGGCTTGGAGAGGCCTACATGAACTGATACTGAGTGAAATGAGCAGAACCAGGAGATCATTATTCACTTCAACAATGATACTGTATGAGGATGTATTCTGATGGAAGTAGATATCTTCAACAAAGAGAAGATCTAATACAGTTCCAAATGATCAATGATACAAAGTCAGCTACACCCAGAGAAGGAACACTGGGAAATGAATATAAACTGTTTGCATTTTTGTCTTTCTTCTCAGGTTATTTTTACCTTTTGAATCCAATTCTTCCTGTGCAACAAGAAATTTGATTCTGCACACATATATTGTACTATAACACATTTAACATGTACAGGACTGCCTGCCATCTAGGGGAGGGGAAAATTCCAAATAGAAGTGAGTACAAAGGATAATGTTGTAAAAAAATTACCCATTCATATGTACTGTCAAAAAATTATACTTATAAAATTAATAAAAAAAGAATTTGAAAAAGTAAATCCTTTCCCCCCCTTTTCTTTGCTAGAGAATAATTGACTTCATTTTTGTTGGAGAAAATGCATGTTAAAAACAAAAATCATAAATGCTTAATATTTTAAATGCTAGTTAGATGACATATCAATTTTCTCATGTCTATTAAAAACTCTTAAATTCTTTTTCTTTTAAAAAAAAATACAGGGGTATCCCCATCCTTCATTACTCTTTCCATTCACCAATCATGAAATATCTTGGCACATGAGAAAGATAATGGAGGTAATTTAATTTCAACAGATTTAACATTCTGAATATATTTTTTTGATATTTGAGTGGAAAAAAATTCTAGCACTCTCCTATATTTTCTACATTTAGATTATTCACTTGAATCAGTCTTACTTGAATCAATAGCATTTGGGTGGGGCTGGAGCCATTTGGATGCTTTCAGATTTAGTTGAACAAGATTTTATTGCTCTAAGTTGCTACTTTAGTCTTATGCAAAGGTAAAAATAAAATTTATTTTGTGCAATTTCCTAAGGAATATTTTGTCTTATCTGAAATTTCAAAAGTATTTTATATTATTTTCATTTTCTATTCACTTATTTCAAAAGTTCAGTCTCAGTAATAATCTCCTACTTCTTTGACTTTATATCCAGTAAGTCATCAACTGCCACATTGAGGTCTATTAAACATTTATACTTTTCTTTTTATTACTATTAGCCACTTATTCAAATCTTTAACATAACTTACATATAAATCATTTAAATAGCCTCAGAAATATGTTTGTTTCTGTTTCTAGGCTCATTCCACTTAATTCCATCTTCTTATATCCAAAATCATTCTTTAGTCATAGAATTCACTTGTTCAAAAAACAATTATGACTTCACTGCTTGTATAAAGTTTTCTTTTTTGTTTGTTTGTTTTTGTTTTGTTTTCTGAACAAGTTTTTCTTCAACTCCCAGTTTAACTTTCTATGATTATTGAACCTATAACTATTACCTTTTACACATTCTCAGGTCCTGCCAGACTGCGTTATTAACACTTTTTTCTTTATGTGTTTACTTTAGCGATTCTCCTTTAACTTACTTCATTTTTCTCTCTACCTAGTCAAATATTACTTATACTTCCAGTTCCACCTCTTTGGATGTCTTTTGAATTTTCCACCATTCCTTCTTTCCATAGAAAACTCAGCATTGGGAAATTTCATTATGCTTCAAGATTGAATCTTCCTGATACTCATACCACATCAGTATCTTCAGATCCTCAGACTGGACTCTTTAACTGAAGGGCAGAAGCAAGGCACCAAGGACTTTATTTAAGAGACATCTCAACATAGTTTTTTTCTCATAGGTCTTACTTACTAAACTGCTTTTGCTCATCTTTAGAACCTGCATGGGGTACATTCATCCCTTTCCAGCTCCACTTTACAACTTAAAGTTTTACATTGTCCTCATCATTGCATTACAAGCAACTCTAGGGCAGGGACTGTCTTTGTTTTTATTTGTGTTTGTATTCCCTGAACTTCACATATTATCTGGCACATAGTAGTCCCTTAGAAAAAGGTTATTTGCTGACTGACTTCATTTCAAGTCATAACATCTAGATGACACTTTTCTGTTAGTCCATTCTTTATTAATCTCTCGCTGGTCTGAATTCTAAGAATATTGTGTGTGTGTATGTGTGTGTGTGTGTGTGTGTGTGTTTAGTGTACTCTTCATCTATAACTTGATATTGAAGATAAAATGAGACACTTCCCCTTTTCCTACCACTCTGAAGAAGTAGAAAACATTAATAAGTCCTAGAATAAATTTGCATTTTTCTTTGTCCCCTGGTTTACCACTGCTGAATAATTCATTACCTTGAGAAAAACTTACTGGCTTTTTGTGAGGAGTGTGCTTCTACATATGATACTTTCTGACTTCAGAAATATATTTTTAAAGCTTTCTATTTCAATAGGATTTTCTAGGGCTTGAATCTGACTGGAATAGGATTCAAGATTCAAAGTGAAATGCTCACCTAACCATGAAATAGAAGACATTATATGGTAGATTACCAGTTGTTAGGATCCTTACTAGGTGCTAAGTTGGGTACTTAACAATTCTCTAGCTCAGAGTTCACATCTTTAGTTCAAACCTTTAAAGGAGTTTACACCTTTAAAGGAGTTAACATCTTTAAAAGCACTAGCTCATTGGTTATGTAAGGAGTTCCCACAAGCCCATGGAGTACCCCACAATCCCATTCTCTGGGAGGATATAAGGAGCCAACATTGAGTCTGGAAGAAGTCAGTCTGGATTGGGTCAAGGAGAAGACTTCCTACACTCTTGGAAGCAGTCTGATTCCCACACTCTAGGAGATTCAGAGTCAAGATTTCATTCCCACATCTACCTTTGTACTGGCTGAAGGCTTTGGATTCAGAGAGAGCTAGAGACTGAAGCTGGCTGGAGACATTCTGACAGGAAAAGATTCAAGACTTTGAAGGACACAATATAGGATCTGGACTTTAACTCCTGGCTGCATTTTGGGATTATTGAATTGGAACTAAAGCCAAGGCTGCATCTCCAGAAGCTCCCCAAGAGATCTGCCCCCCAGAGAACGATCTCAATTTAGAGAAAACAGAACTTTACATTTTGGTGCCCAACGTGGGGCAAGGACTTTTGCTTATCCTGATTCTGGCTGATTCTGAGCCCTTCAGGGAGCTAGCTTGGACATCACTTTCTGGTGCCCGAACAGGGACAGACAAGATCCTAATTCCTGTGGAAAAGCCTCTGATCCAGATCTCAGTGGAAAATCCCAGTAGAAGCTCTCAGAGGCCCCCCAGCCACTAGAAATGGAAGTGAAACTAGAGATACCTGGAATAGTCTTAACTATCAGTGAGATGCCAAAGGCAGTGAAGCAGCAGACACCAGAGCCAGAGTGGATTGGGGATCGAGAGAACTTGAGCCCTGCAGATAAGGTTGTCAAGAAAGGAAAGAAGGACAAGAAGACCAAAAAGACATTTTTTTGAGGAATTGATTGTAGAGGAAAAGCCAGCAGGGAAAGAAGGGGAAGTGAAGGTAATCAAAGAAAAAGAAAAGCAGCAGCAGCAGCAACAGCAGAGAAAAAGTGAGATAGCCAAAAAGGGCAATGGAAGAAAGATATTAATGATGATGATGGGGAAGAGAAGGAACTTATGGAAAGGTTCAAGAAACTCTCTGTTCCAGCCAGTGATGAAGAAGATGAAGTTCCTGTCCCAGTACCTCGAGGTTGGAAGAAAGCTAAGAGTGGTAATGTATTTGCTGCCCTGATACAGGACCAGAGTGAGGAAGAAGAGGAGGAAGAACAATCATCAAAACCCACCAAACAGAGAAAAATCGAATTAATAAGGGGAAAAGAAGAAAAGTCAAAAGGGAAAGTGAAGCTCCAGAATAAATTTGATGCTTTGGATGATGAAGAGAAAGGAGAAATATCCAAAGAGAAGGAGCTTTCCAGATGGGAGGATAAACTTAAGAAAGAGGAACAGGGCTCAGAGGAGAAAGGAGAAGGGGATGAAGAAGAGGGTGAGGCCAAGGCAGATGATCCCTATGCTCATATCAGCAAAAAGGAGAAAAAGAAGCTGAAGAAACAAATGGAATATGAAAGGTAAATAGCCACACTGAAGGCAGCCAATGCTACCAAAATTGATTTCTCAGTATCCCAGGCTGAAGTGTCTTCCCGCCAGGCCATGCTGGAGAATGCCTCTGCTATCAAGCTGAAGAAGTTTAGCATCTCAGCCCATGGCAAGGAACTCTATCAATGCAGACCTGTACATTGTGGCTGGCCACCACTGTGGGCTCATGGGACCCAATGGTAAGGGCAAGACAACACTGCTCAAACACATTGCCAATTGAGCTCTTAGCATCCCTCCTAACATAGATGTATTGCTTTGTGAGCAAGAGGTAGTAGCAGATGAAACCCCAGCTGTGCAGGCTGTATTTCATGTTGACAGTAAGCGGCTAAAGTTGCTAGAGGAGGAGAGGAGACTCCAGGGTAGGCTGGAGCAGGGAGATTAGGCTGCAGCAGAGAGGCTTGAGAAGGTATATGAAGAACTTCATGCCATGGGAGCTGCTGCAGCAGAGGCTAAAGCACAGCAGATTTTTGCTGGTCTGGGTTTTGATCCTGAGATGCAAAATCGACCCACACAGAAGTTTTCTGGGGGCTGGCATATGCGAGTCTCCTTAGCAAGGGCACTTTTTATGGAGCCCTACACTGCTGCTGTTGGATGAACCCACCAACCATCTAGATCTTAATGCTGTTATTTGGCTCAACAACTATCTTCAGGGCTGGCGGAAGACACTACTTATTGTATCCCATGACCAGAGCTTCCTAGATGACGTTTGTACTGACATTATCCATCTGCACGCCCAGAGACTCCATTACTATAGAGGCAACTATATGACCTTTAAAAAGATGTACCAGCAGAAGCAGAAAGAGCTTTTGAAGCAATATGAGAAGCAGGAAAAGAAGCTAAAAGAGCTCAAGGCTGGGGGCAAGTCCACCAAGCAGGCAGAGAGGCATACAAAGGAGGCCTTTATCCAGAAGCAGCAGAAATGCCGTCAGAAAAACCAGGATGAGAAGGCCCAACAGGCACCTGAGCTTTTGAAGTGACCAAAGGAATTTACTGTGTGATTCACTTTCCCTGACCCCCCACCACTCAGCCCCCCTGTGCTGGGACTACATGGTATAACATTTAGCTCTGAGGGACAGAAGTCACTCTTCAAGAACCTGGACTTTGGAATTGACATGGATTCAAGGATCTGTAGGGCCCAATGGTGTGGGAAAGAGTGCATTGCTGCTTCTGCTCACAGGAAAGCTGACTCCAACCCAAGGGGAGATGAGAAAGAACCACTGACTAAAAATTGGCTTCTTCAATCAGCAGTATGCAGAGCAGCTATGCATGGAAGAGACAGCCACTGAATATTTACAAGGGGGCTTCAACTTATCTTATCAAGATGCCAGAAAGTGTTGAGGGTGATTTGGTTTGGAGAGCCATGCCTATAACATCCAGATCTGCAAACTCTCAGGTGGACAGAAAGCCCAAGTAATGTTTGCTGAGCTGGCCTGTCGTGAACCAGATGTCCTCATACTGGATGAACCAACCAACAACTTGGATATAGAGTCTATTGATGCTTTGGGAGAAGTCATCAATGAATATAAGGGTGCTGTAATTGTCATCAGTCATGATGCACAGCTAATCACAGAGACCAATTGCCAACTTTGGATGGGAGAGGAACAGAGTGTTAGCCAAATTGATGGTAACTTTGAGGACTACATGAGAGAGGTGCTGGAGGCCCTGGGTGAAAGTCATGGTGAATCAACCTAGGGAGTGAGAGTTCCTCCTGTACACTCTTCTAGCTAATTTAGGCATGTGTGGCTGTACCTTTGAGTACCTTTCCCCTTCCCCCTCGCCATTTGCAAGGCTTCTGGAGCTGGGACTTTGCTTGTTGTGCCCAGACAGACTAGGAACCTTCTTCAAATGGAAGTACTGGCTTTATTTTACAGTATAGGTGGAAAAACTATTGATGCCATGATGTGTCATTGAATATCATAGATAAGGAAACTTTAAAAAAAAATAAAAAAGAAGCTCTCAGAGGAAGAGACAGATTCATTCCATCTTCCACCTTTGTTGTGGCTGGAGGCTGAAGTACCTTTGGATTTGGGAACATTCAGAGGGAGCTAGAGAGAAGATTTGGAAAGAGACAGTAAAGGACTTTAACTCCTGGCTCCATTTTGGGGATTACTGGTACTGGAACTAAAACTAAGGCTGCCTCCCCAGAAGCTTCCCAAGAGATCTCCTCCCAGAGAATGATTACGATTTATAGAACAAAAGAACTTCACATTTTGGCACCCAACATAGGGCAAGGACTTTTGCTTATCCTGACTCTGGCTGATTCTGAGCCATTCAGGGAGCTAGCCCAGACATTACAACCAGTTCACATCAATAATAAACTGTTATTATTGCTATTTCTGTTTTTGATCTACTGCCCACTTGAAAGTCTATTGTTCTCTTTTTCACTGAACAAAATATTCTTATATATACTACCACATCTCTCTGCTGGAATAATGATTATTTTTTAATATTTATGAAAAGCAAGAACATAATGTCATTCAATAACAATATCTAAAAATGACATGACAGTGTAGATAAAGGATTAAATTTGGATACAAAGGATCTGAGTAAATCTGATATTTACTGCCTATGTGACTTAGTTTTCTCATTTGTGTGTATTTTTGTATGTGTGAGTAGACACATGCACATGTGTGTTATGGATAGCTTCTAGCTCTAAATCCCATAATCCAATGTATGTTATTTGTGACAGCTATAAACATGCCCATGTTACTTTTTTGAGTATCAAGAAGTTATAATTGTATTTTCACTAAACAGCTCTAGAAATACAGAATTTAATTCATTGTCCATGCCAAAATCCAGAGGCTTCTTTGTGAATTTCTCATGAAAGTTATTAATTACCAGAGGAATGACTTTCAACTCTCTAATACAAAACTGCCATAACTTACAGCATCAATGAATTTAGAAAAGGAAATACTATTCATTAACAAATCCATCTCTCTTTGGAGGAAAATGAAACTCAAAGAGATGTGAAGATTTTCCCAAGGTCATTAAAGATATTACCAATCAGGAATGAGTCAGAACAAAATCTGTTCACCCCAATTCCAATGTTCTTCCCATTACAGCATATTATATTTCATTTATAAAATAAAGCTGAGAAATAAGAAGAAAATATGTGGGGAAAATAGTTATCCCTGTATTTTTTTGCCAAATGAAGTTACATGATTATGAAAAGACGAACATTTATGAATACATTGGTAACTAGTCCTTTCTATCTTTTTTTTATGTCATTAAAGGTTCTTTATTTCCCTTTAAATTCAACACTCCTAGGCTACGAGATCCTCTTAGCATAGCTATTCCTTTTAGAAATTCCAATTGCAGATCATCATGCTTTAATGATTTTCCATGATGGAATTCCTAACTGTTTCATGACAAACACATGCTGATGTGTACCTCTGTGGTTATTTAAATTGATCCTTACATAATAGACACAAAGTCCAGCTCTGGTACAAAAAATCAACACCTTCATGGGTAGGATTTGCAAGAACTCATTCTGAATTGGCAAAGGGTTTTTCTAGATATATTGTTTTCAAACATTTTTTCATTCCTCCCTGAAGTTATGTTAGTATTGCCCCCACACAATTCATAAATAAATAGAAAGGGAGGTAGATAGGTAGATAGAAAAAAGAAACAGATCAAGATAGAGATGCACACACATACATGCACATGTGCATGCTTGTTCCTCTTGCAGCTATTATCACTATCAAAATTGTTGTGAGTGTCACATAGAGTATTGAATTCTTGGAAGGAAGGAAGATAAAGAGAAGGAGGAAAATAAGGGTAGATAGAATAAGAACACTTTCTAGTTATGGAAAAGTGAATCGTTTAAATCAGATCATTTTGAGTGCAATATGTCTATAAATAAGAGCTGGTCAAAATGGTTTAATCTGTATAAATGCACAGAGAGGAAAGTTGATCTTTTAGATACAAAATAAATTTTTGCGATAGATGTTATTACTGTTTATAAGGCTGCGTGACAATTTCAATGAAGAAAACTATACATTTCACACAATTTCATAAATGTTATATAGTATATTTATTCTTTTTTCTAATGGTTAAAGCTTTTCATTATCAAGCTCTTCTTGATCATCACTTCTCAGCTATTCCTGTATATATGTGTGTATATACATTTGTGAGCTTTAATCTCACAAATTGGAATTGTTTACAAGATTAAGAAAGACTCAACAGGACTTAGCTTCAGTTAAGGAGTAAATTCAAATTCAGAATCTACACTTTTAAATTCATAGACAAGTCACTTATGTACTCTAGGCCTCAATTTTCCCATAGCTGATAACATATAATAATAAAAGCAATAGTAACAAAAACAGAAATAGCAATAACAATAGTTTACATGTATCTTGTATCTTAGAATTTAATTAATTTTAGGTTGCTTTGATGTTGAAGAAAAGAAATAGCAAAGTACTTTGAGAACTTGAAAATAAACTATAAGTAATAGGTAAAATTTCTTTTTGAGCCAGAAGTATATGTATACACGCAAATATAAATAAAGTGTTTAAATTTATTTTTACATGTATTTAAATGTCGTTTGCTTTCCTATGCAGACATACTCATGAAGTATTAATATGTACTAAAATGGTTCTCATTTTTGTGTCACTTTATGATTTGTAAAAATAAATTAAAAATAACTTTTTAAGGTAAGAATTTCAGATATTATTATCTACATTTTATGGCTGAGAAAACTGGCTCATAGATGTTATGACAGTCACAAAGATAAGTATGTGAGAGGCAAAATTTCAATCCATTCTGTTTCCACAGACACAGATATGATCATACGATAACTGTAACATATAGATATACACACAAGTTGTCTTTATAAAATGGCAATATAGATTTTTATCTTGTGAAACTAGTTTCATGAGTAAACTACACTTTGCATGTGTGCAAGTACATTATTTCTTTATTTCCTTGTACTTATGTAGAAAGAGAAATGTTGCTGAGTTAATGTAGTTTCTACCTCTAGACACTATGGACCAAAGTATTTTCCCTCCATGGGGACAGTTTTAAATTAAATCCATCACAATCCAACTTAAGCTTTAGTTGATCAATTGTTTTTGCTAAATTAAGATAAATTTCCCTAGCACTTATATTATTCAGGATAGAAATGCGTTCACATGCCTTTGCACAGTAGAAAAAAGAATTATTTTTTGTTCATACAATACGATGAAAAATAATTGTTAACAGAGCTTTTACTATTTAATTAGTTCCACATCACATACTATATTTATTGTGCAGATGTGCCTTATACTTCTCATGAACAACAATACTAAATGATATACTGTCTATACAAACTAAAAGGTTTTTCCAGGTTTAAAAAAAATGAAATTTTCCACACAATTCAATGCAGAGTCATTGGATCTACATGTTGTTATATCTAGTGATAAGAATAATAACGATAACAACAATAACTGACATTTCTAGAGCTTTAAATTTTAATCTAGGTAAATGTATGTTGTTCTTTTCTTGCAACAAAACACAGGCAAGACATCCTTCCCTGAGCCAACAATAGAACAGATACTGGGGGGATTATATAAACCTGTTTAAAAGGTCAGAAAGTCACAGAATTTCATGGGGGCATGAGAGAAGAAGGGAGTAAGCCTTGACATAGTGACTACTCTATCAGGTATTACACTGAGTACTTTACAAACATTATCTCATTTGATACTCAAAATAAGTCTAAGAGATAGGTGTTATTGTCATTTACATTTTGCCACTGAAGAAACTGAGAAAAACAGGTAAAATGACTTGACCAGGACTATATAACTATTTTATTTATTTATTCATTCATTCATTTATTTAGTGACTTATCCAGGGTCACTCAGTGTCTAAGATAAAATTTGAACTCATTTCCTCCTGACTCCAGGGCCAGTACTTAATCCACTATGCCATCTGGCTGCTCCTGAATTATACAACTATTAATAAACATAATAGCTGACACTTACATAATGTTTGCTATGAGGTAGACACTATAACATGCATTATATTATCATTATTTTAATTAATGTTCACAACAACTCCAGGAAATAAATGCTATTATTTTCCTCATTTGACAGTTGAAGAAGCTGAAGTTTACTTTATGCATGAGACCAAATCTGAATTCAGATCTAATTGCAATATGACCATTTGTGTTTCTAGATGACATGATAAGGCATGTATTCTTTTCTTTGACTATGCTTAATTGTTACAAAAGGGTTTTTATTTTTTTAATCCTTTTTTAGGGGGATTGAGAGGGAAAAAAAAAGAATTCTAATGCTAATTTTTAAAAAAGGAAAACAATTGAAACATTTCAAAAAATACACAGTAAAGAATGTAAGGAAGCACAAACAAGGTAATCCTGAAAGCAAAATGTATGAAATTATGGCTAACACTTTCATCAATAATCCTCTCTTTGTGTTCTGCTGTACATATTGAAATGTTCTTATTGTTTAATTCAAAATCCCATAGATACTGGTAATTTTTTATTTTCTTTTTTATTATTAAAGATTTTTATTTTTAAAAATATGCATAGTTTTTAGCATTCACCTTAGCAAAACCTTGTGATCCAAATTTTTTTCCCTCCCTTTTCCTATCCTCTTCCCTAGGCAACAAGTAATCCAATATATGTTAAACATGTAGAATTCTTCTATACATATTTCCACAATTATTATGCTGCACAAAATAAATCAGATCAAAAAGGGAAAAAAATGAAAAAGAAAACTAAATGCAAGCAAACAACAACAAAAAAGTGAAAAGACTATGTGTTGATCCACACTCAGTCCACACGGTCCTCTCTCTGCATGCAGAAGGCTTTCTTTATCACAACACTTTTGGAACTAGATTGAATCACCTCATTGTGGAAAAGAGCCATGTCTATAAGAACTGATCATTGTATAATCTTACTATTGCTATATACAATGATCGCCTGCATCTGCTCATTTGACTTAGCATCAGTTCATGTAAGTCTCTCCAGGCCCCTCTGAAATCATCCTGCTAATTGTTTTTTTACAGAACAATAATATTCCATAACATTCATATACCATAACTTATTCAGCCATTCTCCAATTGATGGACATCCAATCATTTCTAATTTCTTGACACTACAAAAATGGCTGCCACAAACATTTTTGCACACAAGTCCTTTTCCCTTTTTTAATGATCTCTTTAGGACGCAGACCCTGTAGAGATACTGTTGGATCAAAGGGAATGGACAGTTTGATAGCCATTTGGGCATAGTTCCAAATTGCTCTCCAGAATGGTTGGATTTGTTCACAGTTCCACCAACAATGTATTAGTGTCCTAGCTTTCCCAAATCCCCTCTGACATTCATCATTATTATTTACTGTCATCTTAGCCAATCTAAGAGATGTGTAGTGATACATCTGAGTTATTTTAATTTGCATTCCTCTGATCAATAGTGATTTAAAAGATTTTTTCATACTACTATAAATGGTTTTAATTTCTTCATCTGAAAATTGTCTGTTCATATCCTTTGACCATTTATCCATTGGAGAATGGGTTAAATTCCTATAAATTTCAGTAAATTTACTATATAATTTAGAAATGTGGCCTTTATCAGAACCCTTGGATATAAAAAAAAAATTTCCCAATTTATTGCTTCCCTTCTAATCTGTGTGCATTGGTCATAGATAGATCAACAAAAGAACTAGATAGGAAGGAAGGAAAAAATATCACATATTAGGTGGAGCTGCATTCATTGGATCTTCTTGGCACAGGCTAAAATGTCAAGGCTGTGGCCTGGCTTAGTTAGAGTGAAAGAACTCATAAAATCTTAGCAACCAAAGGACCTAAAAAAGGAAGTGGGGATTATGAAACTTAATTGTGTATTTTAAAAGAAGAAAGCACAAAGTATCAAGAAAATGTGAACCAAGAGAGCAGCTTGAAGAATAGTTTAACAATGTAGCTAACACAGTCCAAGAGGAAAAAAAAAAAAAAAAAAAAAAAAATATATATATATATATATATATATATATATATATATATAGTTAGTTAGTTAGTTAGTTAGTTAGTTAGTTAGTTAGTTAGTTAGACTAGAGTTAAAAGAAACTGACTGTCCAAATAAATTTTGGCTAGCCCAGAGAGTATAGATATTTGTATCTTTTCAAGCCCTTCTATGGGACATCTATTTCATGAATTTATTTCTTCAAATTAGTTTCAGTTGTGGGTGGTACTTGACCATTGTTTGGAAAATGGTGGTATATGAATGGCCTTAAATATGTGATATAGTTGCATGCAATTTCTGATTTTAAAATCATAGGAGAAAAAAAGACTTGGCACTTGACTGTAATGTAACAAATACTTTAGTTAACCCTTTCCAGTCTCCAGTACCACATTTCCATTTGATTGATGGATAAAGATTTAAATACTAGAGAAAGAGAGAATAATGAAAGGAGAAGAGAAAGTAATCATGGTTTATTAGAAAGAAAATATTATTTAGAATCCTGTGTCCAGATCCCATTTTTGATGCCAAAAATATGGCCTTGGACAAGTCACTATCTCTCTCTACCTGGTATCATATTTTTTGCTTCTAAAATGAAGTTGGATTAAATTGCTTCTGAGGTCCCCTCCAGCTCTAGACCTCTGATCTTATAACCCTTTGGTATAAATAAAAGCACAATGAGAATTAGTATCCTCCTGTTTAAAATTAGATGTCTGAAAAGTTTTTGTTTCATCATAAGCATAAGTATTTGTAGTCAATCAGTGTGCTTAAACAATAAAGATTCAGAGAAATCTTATTCAGACATATATGATGGGATTTACAAGTCAATCAAATCAGCATCTGATAGATATGGCAACACCAACTAATATTGAGGTCTTATGGGAATTAGAAAGGTTGGGGAGAAAAATAAAATAAAACAAAACAAAAAGACTCTTCTTTTGGAATTTCTAGCCACTAATTGAAACAGTACCATGAATGGCAAGTGGTATAATAAGGGTGAAAATAACAGTGGAGTGAATATTTGGAAAACTTGGTCATCTTTCACTAACCATTTTACATCTTTTGAACTCAATTTCTTAACCTTTAAAATAAAGGGATTGCATTTGATGATTTATAATATCCCTTTCAGCTCTAACACAATATGATTCTTGCCATCCTAGTTTCCATTTGTGAAGCCACTTAAACTCTAATACTTTCATAAACTAGGCACAAGAGGAAGATAATAGAGAAATTCAAAGTGATCAAGAATACAAGTCACAGAAGAGGAAAAAGTTACATTTTCTATATTCTAGGAATTGTACTGTGCCTAAAAGTGAGGAAACCTAGAAAAATTTTAAAAAGTAAAATGATTGTATTAGTGATATCATATTGCTTACTTTCTCAATGGTAAAAGAAAGTCTGCTGAGAGAGAATTTGGAAGTCAATTTGATTTTTAAAAATTTAAAATAAATAAAATATAATTGCTTTAAAAGAAAAAAACAACAATAAAATGATAACTATATGGAACTTTTACATACATATTAGCTTATTTTTTTCCTGATCAAAAGTCAATAGAATATCAGATTGAGACTATCTTATCATGGAATGAGCAAAGAAACTACATTCTTCTAAAAAGTTAGTTTTTTTTCTAAAAAACGTAATGGTATTTAATTGATTATTAAATTGATTCTTTTATTATTATTATATATATATATTATTGCTAAATGATTATTTTCAAAAAGAAGATTGGTGGCATCAGGAAAACAAGGCAATTGATTTCTGGAGACATGAGACAGCAGCTGCTGCCAATAGCTCTTAAGAAGTCACAGCCATTCTTCCCCCAGCATTCTTAACCCTCCCCCTCTCCTTTCCTGCCTCCCCTTCTTTCTTCCCCTTTTCCCTCCCTCCCTCCCTCCTTCCTATATCCTCTCTCTCTCTCTCTCTCTCTCTCTCTCTCTCTCTCTCTCTCTCTCTCTGTCTCTCTGTCTCTGTCTCTCTCTCTCTCTCTCTCTCTCTCTCTCTCTGTCTCTCTCTGTCTCTCTCTCTCTGTCTCTCTCTCTCTGTCTCTCTCTGTCTCTCTCTGTCTCTCTCTCTCTCTCTCTCTCTCTCTCTCTCTCTCTCTCTCTCTCTCTCTCTCTCTCTCTCTCTCTCCAAAAGGCCAATGAGAAATCACATAAATAACCTAGTGGTTTAGCATTGTAGTAGTGTTGTTACTTCACTGTTTTTCCTCTGTAGCTATGTTTCTATTTTTTTTTAAATTTTCCCTGTGCCATATGAATTTCTGGGTAGAGTCTTATACAGTGATATATATTGCAAACTATTAAAGTCAAAAGGTACATATTATTGTCATTTTAGCTATATTTGACTCACCATGATCTCATTTGGTGTTTTCTTGGCAAAGATAATAAAGCTGTTTGCCATTTCCTCCTCCAGCTAGTTTTACTGATGAGGAAACAGAGGCAAAGAGGTTTATGCGACCTGTCCAGGATCACACACTTAGTAAGTATTTCTGACCAGATTTGAACTCACAAATATGTTTTACTGACACCTGGTTCAGGATTCAATTCATTGAGCCACTTGGTATACACAAAAGGAATAAAGAAGAATAACATTTCAGTTATTAAGACCTATATATGCCAGAAGTCATGGTACCCAGACATTTAGAAGTTGCAGGACTTTTCTTATTTTAGTTCTAAAGCAAAAGTGTTTTTATTTATTTTTTTTTGTTTTGGTTTTTGGTTTTTTGTTTTGTTTTGGTTTTTGTTTTTTATTTTTTGTTTTTTGGGTTTTTTTTTTTTTTACTTTTTGCTGAGTTAGTTGGGGTTAAGTGACTTGCCCAGGGTCACACAGCTAGGAAGTGTTAAGTGTCTGAGACCAGAATTGAACTCAGGTCCTCCTGATTTCAGGGCTAGTGCTCTATCCACTGTGTCACCTATCTGCCTCAACAATTTTTTTCTTAATAAATTTGTTCATATTTCCATAAGGCATTAATTCAATTGGATTAAGCACAATTAATTAAGCATGCTTTTTGTTCAATGCATATTTTAGGCAATGGGGAAACATGAAACAATTATACCATACCCTCTTTCATGTAGATTTTTAATCTAATAGAGGAATAAAACAAACACACAAAAAAACTATAAAACAAGTTACAACAAAAGTATCTTGGAGAGGTCAAGACAGCACAGAAATCAAAGAAAAATACATCACTCATATCTGTGGAAAATCAGGGAAGGTTTTCCATTTCTTTTGTTTTACACGTTATTTCAAGGAACTAGATGTGGCAAATATTTCCATCTAAGCTAAGACTAAGAAACAAATAATTAGCCTTAAGAATATGAGTATAAATATCATGATATTTGAGATTAGTTATATTTTTCCCCACTTAAAATACGGATATGGTCATCTGGAAGCACAAATTCCTGAAAAATAATTTCCTCTACACTGTCTCCACTGAGTATTCACTGCAGCTTTGTTTAAGGACAAGTACACAAAGACCCATTACAATTTATCCCATTTTTTTGTTGTTAGTTTCAAATATTAGGAAATGTATCCTTGAAGAAGAGACCCTGAAACTCTGAAAATACTTAAAGAAGAAAATCTCCTTCAACTCTGCCTCAGTGAGGGACCCTGCCCCAAGGACAACAGTTTTATCTTTGTTATCTGGGTTGGGTCAGCTCTGTCCAAAAACCCATTGAATTCAGTTCAAATTCTAGCCCTAGCTGAAACACAGCAAGAAGCCAACTTGGGACTACACCCACAGGCCCCCTTTAGCTAAATCTCTCATTATAAAAAGAGCCAAACTAAAATCCTCTCTTTGCAGAGGTTCCAAACATGCCAGCTATACCATGCTTGGCACCCAAAGGAGCCTCTGCCCACTGGAATACTGTTTCCAGTGCTATCCTCTATTTCCCTAACCAGACTTTAATCCCCATAATAAACCTCTTTTATCAATTTAGGTTTTGGGGTCTGTAAATTCCTTTTTAGAGAACTTCTGCACTGCCAGAAGGGAGTCCCCAAAACTCCCTACCCTTGCCCTGAATCCTAAGGGGTTGCAGGGGAGCTCCATTTGACTCCCTGAATCCTGAACCTGCCACTAGACCTCATTTAACTCCCTGACCACCAGAAACTCAAATTTCATTTGGGTTCTCCAAATCTAAACCTCATCATCCTTATCTGGTCAAAGTCTCCTTCTCTAAAACTTCTCTACTACTTCTACCAATGTTCTATTATGAATAATAGATGAAACACTTTAGGGGAGACCCTGTCCATATTTTTCACCAGGAATCTATTATAGAGAATAGAAGAAATGAAAATATGTAATAAATTCTATGCCCAGTACCTTCCTTTATTTAGAGTTCAGTTACTATAGATTTGTTTATTTTACATTCTTTAGCAATGAACAACACTGATTTCTTTATAGGCTAAATATCAGCAAAAATTATGGGATGAGAGAAGATATAGACATAAAAATGAACAAAAAGAGAAAGAGAAACAGAGTCAGAGAGAAGAAGAGAAAAACACAAATAAATAGAGAGACAGAGATAAAAATGGAAAGATGGAGGGATTGAATGGGAGGCAGGAGAAATCCCTGTCTCAAATATATTCAAATGCATCAATATAATAGAAATTGAATCCATAATGATGAGCTTTAAAATATAAAATAGAAATTTATTTTTAAACAGAGAAATGGATTTCTTTGATTTAAGAGAATTGATGGTGATACTTATCTCTTTGAAGAGAGATGGCAGACTAAGTTCAGACTGAATAATCATGACTATTGTGTGGATTAGTTCTGCTCAATAGTATTTACCTATTGTAAGGGAATATTCTATTATAGGAACTAATAGTGATGGTTTTAAGAGCATCAATGAATATTCTCAAAAGAAAATTAGGAAAAAGCAAGAAATTATTTCTTTAGGACCCAAATGGGTCTATCGTCACAAAAGACCACTAGGCACCAAAGTTCTCCCAGAGTAGAGATCCTTAACATAGGGCCAATGAACTTATTTTTAAAATATTTTGGACAATATGATTTTTAAAAATACTGTGAATATTATTGTATGCATTTAAAAACTTTATCCTAAGGAGTCCATAAGTTTCATCTATTGCAAGACGTCAATGACAAAAAAAAAAAAAAAAAAAAAAAAAAAAAAAGATTTTAAAATACCATGAAAATTGTCTATTTCATCTTTTATGATTTCCACTACTCTTTGATAACAATTTTGCTACTAGTACTATCTAGGAGAGGTATCTTCACCTCTAGCATCACTTTGGTAAGTCATTTAAACTTTACAGGCCTCATTTTCCTTAAGTACCAGATAAGGGAATTATTCTCCATTATCTCTGAAGTTCCTTATTATGATTCTTCTATTCCTGGTTTTTTTAAACTGATATTTTAAATTTAGGCCATATATTCATTTGAAAATTTGTGACATGTGGTATAAATTATAAATTAAAATCTAATTTCTGCCAAATTTCCAGATTTGTCATTTGTTCCTGATAAAGTCAATCTGAATTTTTCTGATCACAAAAAACTTCTTTATCGAAACCATTCCTTTAATTACCCATGCATTTGATTGGGGGATTGATTTGGGTCTTATAGTTACCTAAACACCTGTGTTTTTGTTTCTTGGAAATAAAAATCACATTTTTACCCTTCTTAGTCCTATAATGTTATTCCTTTTCTCCACAATCTCACAGAGCACTGAAAGTTATTGAGCATAACATCAATTTATCAAATGGTTTTAAGAAGCAGGCAATTTAATCATCCAGGTGTTCAGAGAATTATATAAATTATAAAAACATGAAGCTTCTGCATATATGCAATGACTTTTAAAGCTAATAAATAAACAACTCAAATATTGACTCCACACAGAACTTTCCATTAAGAATAATAATCAAGGATAAAAATCAGAGACCTGAAAAATTCAATTAAGAGAAGCATTTATTGAGTGCCTACCATAAGCCAGGAAAAAATATATATACATATATTTTATATATATATATATATATATATATATATATATATAATATATATATGTAAAATATAAAAATTATATTATGTATAATACAATTATATTAATATTATATATTTTATATGTTGTGTATGTTATGTATATATGTATGTATGTCATATGACTTAAGTCCAAAAGCAAAACCATCTCTTGCCTTCAATGCATTTATTAAATATTTGTTTCTGTTTGTTTTTTAAAGGCAGCTGAGTGGTAGAGTAAATAAAGCACTGAAGTTATAAAGTCCAGAGTCTGAATCCTACCTCAGACCTTTATTAACTATTAGACTGGACACTGCAGTTCCCTTATCTGCATGCTGCTAGAATTGTAAGAATTAAATTAAATGATAATTATAATATGCTAGTTGTGGTTAAGATGTTTTCAGATATGTTGTAATGCTGGAGAAACTGAGCAAGACAGAGATTATTGAACAATTTAACAATTTATTAAATGGAGAGATTTATTGGGACCAATGGATCCATGGTATAGAGTAACAAAAGCAATGACATAATGGGGGAGGTACCTGGATAGGGAGAGGAACCGAGGATGAGGATGACATAATGGAGGCAGGAATAATGGAGAGAGGTACCTGGAAGGTGATGACCTAATGGGGGGAGGCACCCTGGATAACATGATGGAGGGAGGTATTGGAGAGGCTCCAGATATTTTAATGATGTCTAAAATGGATAAAGACCTTTATCCCATCAAACATTAAGAGGGAATAAGTATAGCCTAAAGATTTAAAACCTTTATCCTAATATTAGAAGGGAATGGTTATAACCTGAGGCAGAGTAACTGAAAAGGACAATTAGGGAAACTGGGTCAGGTCATTAAAAGAGAACTATGGCACAACAATGTCTGTCTCTTTTTCCACTCATTTTTTAGATGAGGAAACTGATGTCAACATGATTAAGTGACTTGACCAAGGTCAAATACTATTAAGTATCTGAGGCTAGAAAATGTAGGAAGATGAGTCTTCCCTTTCTTTAGATTTGGCACTCTATTCAATGAATCACCTAGCTGCCCCTTAAAGTGCTATATCAACCATTGCTAAATGCTAGCTATTTGGGGGTTACAGTAAGTAAATGCATAACTTTTAAAATATATAAGGACAAATGATTTTGTAGAGTAAGAATATAATAATTTGGAGGATCACAAAGAAGGCTTGGAATTCTACAAATTAGTAGTAAAGATGGAGAGTCTTTGAGGTTTAGAGACAATATGTGCAAAGGCATCAAGCCAGGAAATGAAATTTGCATATTATAAGTCCCTAATTTACATGGGAATAATAATTAGATAAGGAAAATGGCCCAGTACATTTATTCTACTTTTGATTAAAAAAAAAAAAAAAAAAAAAAAAAAAAAGTATGAACAATTGAGTAAAACTAAAATCTCAATAGAAAGGATACATTATTATTTTATGATATGACAATTTTGGCATCAGAGGAGTCAGGTTCAAATTCTTGCTGTTCCAGTTGCTACTTGAGTGACCTTGAGAAAGCCAGATCCTTCAGCCTTAATTTTTTAATTGTGAACCAAGGAGGTTGGATTATATGACTGCTATGGTCCCTTCCAGCTCTAAATCAATGATCAGGTAGCTTTTAATCAGAGTCTGTTGCATCCAACTCAGAGCATTAAGCGGGAAAATGCCAATATATACTCCCTGGAAGAATAAAAAACAATGAAAATAATCACTGGGAAGAATAAAGTAGATATAAACTTTCTCCCTTGCTACATACACATACATACATACATACATACATACATACATATATTTATGTATATGTATGTATAATGCATATATATATATATATATATATATATATATATATATATATATATATAAAACATATATACACATACATACATATAAATTTCTTTATGACCCTCATTTGGGATTTTCTTGGCAAAGGTATTGAAGTGCTTTGCCATTTCCTATTCTAGCTCATTTGAATAATTTGCCCAGGGTCACATAGCTAGTAAGTGACTAAAGTCAGATATGAACTCACAAATATGAGTCTTCCTGATTATAAGCCCAGCATTCTTCTATCCACCATGCCACTAAGCTCCCCTAGTAGAAATTAGAATTATTCTGCTTGGGAGTTTATCAGGTGGTTTCTCTTATCTCACTGTCTTCAAATTGAGGCTACATAGCCAATAGTCAGTAATATTATAGAGGAAATCCCTATTCACATAAGGGTTGGATTAGATAGCCTCTAGAGCCTCAAATGCTATGATTAAACTTTTGATTCTCTGTGAGGAAAAACATTTTTAGAAAAGAAAGGATTCTCTAGGCATGGACCCACATTTAACACCACATACTAAGATTAGATCAAAATGGGTCCAAGATTTAGGCATAAAGAATGAAATCATAAATAAATTGGAGGAACAGGGGATGGTTTACCTCTCAGACTTGTGGAGGAGGAAGGAGTTTGTGTCCAAGGGAGAATTAGAGACCATTATTGATCATAAAATAGAAAATTTTGATTACACCAAATTAAAAAGTCTCTGCACAAGCAAAACTAATGCAAACAAGATTAGAAGGGAAGTAACAAATTGGGAAAACATTTTTACAGTTAAAGGTTCTGATATAGGCCTCATCTCCAAAATATACAGAGAATTGACTTTAATTTATAAGAAATCAAGCCATTCTCCAATTGATAAATGGTCAAAGGATATGAACAGACAATTTTCAGATGATAAAATTAAAACTATTTCCACTCATATGAAAGAGTGTTCCAAATCACTATTGATCAGAGAAATTCAAATTAAGACAACTCTGAGATATCATTACACACCTGTCAGATTGGCTAAGATGACAGGAACAAATAACGATGAATGTTGGAGGGGCTGTGGGAAAACTGGGACACTGATGCATTGTTGGTGGAGTTCTGAAAGAATCCAACCATTCTGGAGAGTAATCTGGAATTATTCCCAAAAAGTTATCAAAATGTGCATACCCTTTGACCCAGCCATACTACTACTGGGCTTATATCCCAAGGAAATACTAAAGAAGGGAAAGGGACCTGTATGTGCCAAAATGTTTGTGGCAGCCCTTTTCATAGTGGCTAGAAGCTGGAAGATGAATGGATGTCCATCAATTGGAGAATGGTTGGGTAAATTATGGTATATGAATGTTATGGAATATTATTGTTCTGTAAGAAATGACTCTGTAAGAAATACAGAGAGGCTTGGAGAGACTTACATCAACTGATGCTAAGTGAAACGAGCAGAACCAGAAGATCATTATACACTTCAACAATGATACTATACCAGGATGTATGCTGATGGAAGTGGATATCTTCAACATAGAGAAGAGCTAATCCAATTCCAATTGATTAATGATGGACAGAATCAGCTACAGCCAGAAAAGGAACACTGGGAAATGAGTGTAAACTGTTATTTTTACCTTCTGAATCCAATTCTTCCTGTGCAACAAGAAATTCAGTTCTACACACATATATTGTATCTAGACTATATTGTAATATATTTAACATGTATAAGACTGCCTGCCATCTGGGGGAGGGGGTTGGGGGGAAGAAGGGAAAAAATCTGAACAGAAGTAAGTGCAAGGGATAATGTTGTAAAAAAATTACCCAGGCATATGTACTGTCAAAAAAAAAAAAAAAAGTTATAATTATAAAATAAAATAAAAATTAAATAAACCAAAAAAATTCCTACAAAAGCAAAAAAGGAAAAAAAAATATGGATGGGACGTTCTGGGTATAGGAAACACTATGAATAAAGCCATCTGGTCCAGAAACACCTTAAAGAAAAAAAAATAAAAAGAAAAGAAAAGAAAAGAAAGGATTCTAAGGATTAAGTTGTCCACTCTTCCTGTCCACACATTTCCTAAATGCTAAACTGGTAATAGTTCAGGCAGGTTGGGGAAGGTTTAAGATATTCCCAGAAAATTTTAAAAGTCCTATGTGATGCTCATGTTGCTGAGCTGGCACTAATATGACTTAGAGAATTGTGATTTTTCATAACAGTTTGATTTGGTCTCATCAAATGTTATTTCTTGGGATATTGACACCTTTGATACATGGTTCTGTCCAACTTTCCCTAGTGAATTGTTATTCAGAATTGGTTGGTTTCTTGTCATTTTTCTTCATTAGTTGCTTTGATCACAAATAGGATGCTGCTACTGGGATTTTCATTGGCAATTATCTGAGATTGTGCCTCTCAGAATGAAAGAAAACCCCACATTTGCTGTCAGTGAATAAGCCAAACAAACTAAAATTGTTCCTAATTTCAGTCTGTGAAAGAAATGACCTGAGCTTGGAAGTTGTCTACTACTACTACTGCTACTACTAGAAGAGAAGCCCATACAATACTGATTAAGAACAATCTTCTTCCCACTGTGTTAATATAATCAACCCCAACAAGCCCTCCACTGGAGAACCATAGGCAATTCTGTACGCCACAATAAAAAAAAGATAGAAGAAATTGATATCTGATAGAGTTTACTACAGTAACACCATTTAGCATTTTCTTAGAAAGGGTTGTAGAAGAAAGGAAGGTATTGGAATCCATTTGCTTTTGAATCCATGATCTTTTTCTCACAATCATCACTGGAATCACTTCAAAGACTCCTGAAAATAATAGCTTGGCATAGGTGACAAAATAGGTGACACTAATTACTTTTCTAGATTTCTATTTAATCTAGGTTTTTGCTGATTAGACCAGTTCTTTTTATTCTTCTCATAGGCAGTGTAGTTTAGTGGGAAAGTCACAAAACCTAATGTCATAAGCCCTGGGTTTATTCTTAGTTCCAACAATTACCACCTATGTGACTTTGGGTAACTTACTTATTCTATCCGAATCTTAATTTTTTTTTCATCCATGAAATAGAAGTAATAGTGTAACATTCATAATAGTAAGTTTTCAAATAATTTTCCTTTCAAAGACACTTATGGAGTTTGTGTGAGGATTAATTGTAGGTAGCATTTTTTCTCATAAGTAGGGAAGGTGAAAAGGAAAGAACATAAATGTTTGTTAATCAACAGAAATAAAATTTAATAAAAACATAAATGAAAAGGAAGATAAATTATTTTTAAAAATAGAAAGATAATTTGCTGAAGTGTACAAGATTCATAATCTATGTTAGTAGAGTGAGTAGATGTGCCAAACAAAATTATACACTATTTTCCTAAAGATCCTAATGTTATCTAGATTCACCACTCTTCTTCAGAAGGTAAAGAAAGTTTCCAGATATATAATCTACTATTTCAGTTTTCACAGTTTTCATTTCCTATGAACCCAAACAGGCATTTAGCAGGTTTTGGACTCTATTTGGACTCTATTTTGCAGGTTAGGACTCCTTTCTAGAAGAGAAGCCCATATGGTACTGATTAAGAACAATCTTCTTCCCACTGGACTTACATTGTCCAAATAACAGACAGAAATATTGTGTGGCAGAGAAAAGAGGGAAGGAAATTTCAGGCCCCTTTTTCATCATGTTGTGTTTTCTTTTTTAGTTTTTTAGTTACTTGATATTTAAGTTGGGAAGATCACATTGAAAATCCCTTCTTCCCAAGAGTTTACTACTGATGTCTCTCTCTTTTGAAAGTCTAAATTCTGGGATTCTCAAAATCAAGATTCTTAATGTTTTCAATTAAATCAATATATATTTCAAGAAGAATAATTATGAACAAAAGTGATATACAATATATTAAAAGAGAAATAGAATGAATCAGGTGAATAAGAAAAAGAAAATGAAAAAAGAGAGGAAAAGCAACAGGAAAAATTGAGATGACTGTAAAGAAGATGCAGGGTTAGAGGAACAAAAATAGGAAACTATATGGAAGGAGAAAGGAGGATGAAAAACAAAAAAAGATAAAGTAGTTATATCTAACATCTACTAAATATTTTAATCAAGCAAATGAATTAGCCTTCCAAGATCATATTTCCTTTTCTGTAAAATAAGGGGATGGGATTTTCTCTAACATTTCTTTCAAATTAAAATCCAAAGATATAGGAATGGTTAAAATGAAGAGGAAAGAAAAGAAAAAAGGGAAAGGAATAAGAAAAAAAAATGTAGTAAAAAAGAAAAAGAAAGACAAAAACCTGAGTGACAGTATAATGAAAGAAAAGGTAGAAACTTTTTTTGTTTGTTTTGTTTTATATTCTATTCTTTTCTTTTTGAAAAGAGCTTAGCAAGAGACTTGTTGGGGGAGAGCCAAGATGGCAGGGACAACATATGTTTCTCTCTGACCTTTGTTACAACCCTCACAACAATTAAAAAAATCCAGCCTCTGAATTAACTCTGGACCAGGAGAACCCACAAATATTTGGAGTGCAACAAATTATCAGCAGAAGATATTTTCAAAGATCACCAGAAAAGGTCTGTTTCAATTGGAAATGGGAGGGAGGCAGCCTAACACAAACAGCTGACCACAAATGCCAGTGCAGACAGAGCAACCCTGCAGCAGAGCAGTCTCAGTATGGTGGTGCAAACTCTGTGGGGCAGAGAATTTATGAAGGAAACAGACCAGAAAAGGTCTATTTCAATCTGAATCAGGAGGGAGGCAGCTTTACACAAACAGTTGACCACAAACACTAACTCAGACAGCACAGAATCCCAGGGCATTGCTGAATTTCCCAGCATTGCAAACACCTAATGGCAAAGAGTTTCCAGAGGGAGGAATCTATGGGAATTTACAGCAGTATAGGCCACTCTGCCCTGGTTACAAGCCAGTAGATCAGCAGAGAAGTTATAAAACATCCAACACAAACACAAAAGATTAATAATAAGCCCCAAAACACCAGAATCTCAGGGGACTTAGCCATGCCCACCCAACACTTGGAGTGAATCAGCACTGACCCAGCACAGCTGCGGTGGCTTAGCAAACCTCTCCTACCCTAAAGGCAGCCCTTATCTTAATTTTTAAAAAATAAAAATGAGTACAAAAGTAAAGAGGACTCTAACAATAAACATCTTTTATGGAGAGAGAGAATAACAGATTTTCAAACTGAGGAAACTAAAGGCAGATTGTCTCCAGATGAAGTCCCAAAAGGTGGCATAAGCTGATCCCCATCACATAACGCTCTCCTAGAAGAAATTTAAAAGGATCTTTTTTTTTTTTTCACATTTTCTGTTTTCTTTCTTTATTTATTTCTTTTTTTTTTTTTTTTTACTGTTAACAAGTTTTATTGAGGAGTTCTTATATAGTGATCCCAAAAGTCTTAGTGTACTTTTTTTTTTATAATTTAATTTTTATTTTATTTTATAATTATAACTTTTTTTTTGACAGTACATATGCCTGGGTAATTTTTTACAACATTATCCCTTGCACTTACTTCTATTCAA
Source organism: Sminthopsis crassicaudata (assembly GCF_048593235.1). Taxonomy (NCBI): domain Eukaryota; kingdom Metazoa; phylum Chordata; class Mammalia; order Dasyuromorphia; family Dasyuridae; genus Sminthopsis; species Sminthopsis crassicaudata. The sequence continues at coordinate 153,703,402 of NC_133618.1, forward strand.
ATTTTTTCCCTTCCTCCCCCAACCCCCTCCCCCAGATGGCAGGCAGTCTTATACATGCTAAATATATTACAGTATATTCTAGATACAATATATGTGTATAGAACTGAATTTCTTGTTGCACAGGAAGAATTGGATTCAGAAGGTAAAAATAACAGTTTATACTCATTTCCCAGTGTTCCTTTTCTGGCTGTAGCTGATTCTGTCCATCATTAATCAATTGGAATTGGATTAGCTCTTCTCTATGTTGAAGATATCCACTTCCATCAGCATACATCCTGGTATAGTATCATTGTTGAAGTGTATAATGATCTTCTGGTTCTGCTCGTTTCACTTAGCATCAGTTGATGTAAGTCTCTCCAAGCCTCTCTGTATTTCTCCTGTTGGTCATTTCTTATAGAACAATAATATTCCATAACATTCATATACCATAATTTACCCAACCATTCTCCAATTGATGGACATCCATTCATCTTCCAGCTTCTAGCCATTATGAAAAGGGCTGCCACAAACATTTTGGCACATACAGGTCCCTTTCCCTTCTTTAGTATTTCCTTGGGATATAAGCCCAGTAGTAGTATGGCTGGGTCAAAGGGTATGCACATTTTGATAACTTTTTGGGAATAATTCCAGATTACTCTCCAGAATGGTTGGATTCTTTCAGAACTCCACCAACAATGCATCAGTGTCCCAGTTTTCCCACAGCCCCTCCAACATTCATCATTATTTGTTCCTGTCATCTTAGCCAATCTGACAGGTGTGTAATGATATCTCAGAGTTGTCTTAATTTGAATTTCTCTGATCAATAGTGATTTGGAACACTCTTTCATATGAGTGGAAATAGTTTTAATTTTATCATCTGAAAATTGTCTGTTCATATCCTTTGACCATTTATCAATTGGAGAATGGCTTGATTTCTTATAAATTAAAGTCAATTCTCTGTATATTTTGGAGATGAGGCCTTTATCAGAACCTTTAACTATAAAAATGTTTTCCCAATTTGTTACTTCCCTTCTAATCTTGTTTGCATTAAGTTTTGTTTGTGCAGAAACTTTTTAATTTGGTGTAATCAAAATTTTCTATTTTATGATCAATAATGGTCTCTAGTTCTCCCTTGGACACAAACCCCTTCCTCCTCCACAAGTCTGAGAGGTAAACCATCCCCTGTTCCTCCAATTTATTTATGATTTCATTCTTTATGCCTAAATCTTGGACCCATTTTGATCGAATCTTAGTATGTTGTGTTAAATGTGGGTCCATGCCTAGTTTCTGCCATACTAATTTCCAGTTTTCCCAGCAGTTTTTGTCAAATAATGAATTCTTATCCCAAAATTTGGGATCTTTGGGTTTGTCAAACACTAGATTGCTATTTTTATTCACTATCTTGCCCTGTGAACCTAACCTATGCCACTGATCAACTAGTCTATTTCTTAGCCAATACCAAATGGTTTTGGTGACTGTTGCTTTATAATACAGTTCTAGATCAGGTACAGATAGACCACCTTCACTTAATTTTTTTTTCATTACTTCCCTTGAAATTCTCGACCTTTTGTTGTTCCATATGAATTCTGTTGTTATTTTTTCTAGGTTATTAAAATAGTTTCTTGGAAGTCTGATTGGTATAGCCCTAAATAAATAGATTAGTTTAGGGAGTATTGTCATCTTAATTATATTCGCTCGGCCTATCCAAGAGCACTGAATGTCTTTCCAATTATTTAAATCTGACTTTATTTTTGTGGCAAGTGTTTTGTAATTTTGCTCATGTAATTCCTGACTCTCCTTTGGTAGATATATTCCCAAATATTTTATACTATCGACTGTTATTTTGAATGGAATTTCTCTTTGTATCTCTTGCTGTTGGATTGTGTTGGTAATGTATAAAAATGCTGAGGATTTATGTGGATTTATTTTGTATCCTGCAACTTTGCTAAAATTCTGAATTATTTCTAAATTTTAAATGGATCTAAAAAGAGAGTTAGAAGAAAAATGGGGAAATGAAATGAAAGCTTTGCAAGAGGTTTTGGAAAAGGCAACATAAAATAGACTTGGTGAAATGGGAAAAAAAGCATATAACTCATTAAAAGATAGATTTGATAAAATGGAAAAAGAAAGCAACTCCCAGAAAAACAGAATTTGTCAAACAGAAAAAGAAAATGACATCTTAAAAAAACAGAATTTTTGGAATGGAAAAAATTCCATAGAACAAAACAACACATTTAGAAATTCAATTGGACAAATACAAAAAGAAATTAAAAAAAAAAGTAAATGAAGAAAATAACATACTAAAATTCAGAATTGAATTCCAGATCTAGGAGAGGTAATCTAGGGAATATTGAAGTCCCTTATATATATGATGAAAAAACAAAAAAAAAAAAAAAAAGAGAGTCTAGACACTATTTTTCAGGAAATCATCAAAGAGAACTGCCTGGATATCATAGAAATAGAAGTTAAAATGACCATTGAAAGAATTCACTGAACGCCTTCTGAAAGAGACCCCAAAATTAAAACCCCAATTTTGTGGCTAAATTTTAGAACTATTATAGACACCAAGATAAAAATATTACAAGCAGCCAGAACAAAACAATTCAAATACCAAGGAGCCACAATAAGGATTACTCAGGACCTAGTAGCCTCCACTTTATAGTATCAAAGGGTCTGGAAACTGCTATTTTGAAAGGCAAAGAAACCTGGAATACAGCCAAGAATAAACTACCCCGCTAAACTGAGCATTTTTTTCCAGGGAAGAAGATGGGCATTCAATGAAACAGGTGAGCTCCATTTATTTCTGATGAAAAGACCAGAGCTAAACAAAAAATTTCACCTCCAAATATTGGACTCAAGAGAAGCATAAAAATGTAAAAAGAACTCTTGAGAACTGTATTTCTTTTATGGATATACATAAAGAGTGCATGTATAATTTGATTTTACTATTATAATATAAAAAAATGAACTAGCGATAGAAAGGGGATTGTAGCAGAAAAAGGGTCAAGTGGCAGTAAAATGAGGGAAGTTATATCTCACAAAGAGGCAAAGGAAACCTATTATATTTGAGGAAAAGAAGGGAGGGGGATGAATATTGTGTGAATCTTACTCTCATTAGATATGGCTCAAAGAGAAAATATTAGACATATTTGGTTTACATAGAAAATTCTCTCACTTCATTGAAAAGGGGAGGGGAAAGGTGAAAAAGGAAGGAATAAGCTAAATAGAAGGAATAGTAGGATAAAGGTATAAAAAAGGGGGAGGGACTCTAAAAGGGGAGGGATTCTAAAGGGGATGGGCTGCTTGAGGCAAATGGTGTCCATAAGTTAAATACTAGGGAAGGCAGTAAAGGAAAAAGGAAAGAGGAAAGTTTTATCTAGGGACAATAAGATGGCAGAATAGTAGTTTTAACCAGACTGGATTAAAAGCCAGAACTCTATAATATGCAGTTTACAAGAAACACATTTAAACCATAATGATACATACAGAGTAAATGCAAAAGGCTAGAGCAGATTCTGTTATGCTTCAGGCGAAGTAAAAAAAAAAAAAAAAGCAGGGGTAGCCATCCTGATCATAGATCAAGCAAAAGCAAAAATTGACCTAACTAGAAGAAATAAGGAAGGAAATTATATTTTGCTAAAGGGTATCATAAATAATCAAGCAATATCAATGATAAATACATATATATATATGTACATACACCAAGTGATATAGAATAGAAATTCCTAAAGGAGATGTTAAGAAAGATATAAGAAGAAAAAGATAGCAAAACTACAATAGTGAGAGATCTCAACTTTGCACTTTCAGAACTAGATAAATCAAACCACAAAATAAATAAGAAAGAAGTTAAAGAGATAAATAGAATACTAAAAAAGTTAGGTATGATAGATCTTTGGAGAAAATTGAATAGAGACAGAAAGGAGTACATGTTCTTCTCAGCAGTTCAAAGAAGCTATATAAAAATTGACCATATAGTAGGACATAATGACCTCAAAATCAAATGAAGAAAGACAGAAATAGTAAATACATTTCATTTTCAGATCACAATGCAATAAAAATTATATTCAATCAAAAGCCAGGAGAAAATAGACCAAAAAGTAATTAGAAACTAAATAATCTCATGCTAAAGAATGAATGGGTGAAACAACAAATCATAAACACAATTAATAATTTCATCCAAGAGAATGACAATAATGAGACAAATACCAAAATTTGTGGAATGCAGCCAAAGTGGTAATGAGGGGAAATTTTATATTTTTAGAGGCTAACTTGCAGAAAACAGAGAAAGAGAAGATCAATGAATTGGACTTCCAACTAAAAAAGCTAGAAAAAGAGCAAATTTAAAACCCCCAATCAAATGCTTAACTCAAAATTCTAAAAATAAAAATAAAAAACTATTGAATTAATAAATAAAACTAAGAGTTGTTTTTATGAAAAAAACAACAAAATAGATAAACCTTTGGCAAATTTGATTAGGAAAAAGGAAAGAGGAAAATGAAATTGTAAGTCTTAAAAATGAAAAGGGAGAATTTTCCACTAATGAAGAGGAAAATACAGCAATAATTAAGAGTTACTTTGGCCAACTTTATGCCAATAAATTTGATAACTTAAATGAAATGGAGGAATTGCCCAGATTAAAATATAGATTGCCCAGATTAACAGAGTAGGAAGTAAATAGCTTAAATAGTCCCATTTTAGAAAAATAAATAGAACAAGTTATTAATCAACTCCCTAAGAAAAAATCTCCAGGACCAGATGGATTTATATGTGAATTGTACCAAACATTTAAAGAACAAGTAACTGCTCTACTATATAAACTATTTGAAAAAATATGGAATAAAGGACTGCTACCAAATTCCTTTTATGACACAGACATGGTACTGATACTTAAAACAGGTATGATGAAAACAGAGAAAGAAAATTATACACTAACTACCTAATGAATATTGATACAAAAATATTTTTTAAAAAAATATTAGCAAAAAGATTACAGAAAACCATCCCCAGGATAATACACCACGACCAAGCAGGATTTATACCAGGAATGCAATGCTGGTTCAATATTAGGAAAAATAATTGACTATATCAATATCTAAATTAACAAAAACCATATAATCATCTCAATAGATGCAGAAAAACATTTGATAAAATCCAAGACCCATTCCTATTTAAAACACTAGAGAGTATAAGAATAAATGAACTCTTCCTTAAAATAGTCAGTAGCATCTATTTAAAAATCTCAGTAATCATCATATGTAATGGGGCAAAACTTGAACCATTTCCAATAAGATCAGGAGTGAAACAAGGTTGCCCACTATCACTATTACTATTCAATATTGTATTAGAAATGTTAACTTTGGCAATGAAAGATGAAAACAAGATTAAAGGAATTAATTTAGGTAATGAAGAAATTAAATTTTCACTCTTTGTAGATGATATGATAGTATACTTAGAGAACCCCAGAGCATCAACTAAATAACTATTAGAAATAATCCACAAGTATAGTTGCAAGATACAAAATAAATCCACAAGAATCATTAGCATTTTTATACAGCACTAACAAAATCCAATAGGAAGAGATAGAGAAACTTCACTTAAAATAACTGTCTATAGGATAAAATATTTGGGAATCTATCTGCCAAAGGAAAGTCAGGAACTATATGAGCAAAACTATAGGATACTTTCCACACAAATTAAGTCAGATCTAAACAATTGGAAAAATATAAAGTACTCTTGGATAAGTTGAGGAAATATAAGAAAGATGACAATACTACCTAAACTGATCAATTTCTTTAGTGCTATACAAATCAAACTCCCAAGAAACTATTTTACTGACTTAGAAAAAAATAACAAAATTCATCAGGAAGAACAAAAGGTCAAGAATTTCAAGGAAACTAATAAAAAAAATCTGAGGTGGAATGTCAGAGAGTACTTCATGAAGCAAATGGAATTTATCATATTTTTATATGACTTATTTGTCTTATTATGGAATTTGCCTACTGTGTGTTTCTGAGATCATTGAGAAAGAAGTATAAATTTTTGATTAATCCTGATCATTTTAGGATCAGAATCAGAATGACTGATCCATAAGTGCTCCACTGTATACCAAAAGATTTTACTAATCACTCCATTTTATCTTTGTTTATCTAATTATAACTGTTATGTTGGGACATGTGTAGGATTTTCTTATTCTGTATTCCTACTACTAAGGAGTTCTAGACCTTTTTATCCAGTACTCTAACCACTGTACCACTTGGCTGCCTGTATGTAAAGCTGTGTGCTTCAAACATTGATGCTGAACATGCTTCTGTAACATATTTCTTCTCTCTGGAAAGAAGAATGGAGCAAGAGAGGGAAAAGTTGAAGAAAGTATGATGGAAGAAAACACATAAAATTAATCTTCATAATAGCTTTTAATTTTTAAAAATAGTTTTCAACATTCGACCTTGTAACACCTTTTTTTCCAAATTTTTCACCCTACCTCCCACTTCCCCTAGGCAGCAAGTAATCCATTATAGATTAAGTATGTGCAATTCTTCTAAATATATTTCCACATTTATAATGTTGCACAAGAAAAATCAGATCAAAAAGGGAAAAGATGAGAGAAACAAAACAAACAAGCAAACAACAACAACAATGAAAAAGTTAATTTTATGTAGTAATCCACATTCAATCCCCATAGTCCTCTGTTTGGATGCAGATGATGCCCTCCATCTGGAGGATTTAGAATTGTCCTGAATCTCCATGCTGATGAAAAGAACCAAGTCCAACACAGTTGATCATCCCATAGTTCTGTTGTTGCTGTGTACAATGCTCTCTTGGTTTTACTTACTTTGGTTAGCATTAATTCATGAAGGTCTCTCCAGGTCTTTCTGAAATTATCTTGCTGATCATTTTTTTTATGAAACAAATAATATTGCATTACATTCATATACAATAACTTATTCACCCATTCCCAAACTGATGGGTAACCACTCACTTTCCAGTTCCTTATGACTAGAAAAAAGACTGCTGCAAAAAATTTTGAACATTTGGAAATGTTTTTCCTTTTTTTTATGATCTTTGTGGGATACAGGCCCAGTATAGATACAGCTTGATTAAAGGATAAGCACAGTTTGATAGCCCTTTGAGCAATTTGGAAATTGCTCTCCAGAATGGTTTGATCACTTCACAATTCCTTCAACAATGTAGTAATGTCCCAGTTATAAAATTAATTTTTTTCACAAATTTAATGAAGATAAGATTACAAGGGAAAATAATTTTAATAAATTTCTCTGATAGAGGTCTCATTTCCAAGATAAAGAAGGAACTGACTCAAGTTTTTAAGAATAAAAACTATTTCCCAGCTGAAAAACTGATAGAGAATGAACAAGACAATTCTTAAGAGAAGAACTTTAAGCTTTTGAAAATTGTGAAAAAGTTACAAAGCATTAAAATAAAAATGTGAAAATAGTTCTGAAGTTACATCTCATAATATGTTGGCAAAGGTGAAAAATAAGTGGGGAATGAGAGGCTTTAGAAATATAGGAACATTCATTCATCATGTATAAAGCCGTTGATTTCAAGTAATTCTGGAAATCTATTTCAAATCGCACCCTAAAATTACTAAATTGTACATAACTAATGTTTTGACCCATAAATAGCGCTTATAGGATTATATCCCAAATAAACTGAGTAAATCACAAAGTGTTTTTATGTACAAAAATATGCATAGCCACTCTTTTAAGGTGATAAAAAACTGGAAATTAAGAGTGTGCCTACAAAGTGGAAAATGACTGAATAAATTATGACATCAGGCATTTAAAAAAAACAATTTCAGAGTACTCTGAAAACACATAAAATCCTTTAAAATCAACTGTGTAAAAATGAACAATTTTGAAAGACTTAAGAGCTCTGAACAATTGTTACAGAGGACCAATGAGAAAAAATGATGCCCATCTCCTGATAGAGAAGTGATGGAATAATCATCAGAAAGAAAGAAAGATATTTTTGGAAATGACTAAAGTGGGTATTTGCATTGATTATAATGATTAAATATATATATATATATATATATATATATTTTTTTTTTTTTTTTTTTTCTCAGAAAAGGGGACAAGGGCAGAGGAACGACAAAAATGTAGTGCTTGAAAGAAAAGGGAAAATTTAAGTTCTGAAACCAAGGGGATGGTCAAAGAAACTTCATGCTACAGAAATGTAAGATCATTGAATGTAAGAGTTATATTCTAGTAAAATTGTGGGTGCAAGAACCATACAGCAAGAATTTAGGGATTGATTCCTGGTAATGTAAAGACAATAGAGGTAGATTACTTTTTCAAGAATTTTGACATGGAATAGAGAAATTAGATAACAGATTATTGAAGAATAAGTATCAAGGGACAGTTGTAGCATATCTTTAGGCATATAGAGACCTGAGAAAATTTCAAGATGAAAAGGAGTCAATAGACTAACAGATGGATAAGTAATTGAAAGAGAAAGATTGTTGAAATAAAATCCTTGATTTAGGGAGCAATTCATGACACATTCAATGAACCCCACTGCAACTCTCCATATTTCATTCTCCTTAACCTGTAGAGACTAAATTTGGAACCAATTACTGACCATATATAGAACAGGAAATTCTTATTCTTGTAATTATTTGAATGATGCAGAATTTTTATTCCAGAGTGCTTAATCTGGAGTATTTAGCAAAATCTGTTTGTTTTTGTTTTTGTTTTTTTTGATAAAGGAGGCTGAGAGCAAGGAGCTATTACAACAGCTTCTATTACAACATACCTATAGAATATAGGCTAAACAGCTTTTTTAAAAAAAATAAGTTTATGTAAGAGGTAAAGAATTTCAAGAGAATTAATGAAAAAAATGCAAATGAAGGTGGCCTAGCTGTACCAGACCTAAAACTATATTATAAAGCCACAGTCAGCAAAAACATTTATTACTGTCTAAGAAATAGAGTAGTTAATCAGGGGAATAGATCACATTCATAGGACAAAATAGTCAATGATTATAGCAATCTAGTGTTTGACAAACCCACTATTTGACCAAAAAACTACTGGGAAAATTGGAAACTAGTATGGCAGAAACTAGGCATTGACCCACATCTAACACCATATACCAAGATAAACTTGAATTGGGTTCATAATTTAGACAGAAAGAGTGATATTATAAGTAAATTAGAAGAACAAAGATTAATTTATCTCTCAGATCTGTGGAGAGGGAAGGAATATCTGGCCAAAACGTTGGAGTTCATTATTGAACACAAAATAGATAATTTTGATTATATTAAGTTAAAAAGTTTTTGTACAAACAAAACCAATGATGACAAGATTATGAGGAAAGCAACAAACTGGGGGGGGGGGAGGAATTTGTATTCAAGGATTCTGATAAAGTTCTTTTTTTTTTTAATTTAATTTTTATTTTATTTTATAATTATAACTTTTTTTTTTGACAGTACATATGCATGGGTAATTTTTTTTTTATAACATTATCCCTTGCACTTACTTCTGTTCAGATTTTTTTCCCTTCCTCCCCCAAGCCCTCCCCCAGATGGCAGGCAGTCTTATACATGTTAAATATATTACAATATATTCTAGATACAATATATGTGTGTAGAACTGAATTTCTTGTTGCACAGGAAGAATTGGATTCAGAAGGTAGAAATAACAATTTACACTCATTTCCCAGTGTTCCTTTTCTGGATGTAGCTGATTCTGTCCATCATTAATCAATTGGAATTGGATTAGCTCTTCTCTATGTTGAAGATATCCACTTCCATCAGCATACATCCTGGTACAGTATCATTGTTGAAGTGTATAATGATCTTCTGGTTCTGCTCATTTCACTTAGCATCAGTTGATGTAAGTCTCTCCAAGCCTCTCTGTATTTCTCCTGTTGGTCATTTCTTATAGAACAATAATATTCCATAACATTCATATACCATAATTTACCCAACCATTCTCCAATTGATGGACATCCATTCATCTTCCAGCTTCTAGCCACTATGAAAAGGGCTGCCACAAACATTTTGGCACATACAGGTCCCTTTCCCTTCTTTAGTATTTCCTTGGGATATAAGCCCAGTAGTAGTATGGCTGGGTCAAAGGGTATGCACATTTTGATAACTTTTTGGGCATAATTCCAGCCAAGATGGCAATGTGGAGGCAGACAGCTGCTTGAGCTCCTCGTTTTCTCTCAGAACTTACTTCATGACAAGCCTCAGACTTAATGCTTGACCCAGAAAGAAATCCACAAATAATCACCAAGAGAAGACATCCTTGAAAGTCGCCAGAAAAGGTCTGTGTTTGCTCGGGGGAGGGTCAATCAGACTGGGTACAGACTGAGGGCAGGCAAGCCAGAGCAAGACAGGCACACAGCTCAGACCAGAGGGGGAAGGATACGATCTCTGCCATTTCTGGGAAAAGACTTTTTCACCAGTGTTAATATTCCATCTTGGCAGCAAGCCAGGAGCAGTGGAGAGGGTGTAAACACTGGAGGTGAAGATTAAAACCCCAGAAAGCCAGTGTCTCTCAGAACCGGGCCACCCCCAACCCACACCTGGAATGACTCAGCACGTTCTCAGAGCCTCAGAGCTCAGACTCAGTACAGTCATTGCTGTTCGGTTAGTGGCTCTGTGCTGCCCTACCCCCAGTCTGTAGATGAAGCCCATTAATACCATCCAGCCCCATCCCCCGCAAAACAGACCTATTGTTTCTCTTGTCAATTTGTTTTCTTCGATTCCTACTCTGACAAAATGAACAAAAAATTCAAAAGTGCTCTAACCATTGACAGCTTTTGTATGGAGAGAGAGCAGACTTCAAACACTGAGGAGACTAAAAACAGACTGTCCCCAGAGGAATCCCCTAAGGGGGATATGAGTTGCTCCTCAATACAAAAGAATCTCATAGAGGAAATCAAAAAGGCTCTCACAAGAGAGTTGGAAGAGAAATGGAAAAAGGAAAGGGAAGCTTGGCAAGAGAGCCTGGAGAAGTCATCCCATGCATTCAAAGACAGAGTGGATAAAGAGATCAAATCATTGAGAAACAAGATTAGTGAGCTGGAAAAGGTAAACAACTCCAAGGAAAACAGGATTAGTGAGCTGGAAAAAGAAAACAGCTCTCTAAAAAATAAAATGGATAAAATGGAAAAAAATTCCATAGAAGATAAAAACTCAATTGGACCATTACAAAGAGATATAAAAAAGTGAGTGAAGAAAATACATCATTGAAAATTAGACTGGAACAAGTAGAAATGAATGACTCAAGGAGAAACCAAGAGGTAGTCAAGCAAAACCAGAGAAATGAAACAATTGAAAAGAATGTCAAGTACCTTATCAGAAAGACAACAGACATGGAAAACAGATCCAGGAGAGACAATTTGAGAATAATCGGACTCCCTGAAAAATGTGAGGAAAAAAAGAGCTTGGACACTATTTTCGAGGAAATCATAAAAGAGAACTGCCCAGACGTTCTGGAAACAGAGGGTAAAATAGACATTGAAAAAATTCATCAGTCACCTACTGAAAGGGACCCTAAAATCAAAACGCCAAGAAATATAGTGGCCAAGTTCAAGAACCATCAGACAAAGGAAAAGATATTGGAAGCTGCTAGAAAAAAGCAATTCAGATATGGAGGATCCACAATAAGGATCTAGCAGCGTCCACATTAAAAGAACGAAGGGCCTGGAACATGATATTCCAAAAGGCTAAGGAACTTGGTATGCAGCCAAGAATAACTTACCCAGCAAGAATGAGCATCGTTTTCCAAGGAAGAAGATGGACATTTAATGAAATAAATGAATTCCATCTATTTTTGATGAAAAAACCATACCTACATAAAAGGTTTGATCTTCAAATACAGAACTCAAGAGATTTCTAAAAAGGTAAAAAGAAATCTTGAGAACTATACTTCTGCCAAAAAAATATGTAAAGAACATATGTACAATTTGTCTTAGAAACTAGAGGTGGAAAGGAAATTATATCATAAAAAAGTGTAAAGTGGTGGTACTACATCTCATGAAGAGGCAAAGGTAATCTATTATATCTGAGAGAAAGAAAGGAGGGAGATGAACATAGTGTGTATCAATACACATATTTGATTTATGGTGAAACTTCTTCCATTTCATTGAAAAGTGAAAGGGAAGGAGTAAACTAAGGGGAAGAGAATACAGAAATTGTGAGGAAAAGGGGTAAAATAAGGGGAAGAACTTTAAGGTGGCGGAGGGATCCTAAAAAGGGAAGGCTGTGAAAATCGAGTGGTGTTCACAAGTTTAATACTGGGTAGGGGGGTAAGAGGGAAGGAAAGGGGAAAAGCATAAGCAGGGGTTAATAGGATGGCAAGCAATATAGAATTAGTCCTTCTAACCATAAATGTGAATGGGGCAAACTGCCTCATAAAGAGGAAGCAGTTAGCAGACTGGATTAAAAGTAAGAATCCTACTATATGTTGTTTACAGGAAACACACCTGAAACAGGGTGAGTCATTCAAACTAAAAGTAAAGGGGTGGAGCAGAATCTATTATGCTTCAGGCAAAACCAAAAAAAGCAGGAGTAGCCATCCTCATCTCAGATGAAGCAAAAACAAAAATTGATCTAATTAAAAGAGATAAGGAAGGGCATTATATCCTGCTAAAGGGCAGCATCAATAATGAAGCAGTATCAATATTAAACATATATGCACCAACTGGTGCAGCATCTAAATTCTTAAAAGAGAAATTAAGAGAGCTGCAAGAGGAAATAGATAGCAAAACTATAATAGTGGGAGATCTCAACCTTGCACTCTCAGAATTAGATAAATCAAACCACAAAATAAATAAGAAAGAAGTCAAAGAGGTAAATAGAATACTAGAAAAGTTTGATATGATAGATCTTTGGCGAAAGCTAAATGGAGACAGAAAGGAGTATACTTTCTTCTCAGCAGTTCATGGAACCTATACAAAAATTGATCATATACTAGGGCATAAAAGCCTCAAAATCAAATGCAGTAAGGCAGAAATAGTAAATGCATCCTTTTCAGACCTTAATGCAATCAAAATTACATTTAATAAAAAGCCAGGGGAAAATAGACCAAAAAATAATTGGAAACTAAATAATCTTATACTAAAGAATGATTGGGTAAAACAGCAAATCATAGACATAATTAATAACTTCACCTAAGAAAATGACAATAATGAGACATCATACCAAAATGTGTGGGATACAGCCAAAGCAGTAATTAGGGGAAGTTTTATATCTCTACAGGCCTACCTGCATAAAATAGAGAAAGAGAGGGGCAACGAATTGGTCTTACAACTCAAATTGCTAGAAAAGGAACAAATTAAAAACCCCCAGACAAACACAAAACTTGAAATTCAAAAAATAAAAGGTGAGATTAATAAAATTGAAAGTAAAAAAACTATTGAATTAATTAATAAAACTAAGAGTTGGTTCTATGAAAAAACCAACAAAATAGACAAACCCTTAGTAACTGATTAAAAAAAGGAAAGAGAAAAAGCAAATTGTTAGACTTGAAAATGAAAAGGGTGCACTCACCACTCATGAAGAGGAAATTAGAACAATAGTTAAGAGCTACTTTGCTCAACTTTATGCCAATAAATTTGATAACTTAAATGAAATGGAAGAATACCTTCAAAAATATAGCTTGCCCAGATTAACAGAGGAAGAAGTAGTCTAAATAGTTCCATCTCAGAAAAAGAAATAGATCAAGCTATTAACCAACTTCCTTAGAAAAAGTCCCCAGGACTAGATGGATTTACATGTGAATTCTACCAAACATTTAAAGAACAACTAACTCCAATGGTATGTAAACTGTTTGAAAAAATAGGGATTGAAGGAGTCCTACCAAATTCCTTCTATGACACAGACGTGGTACTGATACCTAAACCAGGTAGATTGAAAACTGAGAAAGAAAACTATAGACCAATTTCCTTAATGAATATTGATGCTAAAATCTTAAATAAGATATTAGCAAATAGACTTCAGAAAATCATCCCCAGGAGAATACACTATGACCAAGTGGGATTTATACCAGGAATGCAGGGCTGGTTTCATATTAGGAAAACTATTAGTATAATTGACCATATTAATAATCAAATTAATAAAAACCATATGATCATCTCAATAGATGCAGAAAAAGCATTTGATAAAATCCAACATCCATTCCTACTAAAAACGCTTGAGAGTATAGGAATAAATGGACTATTCCTTAAAATAATAAGGAGCATATATTTAAAACCTTCAATAAACATCATATGTAATGGCGATAAACTAGAACCTTTCCCTGTAAGATCAGGAGTGAAACAAGGTTGCCCACTATCATCATTACTTTTCAATATAGTACTAGAAACTCTAGCCTCAGCAATAAGAGCCGAGAAAGAGATTAAAGGAATTAGAGTAGGAAATGAGGAAATCAAATTATCACTTTTTGCAGATGACATGATGGTATACTTAGAGAACCCCAAAGACTCTGCTAAAAAGCTATTAAAAATAATTCAGAATTTTAGCAAAGTTGCAGGATACAAAATAAATCCACATAAATCCTCAGCATTTTTATACATTACCAACACAATCCAACAGCAAGAGATACAAAGAGAAATTCCATTCAAAATAACAGTCGATAGTATAAAATATTTGGGAATATATCTACCAAAGGAGAGTCAGGAATTACATGAGCAAAATTACAAAACACTTGCCACAAAAATAAAGTCAGATTTAAATAATTGGAAAGACATTCAGTGCTCTTGGATAGGCCGAGCGAATATAATTAAGATGACAATACTCCCTAAACTAATCTATTTATTTAGGGCTATACCAATCAGACTTCCAAGAAACTATTTTAATAACCTAGAAAAAATAACAACAGAATTCATATGGAACAACAAAAGGTCGATAATTTCAAGGGAAGTAATG